>NC_028645.1:28912522-28927068 GCF_001406875.1 Solanum pennellii
ACCAGGAAATTCTGCAGAAAATTACTCTGCAGCAGTCACTGACGGATACAGCGACGGACCGTTGCACCCGTGACGGACCGTCGTATGCATCCGTTGTACCAGGTACGTTTTTCTGTTATTTCGAAACTAGGGCACACACGACGGAACCAACGACGGGTCGTCACAACTGCGACGGACCGTCTTGGGGAACCGTCGCGTGATTAATGAGTTATACCCGACCCGGCTGGACCCTTTTTCAAAATCAGACCGTTTAAACCCCCCCAACCCCTCATTTCACCCCATTCCTTCATTATTCCTCCCACTTCCCTCTCTTTTCAACTTCCATATTCTCCCCCTCGATCATTGTTCCCCCACAATTCTCCAAAGCCCTAAAAGTGTTAATCTACTAGTCGGAGCTGCTGCTGTTGGTGTCTACTTTGCCAACTGAGTAATTGTCCATTTGCTTTTTCTCCATTTCTAAGGTATGTGTCTCTAAATTTATACTCATTTATCTTGCCTTTTTGTTTACTAGTTAGTATTTAGCTTAGTTCTTCGTCGTATGTTGTTTCCTTTATATGATTATGTCTAAACCTAGGTCCAAAATGTTCGAATTTGCCATGTTGACGACCCTAGACATAGGTGCTTTTGCATTGCTAGTTTCCTAGGTAGTTGGGATAGACAAATGTAGGTCCAAAACACTACAAGACCATGTGGGTTCATCGGGGATGCATGGGGTACCCCCAGTTCTGTCACTGTTATTCAGAACGAAACCCCGATGACGGACCGTCGTACCCACGACGGTNTAATATTGATCCTCTACAGGTACTATCTACTATGGCACCCAAGCAAGACCGAATCTACGCACGCAGGCGTNGTCGTAGGGTCCATTCCAAAAGCCCTAGCACCCTGTCCCAACGGACACATGTGACGGACCGTCGACGGTCCGTCCTGCAGAACCGTTCCGGTTGTCAGAGACCTTGTTTCTAAGAGTCTCTCATTTTTTCCCAAGTGTTTCCCAACGGACACATGTGACGGACCGTCGTCTTCACGACGGTCCGTCCTGCACAACCGTTCTGGTTGTCAGAGACCCTGTTTCTAAGGGTCTCTCACTTTTTCTAAGTGTCCTTCAACGGACACATGTGACGGACCGTCATACCCACGACGGTCCGTCCTGCACGACCGTCATGACGGTCAGAGACCCCTCTGCTAAGGGTCTCCATATTTTTTTTAAGTGTCCTACGACGGACACCTACGACGGACCGTCGTACCTGTGACGGTCCGTCCTGCATATACCGTCATGCTAGTCAGAGACTCTCCTTCAGGGTTCTCTATATATACATAGTCTAAGTAAAACACGACGGACCTCATGACGTTCCGTCATAGTCACGACGAGCCGTCACCAGGCCCGTCGTGTGTCACTGTTTCTATAGCAATGACATACTATTTTCAATGTTTTATTTCGTATGGTTTTGCTTGTCTTGTTTGCCACTACTCGTACTAATATTGATCCTTTACAGGTACTATCTACTATGGCACCCAAGCAAGACCGAATCTACGCACGCGGGCGATCAAAGTCTGTCGCCCCGTCTGCCCGCATGGTCATCGGCTCTGATGATGAGCGTGACCCTGAGTACGTGCCCCCAGGCACTTCCGCCCCTTCCCGTGCTGCGCGTGCTCCCAGAGCCACACCCAAAAAGGTGGCGTCCGGCGTAGTCACTGCCTCCCAGTCTGATGAGGAGCGCACACTGACCGGCACACCCTCTGGGTCAGCCACAAATGAGGAAGGAGCGTCTGGCTCCTTAGGAGTATCCTGGTCCGAGGAAGCCTCTGGCTCTGCTGAGGTTCCCACACCCGCCACCGCTGCAGCGTCGGCCTCGTTTGATGAGGCTGACAGTTCAGACTCTACATCCGGCTCACCAGCTCAGGTCCCCACCCCAGCCACTGACCAGCCCAACCGGGGTGTGTCGACGGGCAGTTTTAAGTCTACTCTGGCACCAAGTTCCTGACTGATAAAGGAGTGATGACTCGAACACTCACTTTGGAGCGGCGGGTACTTACAGGGAGCCTCCCAACGATGCCTGAGATCCACAATCTCTTCACCAGGCATCGCTTGGAGTGGACAGCACGTCCGTTGGGACGATACAGCGAAGAAATTGTCTGAGAGTTCTACGCATCCTACGTACCGACTCTCTGATCACAGATCGATAGGCGGGCTGCCCCCGCTAAACAGGCCCCACTGGAGCAGGTCCGAGTCCGGGGCGTACAGGTTGACATTTCCCTGCCAGCCATCCGCCGGTTTCTATACGGCGAGTGTATTGATGCTTTTCGGACCCCCCTCACTGCCGAGTTCGAGTACCGCTGGCAGATAGTTAAGGATGGCCAGTTCATGCGCGAGCCATCACTGAGAGAGACCACCAAGAGGTGGATGGCCCTGCACCTGTCAGTAGATGGAGAGGGTGTCGATTGGGTGACTGAGCCGAAGGGGGCCATCAAGAAGGCCAACCTCACGTTCACAGCAAAGTTCTTGTGGCTGCTTGTCCGTCACTGCCTCTCCCCCACAGCTGCTGACAACATCGTTACCTGGGATCGAGCAGTGTTGATGGCGGCGATGATAGCCGGATTCGAGGTGGACTTCGCATGGCTTCTCCAGGCAGTCATGCACGAGAGGGCATTCAAGGTCACTACCACCTACCCCTTCCCGTGCATGGTCTTTGCCCTCTGCAGGTCCGCAGGTGTGCCCATATGGCACGTAGATCAGCTTAAGACCCCGCAGGGCACCGTTGACGTCGGCCTCATCAGAGACGAGGCCAATGAGTTGGCCCCACGCAGAGGGCCCCGTCCAGAGCTGCCCCCACTTGCTGATGATCTTGCTGATACGGTAGCCCAGGCCCGCACAGCTACACAGGCGTCCACTGACACTACCCCGGTCGAGTCTATCCCGGGTAGTAGCACAGCCCCGAGCTCCTCTCGCACAGCCCTTCTACCGACACTGGTCTCGCTTGCTAGGGTCCAAAAACTAGAGGCACAAATGGCCACTCTTCTGCATCATATCCAGCCGTGGATGCAGAAGTCGATTACTGAGTCCGAAGAGCGCCTAGAGAGGAAAATGGTGCAGTTTACAGAGCGGAAGATCGCTGAGGTTAACCAGCGCTTGGACGCCTTTGAGTTGAGGGTGCTAGCCCGGCCAGCCCCTCCGGTGGATGTGTCGACTCTTCAGGCTGCGGTCGACAGTCTTGGCGCAGATATCGACACGATCCTAGAGGCTAGGGTGCCGGAGTCTGAGGCCCCTTCTGTCGAGCCTGCTGAGGACACAGTGTTGGCGGCCCTTTTTGCTACTTCTGACATTCCACCACCTCCCCCTCGAGAGAGTGCCAAGAGGCGTAGGGGTCGAGCAGAGGACGAGGCGCGAGCATGGAAGAAGGAGCGCCGAGAGATAGAGGCTGCGAGGAGAGCCTCCCTTGCTGAGGAGGAGGCTCACCAAATGAGAGCATCAGAGTTAGCGGCTGGGGCGTCTAGCTCCCGCACTGTGGAGATAGCAGGAGGCACTACTGATGGTGCGGTTGTTGCTGAGGACACCACTGAGGGTGTCCAGATTGCAGAGGACGTGGGTTCCGGGGAACCGGACCCACCATCTTGCTGATCGACGGCGCTTTGCGCCACAGGTTTGCTTCACCTACCACTCTAGTATTTAGATTTTTATGCATTGGGGACAATTGCATGCTTTTTTGTTGGGGGTGGGGTAAATGGATAGTGAGTGTTAGGGTGAAGTCTGAGTAGCCCAATTCACTATCCTCTTTTGGGGTTTTCTTGCCTGTGTTCTTTTTCCCCAAAAGACTGATTACTTTTTCTGTTGAACCGGCATGTTTATATCTTTTGTACATAGTTTAATTCTGGAGCATGATGGCTAAAATGATATCCTGATAAACTGGAAAATAATGCATGACTAGGCATAGTAACTGATAATTGTGTGGCTCTAAGCATGAAATAGAGTTACACCATTGCATTACCCTAAGTCTTAAATTCGAACTAGGTGTCTGACAATCTGGTATAGTGATGAGATGTCAAGTGAGTGTGAGGAAAATTTGAATAGTCCACTATTGGTACTGAGCTAGAACTTGCCTGGTTAGTCCTGCTAAAAGTAAGCTGTAATAGACAATTAGGAAAGGATCATAGGCCCTTATTCAACATAGCCCATTTCTAGCCTAAATAAAAGAAACCAAATGAAATTTATCCTTCTTTGATCCAAATAATCTGAGCTTAAATTAGACCTTTCTTTTTCACCCTAACTGATCTTTTCGGGGAACAATGTGTTGGCCCTGGTCCCTCCTTGGACATGTGCACCTCAGCTTATGCCAAAAGCATAAGTTGAGGGTGGCTAATGCAGTAAACAACCTTCGTTTTGGCCCTGACCCAACTTTGGGTATTGTGTACCTTGACTCATGGCAAAGCCATGAGTTGAGGGTGGCTATTATGAGGAATGCTCTGGAAAGTGGGGTTGAAAGAACAAAGAGAGAGAAAGAACAAAAGTAAAGTGACTCAAGAATTCGTTGAAAGAAAAGTAAAGAAAAAGAAAAATATACAAGAATTACAAACAAGAAAAGAAGAGAGTCACTTACACAAATGAAGAAAGAAGAGAAAATAGAAAGGTGAAAGAATATGAGAAACTGGGCGAGATAAAATGATAGAAAGTGGAAGGTTTAGCCGATATGTCAAGGAGGGCAAAAAGTCACTAAAGTATACCTAAATATACCCTACCTGACCCTGAGCCTATGTTACAAGCTAAAAAAGTCCTATCGTGATCCTAAGGGTTGTATAGCGAACTTAAGGCAGTGAAAATAAGGGCAAGCTTATGGCAATAGGTATGAATGAGTGTGACTTTGTTCTGAGAGCGAGTGTTGAAAAGTAATCCTTATACTCAAACTGAAATCATTGTGTGAAAAATGAGGATTTTGTTCTAAAGTGAGGACACTAGTTGCAATACCGGAATTGTTAGCACCTCGGTGAGAAATTGAAGAGGATAGGTGTTAGTGCATGGTGAGTCTGTGTCATGTTCTGATCCCACAAAATTCAAGCCTAATAGTGATAGCATGCATAGATTTGATGAGATTAATCGGGATTGATAGCCAAATGATTGCAAAGGATAAAACATGGATACTATTGTACAAAGATTGTGTAGTGAGTCATAGTGCGTCGCTTGAGGACAAACAACGAATTTAAGTTGAGGGTGTTGATATACCGTGGTTTCACGGTATAATTAATACTTTTTCCTTAAGTTTAGTGTGTCCGAAAGCCTTTTTGTGCTAATTTTGATATAAGTTTCTCTTTGTTTTGCAGGAAATCTGTCCAAAGCTGAATGCGGAGATTTTGAGCGAAAAAATGCAGAAGAGACCACCTACGGAGCTTATGACGGTCCGTCGTGCTTGTGACGGTCCGTAGGTGGCAGCGTAGTGCAGCTGCTGAAGGAAGATGGGGAAGTCTGACCAAGTGTGGGATTACGAAGCTTGTGACGGTCCGTCATGGCTATGACGGTCCGTCCTGCAGGTTCGTCGTGAAGTTCAGAGAAGTGATCCCAGTACCCAGATTCCGAGAGTTGAAGTATTTTGGAACGAAGACCCTCGACGGACCGTTGTGCCTATGACGGTCCGTCATACTTGCCGTCGAGGGGAATGAAGAAAGCAGCAAAAGAAATTGCACCAAGTATGGGACGACGGAGTCCACGACGGCCCGTTGTGACCACGACGGTCCGTCGCGAGGTCCGTCGACCCAGCCGCGTTTTGGCAGATTTCCAGCAATTAGAATTCTTGTTTAATTAGGTTTTTGTTTTTTTATAAATAGTTCGAAAAACCTCGTTTTTGAGGTTAGACACCTGATAGTTAGACTCTTAGATTGTTAAAACTCCGTATTGGTAAACATTGTATTGTGAGATTCTTGATAATCATTAGACTTTTCGTGAGATTATTGATTACTTTGAGAATTCTTGCAAGTGATTTTTGGTGATTAATCAAGCAACCTTTTGGATTTTATTCTTTCTCATTGAAGTAAGTACATGAATTCTTATTTAATATATTTGAATATTGTGATTATGGCTATGAGTAACTAAACTCCATAACTAGGGTTGTGGGAACCATAGGCAAATAATGAGATAAACCCTAGCTAAAATAACAATTCTAGAATAGTGTCTTGCATGTATTAATAATTCTTTCGCTTAGAAGTCTTTTTAACGGATGACCAACGTTAGAACTCGCCTTAATGCTACTTGCCGGACCAAGGAGGTAGATAATAGGAAAAGAATTATTAACATAGATTTAGTGTATACTATCTAATAGGCTAGTATTGATTGGTACGAGGTAATAACTGAGTCAAATATCGAATACGATGCTTAATATGAGGTAAAGATAAGGGTTAGGATAGCAACACACGTAGCCGGACCAAGGTGCGGAGTGAAATTTTCTAGATGCCGGACCAAGGATTTAGAAATACATAACTTATCACTTTGCATGCAAGATACTAGGAAAGAATTGTTATAGTTAGAATTATCAAGTTATGAACCTGTGGGGAACACGTAAACCCTAGTTACTTTGATTAATTGATTAAAATCCAACTGTCAACGCTGTTAAGTGTCTCTTTCAAGTTCGTTATTTATTTTCACTCATTTAGAAATAGAAACCCCCCTTTTATTGTTTTTACTTTCCAAGGAAGTCATTGACCAAACAATAGTAATAACAAGTTGAAGTTAAGTCTAGACTATTTTCCTCGTGGGAACGATCCCAACCTCACTAGTTGGGTTATTTACTTGACACGACCACTTTACTTCTTATTTGAGAAGTAAGTTTGAGCATATCAAGCTCATGAATTTGTCAATAAATGCATACAATGCCAAAAAAGGTGGAGTGTCCAAAAGGCATGAGTTGCCACTTAAGCCAATTCTAGAAGTCAAGTTATTCTATGTTTGGGAATAGATTTCATGGGGCCATTTGTGAGCTCGTTTAGAAATGAGTACATTTTGGTGTTTGTGGATTATTTTTCTAAATGGGTGGAAGAGTGTTGTTAAAAAATGAAGGGAAGAGTGTTGTTCAATTCTTAAAATGCTACATCTTTGCAAGATTCGGTAGCCCTTGGCCTATTATTAGTGATAGGGTTGACATTTTTGCAATCGATTGTTTGCATCCGTATTGAGTAAATACAAAGTGAAACATAAAGTGGCAACACAATATCATCCTCAAATGAGTGTCCAAGTCGAGGTTTTGAATTGGGAGATTAAGAGTATCTTGGCTAAGACCGTGAATGAAAATATGATTGATTGGTCTTGAAAGCTAGATGATTCTCTTTGGGCGTATCACACCGCTTACAAGACACCTATTGTCATGTCCCAATATCAGATGGTTTTTGCAAAATCTTATCACCTACCTATTGAACTTGAACATAAAGCACTATGGGCATTAAAAACATTAAATCTGGATTGGGTAAATGCTTTGAAAGGGAGAGGGGATCAGCTAAATGAAATAAATGAATTCAGGTATAGGGCTTATGAAATTTCAACTCTCTACAAGGAGGAAATGAATAAATGACATGACTCTAAGATCCTTAGGAGAGAATTATGAGTTGGAGACTTTGTGTTGCTGTATATTTCTCGATTGAGACTCTTCCACGGAAAGATCAAGTTGAAGTGGTCCGATCCATTTAAAGCAATGTGGGTAGTTACGAATAAGGATATTGAAGTTGAAGGTAAGGAGGATCTAACATTCAAGGTGAATGGGCAGCATTTGAAACTTTATTATAGAGAGTGACATGAGGTTTTAGTTATCGAAGCGGTGTATTTGGAAGATGTTTGAGGGCATTTCCATGTCGTCCCACATGCTAAATAAGGCGCTTCTTGGGATTCAATCCAAGATTTAGTTGTTTTTGAATAATGGATACTGATTGTGCAGGTTGAAAAGTGATGACATTGGAAAGTGGCAGTTAGGCGAGCTAACAGTCCAGTCCCTGACTCGCTGAAGAGGTCAACGATCTCAACTTGGAACATCATTGGAACCACCTAACTTTATGGTTAAGGTTTTATAAAAATAAAAAGCTAAAATCTCAGTGGACGACATGTTGAATTGGTCGACGAGCCTGACTTTGTTCGCCGTTTGAGCCCCTTAAATTTCTAGGAGTTCTGTAAAACTCAATGATTAATCAAAGATATTTGGTGAGACTGACTTTCACCTCCTTTTATACTTCATTGGAAAGTTAGAGTCCTGGAAATTTTGGCAATCAACACACAATTATGCGGTTAACTGAATCTATTGGCGCAATTCGCCAAATGGCCAACTAGTGAAGAATTTTTCCAACCCTAACCTTTTCATTCCTTACTATTGCATGTCTATCTTTATTTTGTGCCTATTTATTTATTTTCCATATGTTGGATGTTTGAGGTTGGGTGGAATTTTATTAATGTTTGATTATCGTTAGGATTAATACTGATGACTTGAATAGTGATCTTAATTGAATGACTTGAATGTGCGGATACTATTAGGCAAACTAAGTTATATAGGAAATATGTGAACTTTTAGTATCTCATTGGGACTACCCGATTTTCTAATGAGTCTGTTGTGATGAGCATTGCACTCTAGGTAGAAAGTGTAATGTCTTGTTTGATGTTAGTAACGAAGCCTTGTCTAGTGAGGTTGTCTTGGACATTGTATTTGATGACACCTAGATCTTGCCCTGTTAGTCAGAATGATTGAGTGAAGCAAACAATTGAAATGATCTTAGGCAAGGAATTTTTGAAGAGTGAACCAGTTTGACAATATACCTTTTCTCTGGCCACCCTTGTAGAAGTGTGAATCTTATTTTGGCACCTAGTGTGACTATCCTTTTCTTGGAACAGACTTGAAAAACTATGACCTCTTTATCCATTCACCCATAATTTTCATGAAATTTGGTTTGTTTGAATAGACAACTTAGGAAAAAAACCTATGTTGGGGGTGTGGTGAAAAATAAGGAACATTAAGAAGTGTGAATAATTCCCCCATTGATCGATTGTTTTGAAAAAGATGGAACCCTCCATGTAAAAAAAGAGAAAAAGGAAATGAAAGAAATTAAAGGAAAATGAATGGAAAACAGAAGAAGTTTGTGAAATAAAGTAGTAAAAATTGCAAAAGAAAATGTGGTATCCACTGGTTCATATGAAATTGAATAGCGGGGTGGAGTTTGAACAAGTTTGAATGTGAAAGAGAAGGAGAAAGAGTGATTTTCAAGCCATACTTCATGAAGGTTAGAAGCCACTAAGCCTAAATGATGACTTTATACTCAGCCCCGTTACAAGCCTTAAAAAGACATTTGTGATGTTTAGCGAGTTAAAATAAATTTTGGTAGGAAAATAAGGGCAAGCCTATGGGTGGAGTAATGCATATGTTCGTCTTTTTGAGCGTGAGAGTTATATGAGATTTCACGACTTAAATTGTTGAAAATTTTTGTGTAAATATGGAATTATCTTTGTTGTGAGGGCATTGAGTACCTTTGTTGAGCTTGAACTTGCTTTTGAATCAAGTACTATGAACTTGAGTACCCTTGATAATGGTGAGTCACAATTTGAATCTTCGAGTGCACAATTGAGCGTTGTATGTGTAGTGTGAACCTTGTGTGTGCATTCATGTTGAATCTTGAGCAGTACTGTTTGTAGACATCCTTGTTGAACCAATTGTTCTCAAGTTTTACTTGAGCACAAGCAAAAGTTTAAGTTGGGGTGTTGATGAGTCTAAGATTTGGACTCATTTAGGGCATAATTTTTATAGTTTTACTGTCCTCAAATGCCTCATTTTTGCTACAAATTGATGATAACGAAATAATTTTATGGTATGTGAGCTAAGGATCAAGTCAAGGACACTACCAGACAAAAATGTGAAAAACAAGCTAAAGAAGTGGAGAAAAACGATTCTGGTGATCGCCAAGCCCTTAGGTGAACTAATGAGCTCTTTAGATATCCTAAAGTTCCCTTATGCCAACCCAGAGGAAGAACCAATTTGGAGACTGAGTAGGGAGTCGACGAATCACCGGATGACTCTTTGAAGGCAACCTTGATTGCCCAAAGTTACAAGATTCTCAATGGAGTTCCGACCAAATTGGCGATCCAAAGGAGAAAAGGGTGCATCATAGGATCCTTCGGTGAACCCGACTTTGACAGCCTAAAGTTATAATGCATATTAGATGAATACTCAAAATAGGAGGGTGATGGACATAAAGATCGGCGAGTCGCGGATCAGTTGGTGAAGCCCGACTTTCACTACCGATTTGCCCAAAAAGCCAATAAATCAGTCTAAATTGATCTTTTGAAGAGACAAAAGACATTCAAAAAAACATTGAGAAATTCTTACCCATAACTAAAAGCATCATTCTTGTGGAATTTTTAAGCTTTTAAGAAGAGTTCACATAAATTTTGATTTGGGTTTTTGAATTTCACCATTTTGGAACATCGTAAAGGGTTGGAAAGTATTACCTAGATGATGGCTAATCTAGCTGGTAATTATTTTTACCTTTTTATGAATTTAGATAAAACCCCAAATCTTGGGTGTGATTATGTGATTATGGACTGAATTAGCTTATGAGTATTGTTAATTGCTGATTTAAATGCTTAATTGAAGTGGTTTTAATCATTAGTTGTGTTTTAATATATTAATAGTCATTATAAATGGAATCTTAATTTTTAGTTCTTAGCTTGCACTAGAGAGATGTTGTGGAACGAAAGCTTTTGCTTAATGATTTGTATGTATTGGATTGATATGGGTTTAACTCGATAGAGTGAAACCTAAAATAAATCTTATCCATCTAGCTTGAGAGAGTGGATGTGTAACTCTTCAGAAATGTCATGACTTAGACTAGAGCTTAATCTATTGAATAATGTTTAAAATTATGTTTCTAGACTTATCTTACTGTAATAAGTTCATTTAGAAAAGGTTAGAGCCAAAACGACAAAGTTACCTTGAAACTAGCTAATTTGAACTAGTTGACGTCCCTATGTTTGGTAAAGGTTTCGATGTGTTAAATGAAGTATTAACACATCCCTAGTTGACGTCCCTATGTTAGATTCCTTTCCCCAAGAGGTCCTTTCAAATATAATTTTCAAGAGTTCAACTCCTAGGGTTTTTACTCTCAAAACGGGTTTTCTTCCTAACTCAAGATTTATGACTATTGATGAAAAAAATGATTTTCTATGATTAACTAAGTATGTAACACCTTGAAAATCCAAGGCTCATTGTAAAGCCTAACATAGGTGTCATAAAGTCACTGTTTCTAAGTTCATTTTTAATGAATATAGGTCATTTAGGAGGTTTAAGAACCAAAACGACCAAAAACGTTCGAGAAGTTGGTTCAAAGGGATGTTAGTGTGCCTTAGCCTTTTGACTAAATTTTAGGAGCCGGAAATGTACGAAAATGGGTGGAAAGGTAGCTAATGGTTGTTTGAGTTGTTTCATGATTGAAACATCCGGGTACGACTCCCCAAGACCCACCAAGGGCCCTTAAGGACGACCCCTGCAGTTTGATACGGCACTGCCTGGCAGTGTGCGTCGATGGGACAGACGACGGTCCGTGTGTGGCTTGATGGGGTGTCAAGGACACCATCGTCCCACACTTAGAAAGATTCATGAAGGCTTTTGCTTACCTAGCTACTGTTACACGCGACGGAAGGGGGTTGACGGGGCGTTAGTGGCTCGACGGGGAGTCGAGGCCACCTCCATCCCACACTTAGAAAAAATTTGAGGAAGCCCTCGCCTGCAAAGTCTCTGACCGAGATGACGGAGTGCAGGACAGGGGGGGTTGTCCGTCGACTCACCGACGAACCGTCGATCGGGGTCTTGTCTGTAAGGGTCGAGTTTCACTGTTTAGTTTTAAATGGTTTCATTTAATTAGTTAAGTGGTTTAAGGGTTAGTTAGGGATTACAGGGAGATAAATTAAGTTAATTAAGCCCCTCTATAAATACCCGTAGACCTCATTAACCTAAAGACATCTCTTAAAATAAACTCTCTTCCTTCTCTCTTATTTCTCTCTCTACATAAACTCACCATTGAAGGATAGCAAGAACTAGGTTTTGGGGGCTGAAAAAAAAGGGTGGATTCTTCATCAAATTATTGAGAAACGTTAACGTATGGGTTCTATCCACCTTTGAGATTGTTTCCTCAAAGGGTTCCTTCAAAATAGATTTCAAAAAAGTTATGTTTTCTTATGGGTTCCATTCAATTACGAAATTGAAGTCATGGATTGAGTTGTTAATGAATTGTTAGGGTTATATTGAGTAGATTTACATGTAATTCAACTTTTTTTATGATAATTGTTGATGGTTTGGTCTAATTGAAGAATATGATCCTCTATCCCTAACCCTAGGTAGTGATCTTGACCTATGTTGTAAGGTGATCATTCAATTGAGTTGGTTTTAGATTAGATTACTGTCCTATGGTGATATTATGGTTAAATTAAGATGTATTATAGGCCTATCATTCTAGTTCTTGAGATGTGATTTGGGTTATGAATTATAATGTGAAATTAGCCTATATACCTTGTCTCAAGTTGTGATCTAAAGATGAATTGTGTTACAGAGATGTAATTGGCCTTGTTATTCTATTGGTTATCATTGTGCAATGATGTTACTCCCCAAGTAGGGTTGAGTTATGGGTTGATGGTAAGACCTTGATGATATACTATGTGAAAGACTTGGTAAGTCTTAGAATCTCTATCATTACTTCCAATTGTGATTAATTTTTGTTAAGCCATGATATTACATTGGAGTATGCCCTATACAAGGAATATAGGGTGGTATGATGTTGAATTGAAATCTCTTAACTATGTTGTGAGGTTGATTAGGTTGTATGTGCTATAAAGATGGTGAAAACTATCAGTGAGCCTTAATATGCTATGAAATGCTAAAGTGTTAACCTCACTTATATGAATTGTGATGAAAGGACTTATACTCATACAATTCTTTTTGAGATATTGATGATGATGATTATACAAGGTGTAGACCCTATGGCCTAAATTAAGTCATGATTAATAATCAAAGACTTAAAGACATTTCAAAAAGGGACTCTATCTTAGCACCGAGTGAACTATATAGAGAAGTGTCCTTTTCCACATAGGGAAGGTAGGAACACTACATTACTCTTGAGATTGGAGACTATAATGCATGGCGCATAAAGAGGGTCCCAACTAAATCTCCTAGTTCTTGAACTATGTTGCCCCTATAGGAATAATAGCTAGGGGATCCACGCAGTTGCTATGTTTTATGTTTTGGTATTACCTTGGCAAGTAGTCCGCCTTCTTTCGGTGTAGGGTTTTATGAAACCGGATTCCACACTAGCTTATGTGGTCTATGTCAGTTAGGGCAAGATGTTCCCAAAAGGTAAAACAAATTAAAGGACTTGAACTCTAACTTGGATAACCTAAGGGGTCTAGCTTAGTCTAGGTAGGGGTATGAGACTCTACCTAGACATTGCACTAGTTAGCCTTGAGGGGAGTCTTAGGAGGAGGTTCTTATATGTTTATGTTAGGATAATATATGATGTATATATGATGACCATATCATATTGGTTATACTATATGTTGATTAGTTCATTTATTAATATGCCTTGGATTATAATGATAATATACGATCAAATGCAAGCCTAAATGCCATGATATGTAAACTTGGACTTTGGTCATGTTTTCTTGTTGAGGATACTTGGTTGAGTAAGGATATGAGTCTTTGCTTGGTCATTGCACTTGTTCACTTGATAAGGACTTGTGAGTAGTTGTCTTGCTTATTATGATATATTTAACTCTTATTCATTCTTGTGATATTACTCCTTGATGTTAGGGTTGTAGTAAATCATGGTTTCAACTGTGTTGGGATAAGTATTAGTGGTTGAGATAGTAAGCATGTTTGGCTGATTAATATAACTTATTGCATTAAGCCCTAAAAGGGGTAGAATGGCATGCTTTGATAAAAAATCCCTTTTTGCATGTTTTGCTTGTGTATGTGCATAAGATCTCATACTTAGTACATGTGGAGTACTAACCCCGTTTTCTTCCCTTGTCCCAAAAATTTTAGGTTCCGGTCGTTGAAGAATTTTTAAGGCGATATTGTTGAAGGCTTGGATTCTTCCTTTAATCCAAGTGGGGTAGGTCCTCAACTTGCGAGGGAAATGCCATCTTCTAGCTTTGGATTTTGTTATGAGCTTATCGACTCTATCATTTCTTTCCTTGTTATTTGAATATTGTACTTTGATATGACCTATACATGGTCTTGTTGAATTTATGTAAGGGCTATGCCCATATTGTGATGTCCGTTTAGATGGTATGAGACGAGACAATCGTTGAGACAATTTCTCTCTCTCTCTCTCTCTCTCTCTCTATATATATATATATATATGTATGTATGTATGTATGTAATTATATATGTATGTATATATATATATATGTATATATATATATATGTATATATATATATATGTATATATATATATGTGTGTGTGTGTATATATATATATATATGTATGTATGTATGTATATATGTATGTGTGTATACATATATATACGTATATATATATATATATGT
>NC_028645.1:28930079-28933387 GCF_001406875.1 Solanum pennellii
TATATATATATATATACACACACACACACACACACACATCATTTGATAATAAGTTTGCGCATCTACTCTTGAACACACTGTAACCCAAAGGGATGTTAAGATGGAGGAATTAACTGTCACGACCAAAAACGAGTCGTGAGTGGCACCCACACTTAACTCTCTAGATGCGAGAACCAACGAATTTAAGCCCTAATTACAAACTACAAGCATAATGTGAAAGCTCAAAACTTACTAAATATCTTTTCCCAAAATCTGAAATTCATCATTAAACCTTCCTCACTTTTTCTTTAAATTATAATTTCCACACTTATAACTTCATCGTTTTTTAAAATAATAAAATAATATTAACAATAATCAATACCCGTCAAACCATCCATTGTTTATAAAATAAAATTGAGAATTGAATGAAGTTTCTACCTTAATATTTTCTGTCGATCTTTGTCCATGGCGTTGAGAACCAAAACCAAGAGTTGTGAGCAGTTTATGGTATAACCTAATAATATAACCTCACTTATTATATGACTTATTATAAATATGATAAAAGTGGTCCATTACTAATTTTAATGTTATTTTTCTTAACCACCAACTAAAAATGTTACAGAGACTACCCATAAGTTTCATAATTGTCTAATAGTTCAAAATACCGATTGTAAAATTTACGGAAAGAGTCCAAATAGTTCTAGTTCTAGTCCAAATAGTTATAGTTCTTACGAAATCTTAACGATTTGTTACAATAGATATCAATTTACCCATCGTTCGTCCTCGAACGATCAAAAGAAATGCGAAAGTAGGAAGGGTAGCTGTCTCAACGATTCTTTCAAAAATATTAGTTCCCAAGGCCTCACCTTAAATGTACCAAACCAACCAATTGAAGACCTGCACATCCTCTCATACAATGCATCAAATGGTGTCATTTCGATACTCCAGTGATAGCTATTATTATATGTAAACTCAACTGACAACATAAAATATTTTCAATATCAAGTAAAAGTTAATTGTACACACGTCTGCAACATATTCTCAAGGATATTGACACAATAATCAAGACAATTTTTTTCACATAATCATTGTAAAATTTTAAATCAATATTGGTTACAATATGAAGTGAACCTAAACCAACCACCACACACTCGTAATAACCTTTCTTATTAAGATTTTCCTCTCACATAAAATATTTCCTCGAGCATAATCATCTAGGAGAAACAAACTCATTTGATCCAAAGATGGAAATGATTAAGTAATCATCATCGAGTGATACACTCGATCATACATAGCCTCTAACAACAAGATCGAAATTCTAGATTAGTAGCCAATATAGATAAACCTCAAGAATGAAAAAACTAGACCCAATGGTCCTCACATATAACCGCACATATCCAAAACATGATACCGAGGATGAGATAAATCTTAAGTCTATCGAAAAACTGTAAATTTTCATGGTAGATCTCTTATAAACACTCATAAACAAGTATACTTCAACTATCCCAACAAAAACAAATCTTTCATAACTGGAATGAACAAGTCTAACCAAGGATGTCACCCTACCATCAAGACAATCACAAAATTGATACACATGATCCATTATTAAGGACTCACCCATAGGTACACAAAATTGGTACACATGATCCACACACACAATTATTTAAATCATTATTATAACTATATATATTCAAATATTGTGCTAAAGGTGTTTTTAATGCAATATCAGTAAATTTACTTTACTATAGATAATCTCATCATAAATTATGTCAATAGAAAATTAATTATCTGTTGAAAATTAAACAAAAAATTCACACGATTAAAGAATGGTTGAAATCAAACCAAATGGCAAAAATAAAAACTTCCCCCTTAAGTCTTTAGCAACAAAAAAAAACACAACTGGCAAGAAACTCAAGCTCAAATCCAAGTGGTGGTATGACGATAAAATATGGTATATGTCTAAAAAATCATGCTACTAAGTTTGGTGACTATTCGGTTGATGGATGTTGTGAATTTGTGAAGAAGGGTGATGATGGAACTAAAGAAAAATTTATTTGTGCTAATTGTGAATGTTTTAGGAGTTACCATCGAATTAATAGTCACTCATTGCTTCATCCTCCATACTTCGATCTCGCTTCATTCACCCATATGTTATTCCACATGGTGGTGGAAACGCACCGATTATTTATCATCCTTTCACAACTCGAGTTATGCCAGTTCAGTACATCAGGCCTGTTTTTTACTATTATCCATAATATGATAAATCATCAGCCCGTGAGAATGTTCTTTGTGATCTTTGTTGGCATCATTACTAAGTATGAATATGAACTAAGATGTCAATCTTTATTTTACTAGCATAAATTTATAGTAATAAATTTATAGTATGTCTTATTATATTAGAAAAGAAAAGGATGAATTTAAGATGAGTTCATTTTAATGAAGTGTGTAAGTTCTTATTTTCATATGGTTATCTATATGCTTGATGAAATAGAATTGTGATTTATTTGATTAATTGTTTATTGCAATATTACAGTAAGGAAAAGAGAGTAAATGTGTACTTTTGACTGTGAAACACATATCATATCGTTTATTAACTTTGTCTTTTATTCATTAATTTTTTGTTTATTGCAAAAATTACTTCATAATTAAACTGATTAACAAAGTATAAATTTTATGTTCTAATCTTGTGAGTTGGTTGTTTAATTATTTCACATTAAATCCATTATTTTGTTTTTTCAACTGAAAAAAATAATAATAAAATAACATATTCATCTTTTGTCAACTTAATTAGATTTTTCTTTAAAAACAAACTGTCACGCCCCGAGCCTACACGTAGGGCGGGACCGGCACTCGAAGACCATTGTTGGCCCTAAAGCGAACCCTTGGTCTGGAAACTCGGAAGACAAACCTCAACTTTGATACGAGTAAAACATAATAAAAGGGAAATATGTCATGTCATAACTTTTGCCAAAAAGGCACTTGAGTCTTAATAACTAAAAATAACTCGAAATACTATAATCTATGAAGCCTCTAAACTATCTAGAGAGGGATGTGGGGAAAGACCCCACAACATCCTAAAAAATCTAAGCTAATATAGAAGTAAAAAAGGATGTCCTCCAGAATCCAAGGAGGCTCACCAGAAACTCTAAAGCTCAATCTGGAATCAACGAAGCACTGCGTGCTGACCTGGGTACCTGCATCTGCATCACAAAACGATGCAGGCCAACTGGCATCAGTATATTGAATATACGAGTATGCCAGTTGGAGAGCTAAACAATGACTTAAGTTTATGTATATATATATATATATATATATATATATATATATAT
>NC_028645.1:28934379-28961662 GCF_001406875.1 Solanum pennellii
TCATAAAACAGTGAAAACAACTTAGTTAGTTAAAGGAAATGCAATTACAAACTCAATTTTACTTATATAAGAAAGTAATATCGTCTCTATGGAAGTTTCTCAAACCAACAATCATCACTAAGAGTCTAAGTGATGATACAACGTCTTACCTCACGTTGCAAGAGGACTATCCTACAGCTTGCCATCGGTATAGGACCTTACTCAACTTAGTGGATCCACTAGCTCTCCTTACATGATCATCTAAAAAGTATGACATATCAATTCCCATGTTGTCTACGTGATTTAAATGGAGACTTGAGTTAATATGAACTCTCGTCCCCACATCGGTGCTCAATACTACTCCCAAAAATGTACTTCAGCTCATGCTTTTAATAAAACTTCCTTCCTTTGGGTTGAGATAATTTACTGAACCTATTAGCTTTAAAAAGTTCCTTTTGGAGTCAATGATCCCCTTTTAGTTCAAAACTCTTTTGGAACTTTTAGTTCCTCTCTTTATTCAAATGTGAAACATTTGTAGACCTCTAGGGACTACTTATTTCCCTTATTAATTTTGAGAAATGAACTCAACTCTTGCTCTTTACTTAACTTGAAACTTGAATTATTAGGATACTTTGTTCCCTTATAGCTTTTGAGAAATGAACTCCACTCTTGCTCTTTACTTAACTTGATACTTTAACTCTTAGGGAATATTTAGTTCCCTTATAGCTTTTGAGAAATGAATTCAACTCTTTACTTGACTTGAACTTTAAGTCTATAAAACAAAGTGAAAGACTTTAAGAAAAAACCTTACCTTGGCTTCGTTCTTAACTCTAGACTTGGCTCTTAACTTCTTTGACATTGACCTAACATTCCTTGAATTGAATTATGGATTCAAGGATCATGATCTCATGCTTATGAATGATTTCATGATGTTTAGATGTACCTTAGAGTGTTGGAAACAACCAGGAATGAGGGATACATCACTTAGGAACTAGTACAAAAAGATAGGGAAAGAAGGAGATCTCCAGGGGGTCCTGGCGCTATGAGAGACGGGGAAATCCATAGACTCTGTCCTGAGGGGCTTTGGAGGCGCGACGCCCCATCATTCCCCCAACAGATTTTTTCGACTTTCTTCTTCGTTTTTCATCTCTAAACCTTCCCAAACTCCCACGGATCCCACCCCAAACACTTAGGATCCCTAATTGAATTACTACCCAATGATTTATACCCGAAAACAGTCCTAAAACATGGATTACAACTAACAGCGGTCAACAACAATCCAATCGACAAGAACGTCAAACTTTCTTTCAAGATTCCAACCTCTAACATGAGTTAAATCATGAACTTGATTGATTTGAATGAAATTGGCGTGTGGGTGAAGTAACCCAACACAAAAGATCCCACATACCTTATTAGGGATCACCCACGACGAATATCCACGAAGCTAAACTTGGTGTTCTCGCGTCTTCTTCTTCCTTCTCCTCTTTTCTTCTTTCTTTCAAAATCCTAGTCTTTTTGTCTAAGTGCGTAAATTGAATGGGATCAGTTTAGACCCCAAAATATTACTCCAAAACAAAATAATAAATTGACTTAAGGAAAAGACGAAAACACCCTTTCTAAATCCGGTTTTTGAACTTCCTTGCTCAATAGCCCATCTTCCGAAGGTCATATCTCACTCATACAACCTTGGAAATTTGCAAACTTGACGTCATTTGTAAGATCCTCCAACGAGCTTTCCATCCATATAAAGAACTCACCCAAAATCCTCCTGAGATAGAAGTTATGATTGTTCGAAAATGGCCAAAATCCACTTTTAAAATTTGGAAATTTTCCAGATTTTCCCATTTTTTCCAAATTTGTTTCTCCTTGCTTTTCTTAACTTAATTTTAGTTTTTCTAGAATACGAGATGTTAAACAAACAAAAAATATAATTCTTTTTAAAAAAATTAATGCCAAGTAAATAAAATAAATTTAAAAACTTAATAGGTGAGATTTTTCAAAAACAAATTACAATCTTTCTTTGTTTATTAAAAATCACGCACGCATAATGTATTTAAGAACTTAAATTACAATATATTAATATAAAATTCTTTTTTCGACAAAACGCATTTCAAAATTATAAAACATAAAAGTTTAAATATTCAATTTATTCTATAAAAAGATTCGTCCGGCAACTAGCAACAAGGCTAGTTCTAACACATGCACTCATTAAAAAGACGTCTATACGAAAGAATTATCAATACATGCAAGAACCTATTTGAGAATTGCTTAGTTACTATTCGTACTTTGTTAATCGTTTATGGTTCTCACAACCCTAGTTATGAAATTTAGCTACTCATTATATCAAAAACACAATCAAAATTTATTAAAATAAATATACATGTGTGAATGATAAAAAGTTAAGAACAATAGCTAAACTATCTTTTATTAATCACGAATACAAAAAATAATAAAGGAGAAGAAAGAATAAACCACAATTTTCCGGCCTTCACGGCAGCTCTTCCAATGTTCCAAATCTAGAAGAAAGTTTCCATTGTGTCTTGTTTCTTGATTCTTGGCCTCCTTCCCCAAAAAATAATTTTATGGACTATATATAAATAAAGAAAACCCTAAATAAAATAATTGAGTCCTATTTAAATTAGAAATTCAAACCGAAAGGAATTGAATTCCTTTTTTCCCGCCGCGTGAGCTGTCTGTGAAAGTATTGTCACCTCAAAAAGTTCTCGTCTTCACTTGCTGCCACGTGGCAGCAAGTTTCCCAATTCAAAGATGAAATTTTTATGTTGCAATGTGCACTTTATGATTATATATTATTATATTAAATTCAATTCACCAAGCTGTCTGTTTGATTTTCTTCTTCACCTTCCATCATTAAATTGTTTTAGTTCCAAACTTTTTTATTTTCACACAAATTTAATTCTGCAAATAAAATATACAATTAAGCACAATACATAAAATTTATGCTCAAAATGAATAAATATAAATAATAAATGTGAGCTAAATAATGATAAAACATGTGTATTTTGGTCTCACATCAATACCCCACACTTAAAACTTTTGTTGATCCTCGAGCAAACATTAACGCTCATCTAAAAAAAATCCTACTGGCAATGTAATCACTTTGGTCAATAAAAACAATTAGGCCATATACCAATTTAAAAACATCATGTAGACTTCTCAATCATTCAATCTAAGCTTGTTCACCTACTCTCATCAAAGAGAGTTGATAAAATCACCTATCAATCATGAAACAAGTGCCCTGATAAGAAGAAATAGTCCACACCCTCAATTCAAAAGATTGAAAGTAAATTATGGACTTCATATCCAGAACAACTCTCACACTCACAAATAAAATTCACATGTATGTACAAAGAACCATATGCTTGCCTATTATGTGCATCTCCACTAATTAAGCATGCTTGAATAGAATCAAATAGGACTTTAACAGGTTGTAATATTGGCTAGGGGACGGGTAGGAAAACTATATAATATTGATTTACACTTACTTAAGCACTTTACTAGTTTTAGATTTCATCACCCAATATTTTCTTCTCTTTATTTTCAAACCTCTCTTCAAAAGAATTTCACAAGTCTCATCATCTCAAGAATGTTTCAATCAACTTTTTTCCTATTTTTTTTCTTTCATAATAGTCACTCTCAAATTACGTATTTTACATGAGTTAAGTTGCATATTATCCTCGGAAGGATCAGGGTCATCATTAAGATACCTTTTTTTTCTTTTTTTTTCTTTTTTTATCTCACATTTCTTTTTTTTATGTCACATCTTTCAAAGAGGACTTCTAAGCACTTTGTAGCTATGATTGATTACTTTTTCACTCATTCATCCCTTGTTATTTCAAAACTGAAAATTAGAATAAGTCTATGTTATAATGCTCAAGGAAGCAAAGTGCAAAAATTAGGGATTCAACAAAATAGGTTAGGGCAAAATATGGCTACCAACAAAAGGCTACAAGCTCAAAAGAGATAACTAATGATTAAATATCTCAAAAGGGCTAAAATTTACAAGACAAATCAACAAAAGCCTAACATCATCTCCTAAGCAAAGCAACACTTTTTATTTCGCTTCAATAACATGCAGGGCAAGTTCTAGACTAAGATGCAAAATATGGAACAAACAAAATCTCACGACACGTGGCACAAGTATCAACCAAGATGAATCAATTCTATTTCTAAGAGAGACATGATCATAACAAACTACAAAATAAAAAAGCTACATACTAAGTTACAATCATTAACCTAGGTGTCAAAAGGTTTGCAATTTCACTAGCAATCGATTATTCACAAGAAGTACTCGTTAAAATTAGGTTGAAATAGTAAGTATCACATACTTCAAAAGAGTCTTTTCTTTTCTCTCCAAAAAACAATAATACTAAAAGCAATAAAATTTATTCCTAAAAAAACTCGGTTCAAAGGGATTATCCTCAGGAAAAGAATCGAAAATAAAAGCCAATGAACCCATCCTTAAAAAAAAGACTCAATAAAATAATAAAATTAGGAATTCATTCCTCCACCCACACTTAAAAAGATGTTATGTCCCTAAAGCAATAAATAAAATATAAAACAAGGGTTAGGAAAACTTCCTGAGGCCTTTAGGCCTAGCTAGTAGCATGTTCTCTAAGTTTATATCAAGGGTCGTCATCCCACACTTAAGCTCAAATGTGCTCCTTTCCTTTTTTTTTTGTTGGGTATAGAGACTTTTCCCTAATCTGCAAAAACAAGATAAAAAATGTGTTACTAATAAAATTAAAAAAAATAAAAAAAGAAGTTAAACTACTAATTGGGTTGCCTCCAATTAAGCGCTTAATTAACGTCGCGGCACGACACTATCAATTTTTCTATTTTTCTTCCACTTTGAAGATATGAATTGCACCCCTAATTTCACATAGATTTTTCTATTAAGCTCAACGGGTGGTGGTATAAAAATAAAGATCCCAAACAACAAATATTGCATTATGCACTTCTTGGATCCTAAGTGCGGAATGTAATTTTTCGATGTTGAAACAATATTCAAGAATATCGACACAATTTTCCTCCTCCATACACTCTTCTATAGGCTCAGATGGCTCAGACAATTTCTCATCATCTAAACATAATGTGGAAAAGTGGTTGAAATGAGGTCCAATGCGTCCAAACCCATGAATTGTTTTATTATTTACAACCTCATATTTGCACGTACTAGAGTTTTTAAAAATAATATTATCTACTTTATTGCATAACTCTAGTGCACTCTCCTCAACAGGGACAGCATCAATACAAGTGTGATCAAGCAATTGGCCCTCAACTTTTAGCTCTTCAAGTTTATTTTAACTATTTTTTCTTCCTCACACATATTATTACCAAATTGTTGGGTGTCATATGATTTAATCTTTGCACTCAACTCAATATCTAAATAATAGAGATCAAATTCAAAGAAATATTCACTAAGGCTCCTACATATTAATTAAATGCAAAGTGTTATCAAATCTTTCATGTCCTTATACAACTTATCTAGTTGACAAAAATTTTTTACCCTATAAGAACACATAAAATTAGTTGGGCAAGAATTGAAAGGACACTCATCACTACATACTTTTTCAAATTACATCTCAAGAAGAGTAGATGAAATATAATAATAATAATAATAATAATAATAATAATAATAATAATAATAATAATAATAATAATAATAATAATAATAATAATAATAATGATAAATAATTTAAAACTAATCCGAAGAAACAAAAAAACTACAAGTTAAAAAAAAACTACAGACAATTTTAAGTCATATTCCCCGGCAGCGGCGCCATTCTTGTTATCGTTCAAGTATACTTCCTGAAAGAAAATATAAGCGATTGTATGCAATTTATTTACCCAACTATGATTCGGGGTTGATCCCACAGAGAATATGAAAGAATATTATCAATAGCATATATTTAACTCAATAGTCGTTATATAAAAATTGAGGGATTTATATTGAAATAAAAATAAAAGCAATAAATATAACTTTGAACTAAATATTATATCCAAATTAATAAAAATAACCAGAAATATGTTCTCATAAGCTCATAACGCCGTATTCCTAGCAATAGCAATTCTTTCCTAGTGTTTTGCATGTAAAGTGGTAAGTTATGTATCTCTAAATCCTTGGTCCGGCATCTAGAAAATTTCACCCCGTACCTTGGTCCGACTACGTGTGTATAAACTACTAACCCTTACCTTTACCTCATATTAGACATCATAATCCATGTATGACTTAGTTATTACTTCTCACCAATAGACATTAGTGTATTAGATAGTATCACACTAAATCTATATTGAAATTTTTTTCTTATTACTACCTCCTTGGACAGGCAAGTAGCAACAAGGTTAGTTCTAACGCGTGCACTCTTTAAAAATACTTATAAACGAAAGAATTATCTATACATGAAAGAACCTATTTTGAGAATTACTTAGCTACTATTCATACTTAGTTAATCGTTTATGGTTCTCACAACTCTAGCTATGAAATTTAGCTATTCATTATCTCAAAAACACAATCAAAATTTATTAAAATAAATAAAGTGTTGATGATAAAAAAGTTAAGAACAATACATAAACAATCTTTTATTAATCACTAATACAAATAAATAATAAAGCAGAAGAAAAAATAAACCATAATTCTCCGACCTTTACGACAGCTCTTACAAAGTTTCAAAGCTAGAAAAAGATTTATATTTTGTATTGTTTCTTGATTCTTGACCTCCTTTCCCAAAATAATAATTTTATGGACTATTTATAAATTAAAAAATCCGAAACAAAATAATTGAGTCCACTTTAAATTAGGAATCCAAAACCAAAAGGAATTGAATTCCCTTTTTTTTTCCGCCGCGTGAGCTGTCCGTGAAAGTACTGCCGCCTCAAAAGTTCTCTTGTCTTCAACTTGCTGCCAAGCAGCAAGTTTCCCAATTCAAGAAGAAATTTTTATGTTGCAATGTGCACTTTATGTTTATATATTATTTTATTAAATTTAATTCATTAAGCTATCTGCTTGATTTTCTTTTTCAACCTTCAATTATTAATTCGTTTTAGTTTCAAACTTCTTCAATTTTCTCACCAATTTAATCCTACAAATAAATTACACATTTTAGAACAACACATAAAATTTATGCTCAAAAAGGAAAAATATAAATAATAAATGTGAGGTAAATAATGATAAAAAATGTGTATTTTGATCTCACATCAGTATGAGAGATTTTGAAAGATGGACCGACCTCAGTTTCAGGGTGAAAAGAGTGAGGACGCTAAAGAGTTTCTGACTACGTGTTGAGAGTTGCTCGAGGTGGTTTGATTAGCTAAGCCACATGGGGTTCGATATGCTACACTCTAGCTTCGTAGGCCAGCGAGAGAGTATTGGAGGACTTATTCAGGTCCTTTGCCAGTTGGATCTCCTCCGGTGACTTGGGAGAAGTTTTCTAGTGTCTTCCATGATCGTTTTATCCCTTGAAGCGTGCGAGAGGAGAGTCACTTGAGGTTAGAGAATCCGAGACAAGACGACTTATATATTAGGCGCGTTTTTAACAGTGTCTAGGTATGCTTTGGCCATTATTACATAAGACAGAGAAGATCCCTAGATTTGTGAGGAAGCTAACTTTCTCAATTAGATCGACTGTGTTTAGAGCATCTAGAGAGGGGGCTTCTTTAAAGTCAATTGTGAGTGCCGCCAAAGAGGCGAAATTGATGGAGAAAGAGTAGTTTGGGTACCCTAAGAGGGCTCGTACATCAAGTTGGTTTCATGGTGCCTAATTGGAGGCAAGTGATCACATAGAGGGAGTGGTTCATTTCAGCATCGCGGACCCATTCACGCATCTATTGCCGACGTATGAGGTAATTAGTTATCTCGAGATTCTTATAGCTCGGGTCAGGGCTCGTACGGTTCAAAGCAGCGACGTATAGGGAAAGGTAATTATAGTGGGTTTTCAGGGTCCGCACAACAATTCCCGGGTCAAAGATTTCGATTTACTTATGGAGATCGCGATCACCTGATGCGGCAGTGTACTTCTAGAGGGGTCGTGGTGGGACCCAACCTAATTTTTCATTTCATACTAATCCGCCGGCACCACAGGGTAGAGGCCGTGGCAGAGTTCAATCAGGTAGAGGCGGTAGAGTTTCTAGTAGTAGTGTTGCACCTCAACAGATTGGGGGTAGAAGTACCACCCAGACTGGAGGTGGATGTGGAGTCCTCTGTTATGCTTTCCCAGGGAGACCTGAGGCGGAGACCTTTGATGCTGTTATTATAGGTATCATCCCAGTATGCCATTGACCTGCGTTTGTATTGTTTGATCAAGGGACTATATTCTCTTATGTGTCTACCTATTTTGCTGCTGAAATTTGATATTATATGTGATAGCATGACTGTACGTATTCATGTTTCTACACCCGTTGGTGAGCCTTTAATGGTGGATCAAGTGTATCGATCCTGACTTATTTCTTTGGCTGGGTTTAGGTAGACTTACTCATTCTGGGGATGGTAGACTTTGATGTTATCTTGGGTATGAAATGACTTTCTCCTTATCATGTTGTCCTTGATTGTAATGCTAAGATTGTGACCTTAACGATACATGGTGTTCCGAGGGTTGAGTGGAAGGTTTATTCGCCCTAGTGTGTCACCTTTGGGTGCCCCTATGTTGTGTGTGAAGAAGGATGAGACTATGAGGATGTATTGATTACAGTGAACAAGGTAAAGGTAAAGAATAAGTATCCTTTTCCGCGTATTGATGAATTATTTGATCAACTCAGGGAGCATCATTCTTCTCTAAGATTGATTTGAGGTCCTCAGTTTACTCAGTATTCCATTTTTCAAACCATACAAGGATTTCTTGAGTCTGCATACAGTCTTATGCGCTCCCTGAATCTGAAATCCTTGAGGCAACTACATGTAAATTTCATCAAATAAGTCTCCATTCAGAAGAGCATTAGACACATTCATTTGATGGATATGTCATTGTTTCATTGCTGCAATAGCCAGCACTGATCTAACAGTCTTCATTTTCACCACTGGGGAGAATGTTTCTTTGTAATCAATTCCTTCCTTTTGACTATAACCCTTTGCTACCAATCTAGCCTTAAACCTCTCCACTTCACCATTAGATTTGTACTTCATTTTGTAAAACCACCTACATCCAATAGGTTTTTTCCCAACAGACAAATTCACTAGCTCCCAAGTGTTGTTTTGTTGTAGTGCCCTTACTTCTTCCTTCATAGCATCCACTCACCTAGGATTTGTTATTGCTTCAACATAACTTATAGGTTCTGTGGATGCAGAAAATGCAGCAACATAGGATTGAAATTTGGGTGCCACATGATCATAAGCAATATATTTGGACATATGATAGGCTACTGTTTCGTTCATGCTTAAGGAAACAAAATTCTTTAGCCAGACAGGAGGAAATTTGTGTCTTCCAGACTTCCTGTTACCTCTACTAGGTGGCTCAGTTTCCGTTGGTCCAGTTTCTTCAGGTTGTATGTTCTCAACATGTTCTAGAGGAGTTGTATCTCCATGTGTCATCACTCTTTTAGTCATATCATTGTCATCACATGCTGCACTTTCTGGAACAAACAGTTTATTACATGATCCATCACTATTTGCTTTGAAAGGAAATATATCTTCCTTAAATATAACATCCTTGCTAACTACGAACCTTTTTGATTCTAGATCATACAAAACATATCATTTTTGAGCCATTGAATTTCCCACATGCACTAACATTCTAAACCTTGATTTTAGTTTATTAACCTCTTGAACCACCATAGCAAAGCAGAGACAACCAATAACTCTTAAGTGTGAGATCAAGGTTTCTTGTTGTAGAACACTTCATAGGGAGATTTATTATGCAATACAGTACTAGGCAACCTATTAATAATATGTAAAGCAGCTAACACACAGGGACCCCACAAATCAATAGGTATCTTAGCTTGAAACCTTAAAGCCCTTGTTACTTCTAGTAGGTGTCTGTGTTTCCTCTCAGCTACACCATTTTGCAGAGGAGTATAGGAACAACCAGTCTGATGAACTATGCAAAAGTTATTGAATAAATCTTTGCACACAGAATTGAGAAACTCAGTGCTATTATCTGACCTTATGACCCTAACATTCCTATCAAACTGAGTTTTAGCATACACAAACTACTTAATGACCACACAAACATCAGAATTCAATTTTAACAAATGCACCGAAGTTAACCTTGAAAAATCATCTACCATAGTGAGAAAAAACCTGTTACAATCAAATGTAGGGACTTTCTAGGGACCCCAAACATCCCTGTGTACAAGATCAAAGCATGCTGAAGTATGTATACTACTTGTAGGAAATGAATTTCTAACTTGTTTTGCATGAGGACACACAATATACTTATTCAAAGTATTTGTTATACAATCAATTTTTACTGTTATAAGCTTGTTTAACGACTTTATAGAAGCATGCCCTAGCCTTTTGTGCCATAACTTCACATCTGTAGACATTTGACCTGTGTGACTTCCTTTTACAGCAAGAACACATCCATTGTTCTAAACTTGAGGCTGCTGCACCTTTGTACTTCCAGTTAGAATATACAATCGAATCTGTTCTCTACCAATCTCCCTCACCATTCCATTAGAGATATCCTGAAACAGGCAAAAAACAGGAAAGAAACTTACTGAACATCCTAACTCTTTTGTGAGTTTTGACACAGACATCAAATTAAACTTGAACCGTTGTAAATGTAACACATTAGTCAAGGATGTTCTTGCAGTGATATTACTAGAGTCAGCATGTGTAACTTTAGCAACAACACCATTAGGCAAATAAATTCCCCTAGAAACTACTGTAGGCTTATCTAATAGGTTGATATCTGCTACCATATGATTTATAGCTCCAATGTCTATTATCCATTCATGTAAATATTTAATTGAATGAGTAGTGGCACAACTCATACTGCTAAGTTTGCTGAGGAGTTCATATATGTCTTGTTGTCACTCATATTCTTCAGTAGACTCACTATCTGATTATATTGCTCCTTTGAAAATGGATACAACCCCATTTCAGACTCTCTATTCTGTGAAGAAGACTCAACCTTGTATGACACTCTTTTGCCTTTGTGGTCTTCCTTATTTCCTTAAGCTATATTCTCAAAAGGATCACCCATCATGTCATATTGTTTAGATGCCTGCAACTGATCAGTTATCACATTATGAGCCCTTGCATTTGAGTTATAACCATTGTTCCATGTTTGTACTCCCTTCTTTATGAACTTGTTAAAGTTTGAGGGATAGCCTACTAATTTGTAACACACATCCTTAGTATGAACTCTCATTTTATAGAACTCAGAATGCAAATTGTAGTTCTTCTTATATCTTGCAGAGCCATTTCTTGTAAACAGAGCCATATCAAGATTACTACTACTTGATGCAGGACTTGCCCCTAAAATTTTGGAGTTTTCAGCTACAATTTATGTCCTTCATCACTAATTATCATTCCATACGCATGATTCACTAATGGAATAGGAATCATGAGCAAGATTTGTCTTCTTGCTTGGTAATAGGAGTCGTTAAGCCCCATAAGAAATTGAAACAATTTTAACTTCTGCAAATGTACTACAAACTCATTTGATTTTTCACAATTTCAACTTGGATTTGGAACAAGAGCTTCAAACTCTTCCCACATTCGAAAAATATGTTGATACTGTAGTAGTACCTTGACACAATGTAGCATATTCCTTGTGAAGATTGCAAGTTCTTGAACCATCAACCTTATTGAACCTTTAATACAGATCATCCCATACTTCTTGTGCATGAGAGGCGTACATTATACCTCCTAGTAAACTTTTTTCCAAAGAATTTATCAGCCAGGAAAACACCACAACATTTACTCTTTCCCAATGACTTTCCATGTGTTCTGGAAATACTTCCTTCTTACAAGAACCATCCACCATTCCCAATTTGTTTCTTCCCAGTAAAGCTACTCTCATTGATCTATACTAAGTCATGTAATTTTCCGCCCCTGTTATGAAACGATTTGAGCACCACTAAAATTAGCAGGGGAAAGAAATAATGGATGATTATAGTCAATTCCAGTCTTCTGACTAGATTCAGTTGATTGTGGTTGTGTAGATTGATCTCCTTCCACCGCCATTGAAGCTTACAGAGAATTCTCAATTTCTTCTTTAACAGATATGATTAAATTTCAATCTGCGGATGTGGATCGAATCTTTCAACCAGCTTATGTAGTTGTTGACTGCTCTGATACCATGAAATTGTATGAATGTGACAAATCGTATAGATCAAGAGGAGAACAAGAGAAGAACAAGAAAAGAGGAGAGGAAGAAGATGAAGATTCGATAGAGAGTAATTGTATGAATCTTATTATTCAATGATACAATAGGAAAGAATATAAGTACTCTATATATAGAACATAAAACATAAAGTAACTAATTCTATACTTATCCTAACTAACTTCCAATCTATTATATTAACTAACTTTTAATAAGCTAGTTAACATTGTAACTAACTATTCTAAGCTAACTAATTATTCTAAGTGACTCCTTTAACATATACTATGATAATTAATTATTATCTATAGGTCTCCCAAAATTAGTGAATGTTAAGTAACTTTTTGCTTTCATCTCGGACAAAAATTGGTATGGAATACATGAGGGCCAGCTCCTTATAAGACATAGCCACCACATGCCTTGTAAAGTGGGTAAGAGTTCGGAGCCAAAACATGTCTTATAAAGTGAGTAAGAATCCGTAGAAAAAAAGGTAAAAATAAATTGAGTAATATTTTAAATAGGGCAAAGAAAATTGAGATCAAACCAAAAGGGCGATATTTGGATGTTAATATAAATTTCGTTAAATCGTTGGTTGGAAGGTACATGCTGACATGCGCCTTGTAAGGCGCATGCTATCATGAGTCTTACAAGACACATGTCAGCGAGCGCCTTACAATTACAACATTAAAAAATGTTTTAAAATATTAATATTCCTTCTTCATTATTTATTCAATCATTTTGTTATTGTTAAATATCTTTTTCTATTTTTACTTTTATATATAAATAAACATGTAAGTGATGTGGTCAACTTGAATAGTTTTTCAATGTAATTTGATAGTATTGAGGACAAAATATAACGGATATGAAAAAAAAATGTAAAAGAGAACACTCGTAGACATTGCATATTATTTTAGCGCGGTTGTTATTGTTTATGATTATTGGTTGGTACCTGTGGCCTTGTTGTTCTTTGGTCGATGTAAATATACTGCAAAAATGAATTTACTATTGAATTGTTTTAATATTTTAAAAATGTGAATATTAACTTTTTTCATCAACAATAATTAATGAGTCTCGACAACAATATGTATGTTATAATAAAAGGCGAAATTTCAATATTCACATTTTTAAAATATTAAAATTATTCAATAATAAGTTTAATTTTCCAAGACTTAAAAACCCTTGAAGAACAATAAGGTCACACGTACCAATCATGTGTGGAAGGGGTACACATAAACAACAACAACAACGTCGAGGTAGAGGATAATCTCTAAAATAATATGCAATGACTAGAAGTTTTGTCCTTTATATTTTTTTTCATGTCCCTTATATTTTGTTCTCAATATTATAAAATTATATTAAAAAACTATTAAACTTGACCATATAACTTACATTTTTATTTACATATATAAATATTCAAAATAGAAAAAAATAAACAGGAAAACACAACAACGAAACAATTGAATAAATAATGGAGAAGGAACATTAATATTTTTTTACATGTTTTTTTTAATGTTGTAATTGTAAGGCGCATGATGCCATGCGTCTTGTAAGGCTCATGTCAGCATGCGCCTTATAAGGAGCATGTTACCATGTGCCTTACAAGGCTCTTGTCAGTGTGTGCATTCCAACGAACGATTTAATGACATCTATCATTCTATCCAAATATTGCCCTTCAGGTTTGATCCTGAATTTTCATTGCTCTTCTGAAAATTTTATTCAATTATTTTATCGTTTTTGTTCCAGACATAATGGGTAAGGGGTAAGACTTTGGATAACAGGTAATGTGTGGGAGGATCTTCGCCTAATAAGGCATGCTCCCCTCCCCCGACTCATTATTTTTATTGTTTAAAAATTTTTGCTAAAAAGTTGAACTTTCAAAAAAAATTGAGAACTATTTATTTATATTTTATAGCCCATGATATAACGAGGAAGTAGAAAGGATTGATAAAAACAGATTTTGTCAAAGAAGATATACAATAACGAAATAATATATTTTAGTGAAAATAATTATCACTAAATATCAAATTTGTTCCATTACCCTTTTAGATTGATGTGGTATTTTAAAATGGAAATTTACAAAAATGGCTATAATTTGAGCTTAATTAGAAAGTTATAGTTATAGCTTGTTTGATAACGAATTATAGTTACATATTAGGAGGAGAAGAGAGGCAAGCAAGATCTGAGAGAGAGGTGAGAAAAGTTGAATGCTTGTTGTATTCTTTGTATCACGAATACAATTGATTTGTATCAAAAGGAATATGATTGTACTCATATTAGGAGGAGAGAGACGACTGAGATCGAGAGAGCAAGGAGGTTGGCGAGCGATATCGATAGAGGAATGAGACAGGCGAGCGATATCAAGAGAGAAAGGATAGATGAGAGTGAGATCAAGAGAGAGAGGAGAGAGATGAGAGAGATCAAGATAGGGAGGGGAGAGGCAAGAGAAATTGAGAGAGGGATGAGAGAGGCGAGTGAGATCAGTAGAGGACGAGAGAGGAAAGCAAGATCGGGAGAGGTACATGAGAACCAAACGAGAGGATGAATGAATGTTGTATTGGGAAAACTCATCGGTTGCCCAGTAAACTTGGCACCAAGTTTCACTTAGACACCTCAACTCGACGATGTTCATTTTAGACACCTCATGTATAGTTTTGCTATGTTATTTTGACTGTTTTTGCTGACTCAACATTGCATGTTACACGAATTTTATGCGCGTGAAACACATTTTTTTGTTGGAAAATATTTTGCTCTCTTCTTCTTCCTCACTTTCTCTACCTTCCATCAACCCAACATTACCACACAACTTTTCGAGAAAATTCTGCAAAACTTTGTTGGTGTATATTAGAATCCAATTTCTTCAACAAAAGAGTCAATTTCTTTAGCAACCTCATATATAAAATTAAGATCATCATCATTCTCTAAGAGTTGGTGACTCTTTTCTTTTTAAAATCAAATCACATAATGTTTAAGCTTTTTTACATTAATGTTGTCGGCTATTACAACTAAAAGACTCCCGTCCTCAATAATAATGAGAAGTTTTCTTGAATTTCATTTTTTTTACTGAAAATTATCCTAATTTTTTGTGTCTGTTATAGGAACACAAATTGGAGAAACAAGCTATTACACTGCCTGCATCTTCACCATTTAAATAACTAAATCCCCAACATTTCCCATGGCATTCATAACTATATCCCATAACATTTCCACATAGCATTCATAACTAAATGACATAACATTTCCCCATAGCATTCATAACTAAATCCTTAATTTTTTTCCTCCGTCTGCATCTTAACCATTTATATAATATTGTTATTTTTGTTTCAAGATGCAATTTTGATATATTTTTAAGAAAAGAGGATTCAAGGAATGTAACACAAAAAAACACAATTTTGTACAACACTAGAAGAACACGTGAGCTGTGATGGATTTGAAAAAGAACAAAGAAAAGAACATAACAAAGACACATAGAAGAAGAAGAAGAAGAATATGAAGCGGAAAATGTGTGGGGGTGAGGACTAGGGTAAGATATTTTGAAAGAAAAAAAAGAAAGTAAAAGTGAGATTAAAAAAATAAAATAAAAATTCCACATGCCACATGTTCATTCATTTATTTATCCGCGTAGGAGGCGTTTGGATACACACGATTAAGTTAGTTCTAATAATATAAAAAAAAGTGTCAAAATGACACATCGGAACCTTACCTGAGGTGTCTAAAATAAACATCGTCGAATTAATGTGTCTATGTGAAAATTGTTGTCAAGTTTAGGGGGCATCGATGCGTTTGGTCATGTTGTATTCATTGTATAACGAATAAAACTGATACTGTCACGCCCCGAGCCAACACCCTGGGCGGGATTGGCACTCGAAGATCATTTTTGACCTCAAGCGGACCCTTAGTCTGGCTTACTTAACTCATTGGAATACTTAACTCAATAAAATAGTGTCATTTAATAACTACAAGAATAATAAGTTGGCCAAAATGACGCTTAAGTCTCACAACAAAATATCTCCAATACAAAGATGAGAGACTCAAAACTAAATTGTCTGACTATCTATGAAGCCTCTATAACACTAAGATGGTTGTTGGGATAGACCCCACAATATCCTATAAAAGAAAGACTAAAAGAGAATAAAAGCGTTCTCCGGGATGCAAGGAGGCTCACCACTGACTCTGAATGCTCAATTGGATCAATGATGCGCTGGATAATGCTAATCTTGATTACCTACATCTGCATTATAAGACGATGCAGGCCAACTGACATTAGTACATTAAATGTACGAGTGTGCGATTTGGAATGATAACCACAACTTGAGCTTGAAAAATTATAAACAGGAATACATACCTTGGCTCAGCTCAACTCATGAATAACTTGAAATAATGTAAAGCAATAAGAATCATGCAATATATAAAAGCTTGTAAAACAATGAAAACACTTAGTTCGTTAAAGAAAAATGCAATAACAAACTCAACTTTACTTATATATGAAGTAATATAGTTTAAGTGAGAGATTCTCTAACCGACAACCATCACTTTGAGCCTAAGTGATGGTACAACGTATTACCTCAAGTTGCAAGAGGACTGTCCTATACCTTGCCGTCAGTATAGAACTCAAACTACTAAGTGGATCCACTATTCTATGCTAAAAATCACTAAAAAAATCATCTAAAAAGTATAATCCTTATTCTGTCCATGTTGACTACATGGTTTATGGAGGCTTTCGTTAATATGAACTCGCGTCCTCATATCGGTGCTCAATACTACTCCCAAAAATACTTATGGCATATGTTTTTAAAACACTTTCTTCTCTAATTTGAGGTAATATGTAACACCTCGGAAAAGTTTTGAGCTAAGACTCGAACTGTTCATCGTAGTTCGTGAAGTTTACCAAGGAACTAAAATTTTCTTAAGTATTAAGGTCATTTCACTAGATTTAATACCTTGAGTTTCATAATGAATTTAATTGAAAATAAAAAAAATCTGAAATTTGAGAGTTAAACAAAGTATGAATTTTCGGTTAACTTCACACGACCATAAATCCCAGTACAGGATGAGTTACGTGTGACAAAAGATACCATTAGATAGATATTTGAATAATTTTCCAAAGACGCGGAGTTTGCTAAATTTCGAGTTCGGATGAGTGAGATATGACCTTTTGAAGTTAGGCTGTCTAGTTAAGAAAAGTTAGCCGAAAATAGTGAGGGATGTTTTGGGCCTTTCCTTACCCAATCAGATTTAACTGTTTTTTAGTCATATTTTAGGGTCTAGTCCTTTTAGGTTCAGTTTTATGATCCTAATAAACACATAGGGTTTTTGTTGAGAGTTCGAGAAGAAGCAAGGATGAAGGCGTTCATCGACGTTCTTGAGTCTAGTTGCGGATTTTTGTCATGGGTCTAATCCATAAGAGGTATGTAAGCTTCAATAGTGTTGTATTAGTTCATACACACGCCAATCATGTATATTTTTCAGCGAAATTTCATGCTTAAAGTTTAAAGATTAGAGTTTCTTATGAGTTCTTGGAAGGTATTCTTGAAGTTCATTCTAAATTTTGTTATGTTGGAGTTTTGATGATTTCTTGCGATAAAATTGAGTAATTTTAGTTTTATTTCCAGTATATTAGAGTGTAAATAAGTTAAGTAATCAAATCCAAGTGATTGGGGAAGAAACGTTCGAATTTACGCGATTTAGGGTGAGAAAACGAGCAAAAGTGCTCGCTAGAAATTCTTGGTTGGGGGCCTGGAGCATCGCGCCTGCCAAAGCGTCCCAAACCCATCTCTGTCCGTCAAGGGTTGGCACTCCGCGCTAGACATAGCCCCAGGGTCGTCTGTCCAATCTAGTTTGCCTCCGGTAGCTCCGTTTGAGTTAGTTTAAAGTGCACCTTCACTCCTTTTCGATTCTAACTAATCTAAGCTACATATAAACACCAAAAATCAGTCCTAACATGGTCATAACCTTGAATTAATAATTTAAATAGGTAGATTTGAGGTTTATGTTTTGAAATTCTTTCAAACGTTTTAAGAAAGCTCTTTTGAGGAGTCCTCCATAACTTCTTGTAACGTGTTTCAAGACTCAAGCAAGTGAGTATAAAAGTGAAGATTATGTATTCATGAGTCTACAATATAACCTAGATTCTTCATATCATGAACTATAATTCTTGAATTCATAATTCACATTCAAGAGAGAGTTAAGAGCAGAGTTCAAGGAAGTCTTTACGTTCAATTGTGAATTCTTTGAGATCCATCATTGATTTGAACTAAGTTTTGAGGAAGTAAATAAGAGGATGCGAGAGTCATATACATTTGTTCAATCTAGTTACTTAGACCTTCAAGTCATGTTTTTCATGATCATAACTTCCGCATAAGTTCCATAAATTCAGTATCATTGAGAGGAGTAGTCTCCAAGTTCTAAGTCTTGAGTATAGAGTTCCTTATTCCTATCTTGGGTTAAGAAGTACCTTTTAGTTCTCGAGTTGAGTAGTTCATGCTTATAATTCTGCATGAACCATCCAAGTTAAAAATCATTAAATCATCCAAATGAGATCATGAACCTTGAATCCATACTATAATTCAAGGATGGTTAAAAGTCAAGTCTATAAGTTAAGAGCAAGTCAAAGTAAAGTTTATAAAGTTGACTTAAGTCTTTCACAAAAGTTATTCTTGGTTTTAAAGACTTAAAGTTCAAGTCAAGAGAGAGTAAAGAGTTGAGTTAAATTCTCAAAAGCTATAAGGCAAGTTCCTTGAGAGTTAAGTTTCAGGTTAAGTAAAGAGCAAGAGTTGAATTCATTTCTCAAAAAGATATAAGGAATCTAAGTATTCCCTAGAGGTTTAAAAATGTTTCACATTTGAGTAAAGAGGGGAACTAGAATTTCCAAAAGAGTTTTGAACTAAAAGGGGAACATTGATTCCAAAAGATGCTTTTTAAAGCTAATGGGTTCAGTAAATTATCTCAACCCAAAGGAAGGAAGTTTTATTGAAAGTATGAGCTAAAGTACATTATTGGGAGTAGTATTGCGCACCAATGTGGAGGTGAGAGTTCATATTAACTCAAGTCTCCATGTAAAACCATGTAGCCAACATGGGAATTTACGTGTCATTCTTTTTAGATGATCACGTAAGGAGAGATAGTGGATCCAGTAAGTTGAGTAAGGTCCTATACCGATGGCAAGATGTAGGATGGTCCTCTTACAGCATGAGGTAAAACGTTGTATCATCACTTATGCTCATAGTAATGGTTGTCGATTAGAGAAAATCCCACAGAGACGATATTACATGGTTCCTCGAGGAGTTCTTCTTATTATGTATGGGGTATGGGACTTCATTCATGCATTGCACAAGTAGACCTTGAGAGAGAGCATGATATTTTTTATGATATTATTATCTTTAGTTAACATCATGTTTTTAAACAACTTTTCTTTATAATGCACTTGTTTTAAACTACTTCACATTGATATGAGTTCATTTAAGTATCATGAGTTGAGTATTTTGAGTTGATAATCTGAGTCGAGCATCACATCTTTGAGTTAAGTATTTAATCTCTGAGTTGAGTATCTTATTATTGAGTATTCTTGAGTATTCCTTGAGTTTCAAGTTCGAGAAGAGATAAGTATGTTTCCATCTTTTTATTCAACTATCAATCTTATGTTATGCTTTAGAATTCCCCTTACATGCTCGTACATTCCACATACTGAGCCAATTGGCCTGCATCTTCTCATGATGCAGACATAGGTATACAGGAACATCAATAGGAGCTTCGTTGATACATCCGTGAGTTCGAGTTAGCTGTGGTGAGCCTCCTTGCTTCTGGAGGATTTCATTTACCTTTCAGTTTAGTTGGGAGGCCGTGGGTCTTCTCCTGACTTTCATCTTGTCAATTAGAGGCTTCATAGAGAGTCACTTTAGTTAAGGAGTCTGTATTATTCATTTATTTTATTAAATTTTTTAAAAACTAAAGTTGCCTATTTTATGGCTAGTTTAATATAATGTTTTATTCAAAGTTGTCCATTTCAGTTTCATGAAATTTTGTTCATTTTTAAGCTTTTGTATGCTAAAGTTAGTCTTCCTCTTATAGTAAGTCAGGATGAGGGTTCGCTTGGGGACCAGGAATGGTCTTCAAGCTCCGTCCACGTCCAGGGTGTAGGCTCGGGTCGTGACATAATAGCTCAAACTTAGCTTTAAAGCCCCTCTTGGAAATCATAGTTTCCTCTTTACTAAAACTATCCAAAGGCTCTTTTGGAAGTCTCAGCTTCCTTATTTTCTCAAACTATGAAAACATCTGTAACTTTTAGGGAATACTTAGTTCCCTTATAACTTTTGAGAAATGGACTCAACTCGTTACTCTTGCTGAACTTGCAACTTAACTCTTAGGGAATACTTAGTTCACTTGTAACTTTTGAGAAATGAACTCTACTCTTTATTCTTTGATTAACTTGCAACTTGAGCCTTAAAACAAATTTAAAACCTTTGTTAGATACTCTTGTAAAACTTTAAGAATTTACTGTGACTTTCTTCTTAACTTTTATACTTGACTCTCAACTTCTTTGACGTCGATCTTAACTTTCCTTGAATTGGATTATCGATTCAATGTTCATGACCTCATATTTATGGATGATTTCATGATTTATAGACGTACCTTAGAATTAACTAGGAAACATAGGTACATCACTTAGAAACTAGTTCAAAAAGATGGAGGAAGAACAAGATGAACTGACATCCTTGGCGCTCTGAGAGCCAAAATTTAAAGTCCAGGTTGGGGCGCTCTGGCTGGCGCGGCGCCCCAAGGCCCTACGAACAAAGATTGTCGTGTGGGGCTATGGGAGGAGCGGCGCCCCAACCCATGTACACATGTGTTTTCAACTTTTCTCCTCCATTTTTCATCTCTAAACCCTCTAAACTTCCATGGTTCTTTCCCCAAACACATAGGATCATTATTATCCTCAATAACCAATATATTTAACTAGATAAACAACCCAAAAACATGAACCAGATCAACATTAAATATTCAACAACTCAACCTACAAGAATTCGATGATGTTCTTCAAGAACTTCACATATTAACATGTAACAACTCACCAATCACTGAATTGGAACAAGTTTGATATGTGGGTGAACTGATCCAACACTAAAACATGTCACATACCTTGATAGGGATCACCCCCGACGAATTCCACTCGCAAAGCTTGACGTTCTTGGCAAATTCTTGACTTCTCTCCCTTTCTTTCTTCTTTTCTATCTTCTCCAAGCCGCAAGCGTAATTCTAACTTTTACAAACTGATCTAAGACTTTTTTTTACCCCCAATAAACCCCTAAAATGAAACAAGAAATTAATTGGTGAAAAGACTAGTTTTCCCTTCCCTAAATTCGGATAGGGACTTTCCTCAATTCAACAACCCAACCTCCGAAAGGCATAAATCACTCATATGATATCGAAATCACATAAACTCAGTGACATTGGAAAGACATTTCCAAAGGCTTTCCAACCATATCAAGAACTACCTCTAACTAATCCTGAGCTAGAAGTTATAGCCATTTGAAAATGACGAAAACCTACTTTCTTAACTTAGACAAATATTTCAGATTTTTCCTTTTCTTTCCAAAATTGATTATTTTTAGTTTCTTAGCTTGTTCTTAGCTATTTGAAGTTGTGAGAAGTTACAAATACAAAATACAAATACAGTTGATACAAAAATAGAAATATAATTGTCTAAAATACAATTGATACACCATTTCTCTCATTATCGAATATAATTATATCAACTATCAAGGTACACAATTTGTATCGACAAATACAATTGACAAAATACAAATTGTTATAAAACAATTGGTATAATATAATTGTTATAAAACAATTGGTATACAAATTGATATAGAATAAAAATACATATGATACATAATATAAAAAACGATTGTCATATTTATGTGAAATATATTTTGGGTTGAAGAAAGACAAATATACACCCGGGGGAATGGGGACAGACAAGGTGTCAAGCCTTGAGCCTACACCCTGGGCGAGATTGACACTCGAGAACCCTTGTTGCCCCCAAGCGAACCCTTGACCTGACTTACTTACTTAGCAGTAGACTTAAATACACGAAACAATCTAAAATGAACTTGTGAAATAAACTTAGAAGTCCTTAAAAGAAACATTCAGACTAACCAAGATGACAACTCAAGTATCAAAACATAAGCCTATAATAAAGTAGTGACAAAAGAATTATCTAACTGATTGTCCGTCGATGAAGACTCTAAACAACTTAAATGAATGTCAGGACAGACCCACGACATACTAATGAACTAATAATAAAACTGAACGCAATAAAAGGGATCCTCCGGAAGCAAAGAGGCTCACCAGAGGACTTTGAGTGCTCAACTGGATCAACATATGGTGGATGTTGATCCTGGTTACCTGTGTCTGCATCACAATAAAATGCAAGCCAAATGACATTATTACATTGAATGTACGAGTATACAAGGCGAATTCTAAAAGACGACATAAACTTGAAATGAACTAAAGAACTTACCTGGCTCAAGTCAACATAACTGAACTCATTTCAATGTAAAATAGTTTAAAACAAGTGCAATATAAAGAAAATTGTTTAAAACATGATATCAACTCTTTGTGTACGCAAAGATACATATAACTCTGAAATGTATGTAAAAATAAAAAATAAAAGTGTATATAAGAATATAATTACTTCTGTGAGAGTTTATCTAACCGACAATCATCACTTAAGAGCTAGTGTGATGATACAAGATTTTGTCTCACGCTGTTAGAGTCGTCTGATTCCTTGCCGAGGGTATAGAAAATGAACTACTAAATGGATCTACTAGTCTATGCTAAAAAGCACTAAAGGAATCATCTAAAAAGTATGACCTTTTTCTACCCATGGTGGCTACATGATTTATGAGGGATGTGAGTTGTCTGAACTCTCCCCATATCGGTGCTCCATACTACTCCCAAAATATGATAATGGCTCTTATGTTTAAAAATACACTTCTTTCTTCAATTTGAGATAATTGCTCAAAACATAGCTCAAAGACTATCTTGGAAATCAAAGTTTTCTCCCTTGCTTAATTGTGATAACATTTACTCTTTACTAAAAACTAGCTCAAAGGCTCTTTGGAAATCTTAGTTTTCGTTCCTATTTAAATGTGAACACTTTAAACTCTTTGGAATACATAGTCCCCATATACTTTTGAAGAAATGAACTTTAACTTTACTCTTTACTGAACTCAAAACTTAAGAAGAAAGTTAAATCATTTGTAAGAAACTTTTGGAATACTCTATGGACTTCTCTTGACTTGACTCTTAAATGATCCTTGAATCGAATTATGGATTCAAGGATTAAGATTTGTGATAAGAAGGATCTTATGGTTTTAATGAGTACTTTTAGATAGCTAAACACTAGAAAATATCAAGATATCAATGTCTGAAAGTTGATCCGCGATGGGGAGATGTGTTTAATTTTTTTGTCTCGAAATCAATTTTGAGGCAGAACGGTCCGTGACCTCTCTGCGACGTGAGAGGAATTTTTTTAATCTGAAAATTGGTGAACCTGGTACCCAGATTTTGCCAACTTAATGCATCTTCGTTTTCGGACCACAATTCGCCTAAATACGATTTTTTTGTCAAATCCCCTTTAGATTCAGATGCCTAGTAAATGTACCCAAGAACCTAACTCCAAACAACCCTAAAATCTACACTAAACTCTCAAAAATTTCTCAATATCATCCAAAGTCAAGAACAAAAGTAAATTGAAGAACTCATATAAAGAACATTCAAACTTTCAATTTTTAGGACGAATTCACGATGAATTAAACATGTTTCGCGCGTGGATGAAAGAAAATGTTGTATGAACTCACATACCTCGTAGGGATAACCCCTTGATGAAATCTACAAGTGATTTCCTTATATAGACGTCGAAGCTTGAACTTTCTTCTCCTTTCTCCTCCTTTCTCTTTTCTCTAAGCCCTAGTGTGAACTTCAACTTTTTTAAAACTGACTAGAATTTGATTTAACCGCAACTAATTATCCAAAAAGAGAAATAAAATAATTTGCAAGAAAAAGACCAAAATGCCCTTCAACAATTCGAATTTGACATTTTCTTGTTTGACTATCCCAACTTCCAATGGTTATACTTCACTCATACGAACTCGGAATGGCGCAAACTCGGCGGCGTTTGGAAGATCATTCCAAGATTCTTCCTACCATATCTGTAAACACACCTGAGTCATCCTGAGTTAGAAGTTATAATCATTTGAAGTTGAGCAAAACTCAATTGTAACAAACTTAACATATTTTCAAATTTTTATATTCTTTCCAAAAATGACTATTTCCAATTTTTAACTTCTTTCTACTTCTGTCTAGTTACGAGGTATTACACAAGGGAAAGAAGTTCTTAAAATTTTGATGCCCAAAAACTTTTAAACGTAATTTTTTTAAATTTTAATTCTATATAAATAGAAAATGAAAAAACTAGTATCTACTTTTATATAAACATTTTTGAACTTTGAATTGAAATACTAAAATTGTTATACTAATAAATAATCTTTTTATAAAAATATCTAATGTAATATATTGTAAAAAGAAATACTAATATCTTATTAACTAGAATACTTAATAAAAAATGCTTTGTTGCTTGAGTTGTAGCAAACATCATTGGATAACAGTCTGCATTTCATAATTCCATATTTTTCATTGGTGACCCAAAAATTTTACCCTCCATAATTTGAAATAATTATTTTTTAAAGTTCAAAAAATGTTTTCGAGTAATTTTTACGATAGGTTTGTTGTTTTTTAGAAAAAAATTGTATACTTCTATACATTTATATACGACTTTGATTATCTTATAAATGTTTAGAAAATCGTTTACAAATAGTGTTTGACTTAATTCACATTTATTTTTCTTGAATTAATTAAACTGTAGTTAGTTTTATAATTATTTTTTATTTTGATTATTATCTAACTTTGTTAAAACTACGAAGGTTTGTTAATTAACTAAATTTTTAAGTTGTTTGTATTTGTTTCATCGAATGTGATGTATGGATGAAACTTATAGTAAATCAACACCCCAGATCACCCATGGTGCACCCCATCTTCAATCTCTCAAAAAATGATGAATAACGAAACTAACAAATTCACATTATTGTTTGTACAGAAGTCACGGCGAGTACAAGAGCATTGTATCGAAATTTCTGGAGACTAGTCGCATGACCTCATTTGTTCAATTTATCATACCCCTTTCGTCGAATTTGTTTCCATTAAGAAAATTTCAAACTCATCCATAATTGTAGATCGATTTTATTCCAAAAAGTATACTCCTCCCATTCTACCAATTGTTATAAGATAAAGAGGGGCGAAAGAAAAGAGAAGCTCCATAATATTTGGGAGTTCTATGTTTCTCGAAGAATTTCTCTTTGGATGTCTATAGTTTTTTTTTTATGTGCTGAAGTCAAATTATTCGTTGTTGACGTTCTCGTTATTCAATATTATTGGACGGAAAGATTCTCGAATTCTGGTCGAAAAAAATAAAGGGAAATTAATATTGAGTGATTGAAATTCACAGCGCTTTAAGTTTAAATGGATAAATATCAAAGTCCACCAATCGAATTTTTCTAAATCCTCTCTTTTTTATTACTTATTTCAATAGTAATATTTAATTTTATTTCGAGGGTGATTCGGTTAGTTTTATTTTCTTTATATATTATTTTACTTATTGTAATTATTTGTTAAAGTCTATAGTTATAACCTAATTGAATTTTCTTTGAAGTAGCTATATTTTATTCGAAGTCTCATTTACTTTCTTTTTAATTACAGAATACTTTTGACTTTTATTAATCTTGCCCATCACTCTTGTTTAAAGGCTTAAAAATGATTTAAAAGTTCTTATATAATCAATTCAATGCTTTCTTTATCTTCCTGTTCAATAATACTTGTTCACTATTAACTTCTCATATCCCTTAAGAAACTATTTAGAAACTATAAATAAAAAGATATTTTTATTATATTGCCCTTTGAATATAATAAATACAACGTTTTGAAAAATGTAATAGGGAATAACCATAATAATAATAATAATAATAATAATAATAATAATAATAATAATAATAATAATAATAATAATAATAAGGGTAAATTAGGAATGAAGTGTAAAATTATCCATGAATTTATAAAGTGACAAATATTATTGGAGATTTATTTTTAATATAGTGAAAAAATATTGTTAAACAATGGGAGTATTATTTTTCTAAAAATAGGCAAGTATCTTCAAGTATTCGAAATTAGAAAAATAAATGATTGGTCAGTAAACCACATGTCTGTGAATACTCTTAAGTACTTAAAAACTGTGTAATGCTCAATAATCAGAAACTTTGGTTAGAAATTTAAGAAGTCTATAACATTTTTTTTATTTTTAAATAAATTGGCCTTTTCCCTTTTTAATTAAAAGGTATTAAAATTAAAAGGGTAAAAAGTTTTTAAAAAAAATATAAAATAATATAGAGTGAAATATGTTATTTCACCATTCTGATCATATTCTGGCCAAATTTTCTGGCCAAAATGATTTTTTCTAAAACCCACCTTTGAACATCACTGAAATTCTTACTTGAATTTTGGAATTTTAACGAATATTTTTTTTTCAAGTCTTTTAAATTTTGATTAAGGTTTCTTAATTATATTTTTAAAAAATAAGGTTGTGTTTGGTATGACGGAAAATATTTTTCGGAAAATATTTTTCAATTTTGTTTATGTTTGGTTGGATTAAAAGTTTTGGAAAATGCTTTTCAAATTAACTCATTTTCCTCAAAATTAAGGAAAATGACTTCCCTTCAAAATTTAGGAAAACATTTTCCAAAACTTTCCTCCAACTTCAAATTACATTTTTTATTGAAAAAATAAATTTAAAACTTATTTTACAAAATATTTCGAAATTCAAATTTTATTTTTTTATCCCACCCCGCCCCTACCCACGACCCCCACCCCTTAAAAAAGAATCAATTTCTAATTTTTATTTTTTCACCCCACCCAGCCCC
>NC_028645.1:28961897-28963876 GCF_001406875.1 Solanum pennellii
CCCCCTCCAAAAAAAAAAATAATTAACTTTATTTATAAAAAATATTTTCAATTAAAAAAAATTTCGATTCGACTAAAAATAAAAGATATTTCTCAAAAATATTTTTCGAAAAATATTTTCTACACACTAACGAAATATGAGAAATTAAGTAAAAAAACTACTTATTTTCTAAGAAAACATTTTCCATTAAAAACATTTTTCCTTCATACCAAACACACCCTAAGTGACAACTCTAGCTACTTTGTGAAGGAAAAAGTGAAAGAGTTGAAAGAAGTACATAATTGCAGTGTAGCAGCTAGCTACTTTGTGAAGGGTGTGCAAATATTATTGTAAGTTATGTTAAGAGCGTGAAAAATTAAATATACACTCATAAATCATAATAACTAATATTTAACCTCTATACTCCTCATAATTTTCGAGGAAGTTTGTGTGACTATGTGTTGAACCACCCTTTGCCGAATGTGGCTTCCCCAATGCATAATTGAGACTTGAAATTATATTTTCCAAACTAGTATATTTATTTTCAAACTTTTCAACAAAACATTTCATTTCAAGTATTTCTTCATGTATTAAAAAATGAAATATTAACTGAATTAAGTGAACGCGACAAATTAAGAACGTGATTTGCATTTAAAAAATTTTGACATTCTCAATTCAAGTATCTCTTCATGCATCCAAAAGTCATAATATAAACTGAATTATGTGGCTGCAACAAACTACAATCTTACTAAGCTAGTAAGTTAAGCATAGTATAATTATTTTTAAGCAAATAAATAGCTTTTTACAATATCGACATTTTAGTGTATTAACCTTGTAGGAAAATTCAGGAAGAGTCTCGTATCTTGGGTACTCTTTATTGTGACATTGTTGCGCCAACTTGGCTAAAGATCAAAATTTTAATAAAGATCACGTCTTACCATATAAACAACGATTTTTCTTTTTTTTTTTTGTGTGTAAATTATTTGACAATCAAACACCAGTAGAAAATCAAATTCATATTCGAAAAATCTCAATGAAAATATCTGAAAGGTGTTAAATTTATATCTAACAGAATTCGTAGTCAACATTTTAATATCTTAGCATAAATAAACATAGATAACCCTTTCCAAACACCATCTCATTGAGTCGATTAATCCAAACACTGATAATTACGCATTAATCAGACTCTCAAATGGTTAATTCTAAAAACTATTTATAAGTTCATGAATAATGCTGCAATGTAATAGCACTTCACTTCTCAAATTTTAAATATACTTCTCAATTAACATCTTCAAAATTGTAAAAAGAAAGATATTTAAACAGTTAAAAGAACAAAATAGATAACGATTTTGATGCAGAAAGGATAAAATGACACATATCATCCTATTACTTAGCAGGATCGGAACTTATTACCTTTAAACAAAATTTAACTATTACTTAACTCATTTAATGTGTTATTTTTTTGAATTTTTGTATCTGCTTTGGGAAGAGAGAAAAGGTTGTCATTCTCTTAAATTAACAGAAAAGAAAATCCCAAGCACTATTAAGATTGCTTATTGAGGGGGGAAAGACAATTGAAAATACATATACAACAAAAATATTTTGAATACTCCTATCTCTAAGATTTCTCTCATGCTATTTCAATTCGATCCAATATAAATCAAAGTGTGAACTATGATAGCTTGGAAGAAAGCTCTCAAGTAAAGAAACTTCTCAATTTTTTTTAAGGGAATTACATTTTCCATCAATTTTTGAGCAAAAGGAGGCAATTTCCTCCTCTTCTTTTTTTGGCTCGAAAATATTTTTAGAAAAAGCAAAATCAATGTAGATTAATCACTAATATTTATATGAAGAACATACTTAATGTATCCTAATCTAAAAAAGCAAGGAAAAAGTCACATTAGGTGAGAATTTAGAAAAGGATAAATATTCCATTCTAGCCTACTGCAATTCTCCCACATCTATATATATATATATATATATATATATATATATATATA
>NC_028645.1:28964524-28990991 GCF_001406875.1 Solanum pennellii
GGATATATATATATATATATATATATAGAGAGAGAGAGAGAGAGAGAGAGAAGCGGTTATAGCGCCTACGTGTCAGCGCCACAATTAATCTCTAATGGTAATTACATTCTCAAATTTTGAATTTTTTTAAAGATAATTAAAAATTGTTTGACAAAAGTATTAATTTAATAGTGATAATAATATTGTGTTTTCAGAACCTCCTTATTTATAACGAAACAAATGTATAACAACAACAATAATAATTGTTAGCGGAAACGTGGAGTTAAGAACAAGGAAGAACAATAATATTTAACGTAATTCGGATCAAAATGATTCTACGTCCACCAAAGAACAACTACACCAATATTTATTTCACTCTACAAATAATACAAGTGAAATACTACAAAAGAGAGAACAAAAATGCCTTAGAAGGTGAGAAGGGAAGTGAGAGGATGATTTGAAAATGAAGTAAGAGCTCCCTATTTATAGGAATAAATTCATCCTATTGATGTCATTCATGACATCACTATATGTCAAAAATGTCAAGGTTAAGAATATGAAATCATTTTATGGTTTGCCTAAACTTCACCTACCAAGATACTATTTTTTACTTTTATTTTGTACTAATTATCTTCCTACCAAATATTCATTTTAATTCATTTTCCATTTAGTTTGATTCCACAACAACCAAACCAACTCTTTCAAACTCCACCTTGGTTTGTGTTCCGAGCATGCGTATAAATAACTCCTACCAAAACTTCTAATCTTACAAGGCAATCCCGTTGTAAGAAACAAGAAGAATCAAACCTTTGTTGAACATACTAGCTCCACCTAGCAGTTGTTCCCCCAAAGTTGCATCACTTGATGCATACTCCCGCCAAGTCCTTGTAGTGTGCAAACTTGGCAAGCAGGACTATTTTGGTCAACATGTTTGTAGCGTTATCGTCTGTGATAACCTTCTCAACCTTGATAGCTCCCTATTCTACGACATCTCGAATAAAATGGAATTTGACATCAATGTGTTTGGTTCCCTCATTAAATCTTTGATTTTTAATCAAATGAATAGCACTTTGACTATCACATCTTAGAATTGGTTCTGGTTGAACCAAACTCAATTCTGCCACCAAACCTTTCAACCAGATAGATTCTTTCACTCCCTTCGTTGCTGCCATATATTCTGCCTCAGCTGTAAACAAAGTGACAATAGACTGTAAAGTCGATTTCCAACTAATGGCACTGCCAACGAGAGTAAAGATCTATCAAGTTTTGGACCTCCTTCGATTAAGATCCCCTACATAGTCATAATCTACATAACCGAGAATTGAAATACCTTCACTTTTTTGGAAGGTTAGGCCAACATCAGGAGCTCCTTTGAGATATCTCAATATCCACTTGACAGCTTCCCAGTGCGTTTTTCCAAGATTTGCCATGTACCTGCTTACCACACTTATATATTGGGCAATATCTGGATGTGTGCACACCATAGCAGACATTATGCTACCAACTGCGCTCGCATAAGGAACCTTTGACATATGCTCCACCTTATCCATAGACTGAGGCTTTTGCAACTCTGAGAGCTTGAAATGAAGAGCTAATGGTGTACTTACAGACTTGCTCATATGCATATTGAATCTCTCAAGAACTTTTTCGATGTAACTTTTTTGAGAAAGATGTACAACACCATTTTTACTTGAAATCTCCATTCCAAGAATTTTCTATGCAACTCCCAAATCATTCATGTCAAATTCCTTGCTCAACGGTTTCTTTAAAACATTTATCTCTGTGATGTTGTTAGCAGCAATAAGCATATCATCAACATACAATAATAGACAAATCATAGAATTACCAGACATCTTCTTGTGATATACACAGCTATCAAATGCACTCCTCAAAAATCCATGTGTAGTCATGAATGCATCAAATCTCTTGTACCACTGTCAAGGGGATTGCTTCAAACCATACAAAGACTTCTTCAGCTGACATACGTGATCTTTTTTTCCTTCAGCTAGGAAGCCTTAATGCTGATCCATATATATTGTCTCCTCTAGATCACCATGTAAAAAGTAGTTTTTACATGAAGATGTTGAAGCTCTAAATCAAATTGTGCAACCAATGCTAATAGTACGCCAATTGAGCTATGTTTCACTACTGGAGAGAAGATCTCATAGTAGTCAATTCCCTTCTTCTGACTGAAACCCTTTGCAACCAATCTCTCCTTGAACCTAGCATCTTCCACTTCTAGAATACCTTCTTTCTTTCTGTAGACCTATTTGCATCCAACTGTCCTCATCCCCCTTGGCCTTTTAACTAAGACCCATGTCTCATTTTTGTGAAGAGACTCCATCTCTTCCATCATGGCTAACTGCCATTGTGCATCATTTTTGCAAGAAATTGCTTCAACATACGAAGAGGGCTTGAGATCCTTAATCTCTTCTTCTGCAGCTACGAATGCATGTGCAATCAAATTTTCTTGCTCTAGAAGACATTTTGGTTTCTGTATTTGTCTTTTGTTCGTTCCCTTCACAATTGTGTATTGTTCATTGGAAGCAAGTTCTTTAAAATCTGCATCTTTTGACTCATCAATTTGAGTCTCTTGATCCCGCTCCTTGGTAAGCTCCACCGTTAGCTCCACCTGTTCATTGTTCTCGTTTCTTCATAACTCCATAGAAACTTTACGAGGATCAAGTATAGAGGATTCATCAAAGGTAATATCTCTACTACCTACAAATTTGAGTAAAGACAAACACCATATTTTGTACCCTTTTACTCCATCTACATACCCTACAAATATGGCCTTTTTAGCCCTTGGTTCAAGCTTTCCTTCGTTAACATGATAATAAGCTGGACACCCAAATATTCATAAGTATAAATAGTTAGAGGGTTCACCTGACCAGACCTCATCTGGAGTCTTAATGTAAATCGCTGATGCTGGAGATCGATTAACAATATGAGAAGCAGTATGAACTGCTTCAGCCCAAAATACTTTGTTCATCTTGGCTTGTAAGAGCATCCAACGATCCTTCTCAAGAAGAGTTCTATTCATTCTCTCGGCATCTCCATTCTGCTGTGGTGTGTGCCTGACCGTCTTATGTCTTGCGACCCCATGAACCTTGCAGAAATCATTAAACTCTTCACTACAAAACACCAAGCCATTGTCTGTGCGAAGATACTTGATTTTTATCTCAATTTGATTTTCAACCGAAATCTTCCACTCTTTAAATGCTTCAAAAGAATCACTTTTTTCCTTCAGGAAACGTATCCAAACCTTTCGTGAAAAATCATTATTGAATGTGAGAAGATACCTCTTTCCTCACTTCGATGGAAGCTTAGAGACCCCATGAATCTGAATGGATGTAGTCTAGAACCCCTCCCGTCTTGTGCTTGCGAATGCTGAAGCTGACATTCTTCTGCTTGCCTAAGACGCAGTGTTCACAAAGTTCAAGTGTGCTGATCTTCTCACCATTCAAAAGGTTGCGGTTTCTCAATATCTCCAATCGTCGTGCGCTCATATGGCCTAGTCTCAAGTGTCATAATTTTGCCTTGTCATCATTAGATAACTGCACTGTAGATGCATTTATTGAGCCAATAATGGTGTTTTCCGCAAGTGCGTAAAGGCCATCTTCCAGCTTGGCCTTCAACATGACTAAACATCCTTTAGTCACTTTCATAGTTCCTTCTTCTCTCATGTACTTACACCCTTGTTTATCCAAAGTACCTAGGGAGATCAGATTCTTTTTCAGATCAGGAACATGACGGATTTCTGTAATAGTCCTCACGATTCCATCATGGAAGCGAATACGAACTGAACCAATGCCAATTCTTTTACAAGTTGCATTATTGCCCATTAATATAGTTTCTCTGCTTGTGTCATAACTGTTGAACCAATCTTTTTGGAATGTCATATGCGTAGTACAGCCATAGTCTAAGACCCATTTGTTGTCATAGATTCCACTATTGCATGATGTTGTTAGTACATAATAATAAACATTATCATGTACTTGTTCAACAATGGATGCACTCGCCTCTTCTTTGGACTTCGACATAGGACAATCTCGTTCAAAGTGCCCCTTCTTTTGAAAGCCTCAACACTCCGCATTCTCTTTGTTCACACGCGACTTTGATCTGTACTTCGATTTACTCCTTCCCTGTTGACTAGTACGACCTCTTACAAAGAGTCCACTATCTTCGTCACTTTTGTCTCCTTTAAAATGCATTTGCACATCACAAGAGTTAAGTGCTTGCTGCACTTGCTCAAGTTTGATAGGTTGTTTGCTATACATCATTGAATTCTCAATATCACGATATTTTGAAGTCAATGAAAATAGCAAAGAACATGCAAGCGTCTCATTGTCCTTTTTAATTCCAGAAGTTTGTAAGTCCATCACAAGTTTATTGAACGCATCTAGATGTTCTTGCAACAAAGTATCTGAATCCATCTTAAATGTATGAAGACGGCGTCGTAACAACATCCTTGTTGTCACTGCTGGTCCTGGTAAAGCCCTTCCAGCTTTACCCATAACTCTTTGGTTGTCTCTTCGGTACTTGTACTCACTTCATAAAGTACGTTAGGTGCAAGGGACAGTTGGATTGCACTCAATGCATCTCCTTCAATATTTTCCTTGTCGGAATCTGATATATTATCGGGGTACTTTCCGTTAATAACATGGATTGAACCTTCCCTCCACAGTAACACCATCATTTGGATTTTCAAGATATTGAAGTTCTTGCGCCCACTAGATCTATAAATTTCAAATTTCATGGAACTCATCTTTACTTGTTCTTCCTTTTCTACTACAATGTAGTTGAAACTACAGAAAACAAAAGTAATTCTTTTTTAATATGGAAGTTCAGACTGTGCTGCAACTACATAGCATACTCAGACAGAACCTTGGCTCTGATACCAATTGGTAGCGAAAACGTGAAGTTAAAGAACAAGGGAGAACAATAATATTTAACGTGGTTCGGATCAAAATGATCCTACGTCCACCAAAGAACAACAACACCATTATTTATTTAATGTTAATTCATCTTCCATTTAGTTTGATTCCACAACAACTAAACCAACTCTTTCAATAATAATAATGATAATATTCAAATTAAAATAGATATTATCATAATAATAATATTAATTATAAAATTAATTTAAATTTTTCAAAAATAAAAAAGTTAACATTAAAAGGATTTTTTTTGCTTTAGACTTTTGCCGCTTTTTAAAAAATTAGAATTTGCAGTTACATAAGTCTTTTTTTAAAAAGAAATATTGCAGTTTTTTTTTAAATATCACAGTTTTTATAGGATAATGCAATTACTAAATAAAACTGATTGTCAAACTAAGAAAATAATAAAATAAATTAATTAATATAAATATAAAAATTAAAAGATGATTATAAAACCACCACAATTTACCACTTTCCCATTCTCTCTCGCAGGAATTGTTTTTTCTCCTATCCCAAAGAATTTGTGAAAGAGAGCGTAGTGATTTGTTTCGAGCATATTGCTCACTTTTTTATTGGCACGATATCATTCTCTAAAATATTTGTTTCACCCCAATCATATTCTTAATCATTTTGTTGCTAATCAATTTCAATAAGTAATTTGTGATTATTGTATGTTTGCATATATTGACTTTTATGAGAAGACAATCTTTCTGTGGGAGCATTTGCAGCGACAAATTAAAAGATAATTTGAAAAAATTGATTAAAAGATTCTCTAGGTAATAATTTATATATCCATATGTAGTGTAATTGAGATGTTTTGTTTGATGGTAATTAGTTAGTGTATAATTAAAATAATTTCTTTCAATCTATTTAAATTTTCAAGTTTTTCCGATTGAAAACTCCTAATTCGTTGTAAATTCTTTTATAATGAAACTAAATATGCGCATTGAGACTAAAAAATTCTATATAAAATATAAAAATTAAAATTACAATGAAAATTGCAAAACAAAAACAAATGGAAAATATGGTTTTTTTCCTGTAAAACCTCATATAATAAGTTTTTCTCTTTCAAAAAATAAAAGATACTCCGAATAAAAAAAATTGTCACGTGTTTTAAAACTAGAGAAAACTAACAATATAAAGGAATAAAAGAAGAATATAAGACATGAGATATAGAAGATGAAAACAATAGAAATAGGGAGACAAGAAGATGAAAGCTTTTCTTATTCAAGTATTCATCAAACCTTCAAGTCTACACAATATGAATCCTTATGCCTCTGTTTATAGTGTAACATAGAGTGATTCAAAATGTTAGTCATAAACATGACATTAACATGAACATAATGGGGAGGTTATGAAAGTGAAAGGTTACAAGAATAATGGTTATAAAGGTGGAGGTTAGGAGGTAATTCTTCATAATGAGGAAAATAGTGGAGATAATGGGTGAGTAACTTCTTGGTGTAGTGGACATCCACACAATAATATTTTATAACACTCCTCCTTCAATGTCCATAGATAATATGCCTCGTTATAACCTTACTGTCACGACCCAAAACCGAGCCGCGACTGGCACCCACACTTACCCTCCTATGTGAGCGAACCAACCAATCTAAACCCTAACATTTCAATTTAATATCAACAGAAAGAAATGCGGAAGACTTAAACTCATTAATAAAAACCAATTCAATAACTTCTAAAATTCAACATCTATTATTCCCCAAAATCTGGAAGTCATCACTACAAGAACATCTATGATCAAATTACTAAACTAAGAGTATTCTAAGAAGCTAAAATAAACAAAAGCTAGTCCATGCCGGAACTTCAAGGCATCAAGACATGAGGAAGAAGATCCAGTCCAAGCTAGAAGCATTAGCTCACCCTGAAATCCGGTGTAATGAAGACTGGCTAGAGTTGCGGTTGAGTTGAAGACGACGGTACGTTTGCTGCACTCCACAAATAACAAAGAAAACAAATACAAGTAGGGGTCAGTACAAAACACGGGTACTGAGTAGATATCATCGGCCAACTCAAAATAGAAAACAGTATATATCAGATAATATCATAAATCAACTACAATACTCAACGTGTAGCAACAACAAGTTCTATAATCATTAATAAACACCGCCAAGTTCACACATGAGGACTCAAGCCTCAATACCATACTCTTTTGGGAATTAGGTTCATTAGATTGAGTATATTAACATCTTTCAAGATTCTTTATCTTTATTCCTCTTGTGTCGGTACGTGACACTCCGCTCCCCTACTACTATGTGTCGGTACGTGACACTCCGATCCCCTAATTCTACGTGTCGGTTCGTGACACCCGATCCCCTAATTCTACGTGTCGGTTCGTGACACCCGATCCCCTAATTCTACGTGTCGGTTCGTGACACCCGGTCCCCCTAATTCTACGTGTCGGTTCGTGACACCCGATCCCCTAATTCTACGTGTCGGTTCGTGACACCCGGTCCCCTAAATCTACGTGTCGGTTCGTGACACCCGATCCCCTAATTCTACGTGTCGGTTCGTGACACCCGGTCCCCTAATTCTACGTGTCGGTTCGTGACACCCGATCCCCTAATTCTACGTGTCGGTTCGTGACACCCGGTCCCCTAATTCTACGTGTCGGTTCGTGACACCCGATCCCCTAATTCTACGTGTCGGTTCGTGACACCCGGTCCCCTAATTCTACGTGTCGGTTCGTGACACCCGATCCCCTAATTCTACGTGTCGGTTCGTGACACCCGATCCCCTAATTCTACGTGTCGGTTCGTGACACCCGATCCCCTAATTCTACGTGTCGGTTCGTGACACCCGGTCCCCTAATTCTACGTGTCGGTTCGTGACACCCGGTCCCCCTAATTCTACGTGTCGGTTCGTGACACCCGCTCCCCTAATTCTACGTGTCGGTTCGTGACACCCGGTCCCCCTAATACTACGTGTCGGTTCGTGACACCCGCTCCACTAATCTCATTCTATTAATTCATCAATCCTTCTTTTATACCAAGGCATCATCAACCCCATTACTTTAGTTCATCAAGCCTTCTTTTATACCAAGGCATCATCAATCTCATTAACAAAGTAGATTAGGGTTTTTCAAGATTTGGGATTCAATAGCTTCATCATGCTTATTTTATCACAATTATATACAAAATCACATCATGCATACACACAATTAAGCATATAGAAGGGTTTACAATACTACCCAATACATATCATTCGCTATTAAGAGTTTACTACGAATAGCATAAACCATAACCTACCTCCACCGAAGATTCGTGATCAAGCAAGCAAATTCCCCAAAGCTTGTGTTTTCTCTTCGTTCGTTTCTCTCTCGATCGTTTCTCTTTCCCTCTCCTTGTTCTTTCTATTTTTCTTATTCAAACCCTCTTTCTTTTACCCTAATTAGCATATAATTAAGTATAAAGATGGCAATAATATCCCACTAATTAACTCAAGGTTACCTCTTTTAACCCCCAAGTAATTAGACTTATTAACATTAACCCACTAACTTTATAATTAAAGCAGGAATAGTCCAAAACGCCCCTTAAATTACTAACAGAAATCCGACCCAGCCTGGGATTACGCAGTCTGTGACGGCCCGTCGCGCCTGCGACGGTCCGTCCTGCTGCTCCGTCACAGAGTTCAGAGACTCAATTCCACTAAAGGGTCTGTGACGGTCCGTCGTGCCCACGACGGTCCGTCCTGCCATTCCGTTACGAAGTTCAGAGAGTCGATTTCAGTACCCAAATTTCAGAAGTCTAAGTCTTTTGGAACGAGACACCCTCGACGGCCCGTCGTGCCCATGACGGTCCGTCGTGGGTTCCGTCGACTCACACAGTTTTTCCAGAAATAAAATCTGCTGCTCAAAACGACTAAACAGGTCGTTACACTTACTAGGGAAAAACCCTGTGGGAAAAAATCATGTAGAAAAAAGAGTACACATATCTTTTAATACACTTGAATATTGCCTCGTTAAAAATCTTACCAGGAAAACCCATCTGGGACAAAACCATGGTTAAGTAAAAGAGTACAATGCGTATATTCTCCCCCTGATAAGAACATTACTTAATATCTTGGAGACGATGCATTTTGATCTTATATCACAACTTCTCAAATATTGATGTTGGTAATCCTTATCGAATAAGTTTATTAGATTATCATTTGAACAAGCCTTTGAACGTCTATCTCACCATTTTGTTGAAGATTATGTGTGAAAAAGACTTTTGGTGAAATATGTTGTGTCAGATCTCCTTTGATTGTATTCTCCATTCAATTGAGCTATATATTATTTTCGTATATGGCTGCTGGAATATCATTTGTCAAAGGAAAATCACATATTTTCTGAATATGATAGATTATGATTTCAATCAAACACACCCTTGACTTACTTCATTGATCAATATGATTTAAAGAAATGGTTACAAATGTTTGTTGAATGCCAATATATTGTTATGCCTCCATATGCAAACAAATAGCTCATTTGCGATCAAGCTTTGTGTAGATCAAATAAATATTTTGCATCTACATAATTAAATCATTTCTGACTCATGAAAGATTGATCAATTTCATTGAAGCTCATCTTTTCTTCTCCAAGAAAGTCACACATCTTCTAGAATTTGTATAACCAGCAATATGTAAGTGCACCAATTTCACTAATACATAACATTTTCAATCATTTTCATGAGGTTGAAAAGATCCTTAATTTGTGCTAAGCAATCTCAAAACCATGAGTACTCAATGGAATAAATTTAAGACCTTTTAAATCCTTCAAGGGTTTTCATATAACCTTCATCGTCTAGTTAGATGTAATAATCGTTCATTATGCATAGTTGAGTATTTCATCTATTGCTAGACTCAAACAAGTCTTATTGCATTCACCATTGGAGAACATATCTCCATTTAATAATGTCAGGACTTCTTCGAAAATTCTTTATGCCCCGAGGCACGAACCGTACTTCATATCTTACGGCTATACTTTCACATAATGATTCATTTGTACCCTCACTGACATACGTTTTAATCTATGAACTCTATGTTCAAAACCATCATTTTTCTAAGTGAAACAAAATACACTTGAATAGTGTAAATCATTTATCTTTCCATACTATATGACAGATTCGAATTCATGATCATCGTAGCCATTTATAGCACTGAGTGCTACATCATATCAAATATAGCATCAACGACCATATTGATATCGATTCCAATATGGCATAAATTATCGAGATATCTTCATTTTTCATCATTTTCATGTACCTGAACCTTTCCAAGGTCTTATGAAATGTAATGTCATAGTGCTCTTCAATGCACTTGCCTTATTAGCAATGACCATTTAAATAATTTTCTCTTCTCCTTTATGAAGGATTTTTACGATTGGAATCGATTGGTCTATCACGCTTCAGGTGTACCATAGACTCTGTCCTTCAAGGACTATTTATTGGAGCATTTGTAGCTTAATTAAAATATTGGGTCAGCAAATACATCTGGCAAATTACTTGCAACATTTTGAAAATGAATTATCTTTTGAACTTCAAGTTCACATTTTTTTAACGATGATCTAGATTATTCACCGCACACATAATTTTCAGCTGCTACACATATCTCACCTTAATGTTAGGAAATCTAACATTCACCCTCAACCTCAATTGGGGATCCATCTTTGTGCATGGTGGAGCAATAAAATCATATGTGCACATGTTAAATTTTTAGATGGAAATTATTTGTTTCCTAACCTTGAACCAACTGTGTTGGGAGAAGCTTGTTGACTTGATATGTACATGTTAAATAAACTCATCTCATACAAAATTTTATTTGACAGATATGTTCTCATAATCAATGGTCTAGCAATAATTGGAGGTATACAATTTCTGCTAAACCAACCTGCATTATAAACGTGATTTTATAGTTTGAAACTGTGCTCTTTATAATTTAATAATTAGAGCAAACAACCTTACAAAAACCAATTTGTAAGTTGATACAAATGCACATGTGACCATACCATAGATGCATCTATTAAATCACAATAGTAAACGGTCCACATGGTAGGTGAACGGACTCATATTCACCTTTTTATATGTTCCAAATAATTTTAGGGGATACAATTCCAAACTTAGCTTGTACAATGATCATTTTATTACGAGAACAAACTATAAAAGAGAATTCTTGAAGAATCTTTTATTTCTTCAACATATAGCCATGTGAATTCTCATTTTCTTTTGCATCACATTTGAATCGGAATGACCAACTGATTATGCCAACTGATATTTATTCAAGTAAACTTCTAGTTTATTTTTTCATGTGATTCCATCATCATGTCCATATTTGTATACCACAAACAACGGGAAAAAATGGATTGTGTTATACGTAAATATTTATTACCCACTTTGATTGTAGTATGTGAAGAAATTAAATCTTCCTATAATTTATAGTATCAATGTAATATTTTTTTCAATTCTTCGGAAAATTAGAATGTTTCTTTGAGACTTACTACAATCCCAATATTATGAATAATTTCATTCCTCCAGATAGTAACAAATTAGCCCTTTCAAAACTATCGATTACTTTTGTGTACTACCACAATTTTAACAACTCCATCCTTATAGTAACCATTTTTTATGGAGAATTATTATTATTGTTATGGTTAAAATTATTACATTCAAGACTATTTCTTAATAACCAATGATAAATTTGTGTTACTACACAATAACATTTATTTTGGTCATGACCACAACCTTTACATAAAAGATTTATTTCTTCTTTTATCCTCCAATAGTTCATTTTAAAACATACCACAATATTTGTGTATTCAAAGTATATATATGACCAAAATGAACATTTATGTAAAAATATTTTCTTTCAATCTCTCAAACCTCCAGTAGAGGTAAGATGTGATATTCATCCAACAATACAAGAACATGTTCTTATCCATACGAGCACTAGTCACATTTTCTTCAAGAAAGACCATAACTATTTATACATATTCCATGAGTTTTTATTAGAATATCATTATCATGTTTTGACATTATGTGACTCGCCTCAACATCACTTTAAGAAGTTAGTTGTACCAAGCATACTACTACTTTGTATTCATTTATTTTAATGGAGGATTTACAAAAAAAATTTAAATTGGGTTGCACCAACAACAATGTGCCCAACTTTTCATACCACTTTGATGGATAAAAATTACTTTTATCAATCACCTTCGCATTTGAAGGACCATCTTAAGAAACAATGTGTCCAATAACCTTTTATGTAATTTTAATCGACAAGATTATCTTCATAACATCTTAAGAACCCAAAATGTTCTTCCTTTTAATTAACACAATGATGACAATTAACATTTTACCATACCCATATTCATACATTCAACAACTTGTCATTTTTTTCGACATATTGATACACTGCTACCACATTCACATAAGAGAATGGAGCAAATTAATTGGGAAAATTTAATGACTTTCAGTCAAAACTATAAAACTTTAAGTTAGTCATCATCATATCATCACTATAATACAAAGTATCTCAAAGGATGATGAAGAGTTATTTTTTGAAATCCTAAGCATGGAAGGCAAATTAGATTTTCCAACTTGATCACAGCTAAACCGTGGAAATAGGATTTCAATAAGAAAAAAATGAAGAAATTACCCAACCAAAAGGCTATATTGCCATTGCCACTACTTTTCTATGGATTCCTCTTTCATTCCAAGATGTCTTCAATTATTTCAAAGACGATAAGACAAGTAATCAGGTATGTATCAAACCTCTTTATAATAATGTCATTTGTTCAGATAATTCTTTCAAGGTTATAACAAAATGTTACTATAGAGAACATAATACTATAACATGATATTGATATCGTTTTCAAATAAAACTTTGATTCTACATTGAATTGACCGAGGATATTTCAAAAACAGTCTCTCTTCCTTCGAAAATAGGGGTAAGATTTGTGTATATTCTACCCTTTCAAGGCTTGACATTGTGAGATTACAAATAATGTATTGTTATTAAAGTATATAATAGGTGAAATGTTGTTATAGAGAATGATTGTCATAAAAAAGAATGACTGTATATATCTTTGCATCAATATTCAATTTTATGAGCCAAACATCTTATAAAAGAAGTAATTTTTACATTTTCAATCTCAGAGCCATCAATATGGGCTAGGCCCATTGGGCCGTCCTAGCCTATCCGAGATTTAATAGATGTGGACTAAGATTTTTGAAGCCCATATAAGAAAAATGCTCTATATCCCGGTCTGAATAAGTCTGCTAATTTATGGGGCTTGAGAAATATCAGTAGGGCCTGCCCGTGAGCCAATAAAAATTAATTAAAAATATAATATAGTAATAAAATTTAAAATTCGATTAATATTTCTATTTAGATATTTATACTTTTAATTAAAAAAAAACATAATAAATATTTTAAAGATAATTTTATTTGTGGATTTGATTATCAAGTAGTAACATTAACATCATGTAATTTTTTTTCGATATTTATGATAATATTTTTAAATTATAATTTATAATATTTTAATAATTATAAAAAATAAAATTTTTAATCAATTGGGCTGGCCCGGCAAGCATGTAGCCCATGTACTTGTGGGTTGGGCCGACCATTTTTAGCCCACACAAAAATTGGGCTAGCCTGACCTGATCTGTAAAATGTCAAAGCCTGTATGGGTTAGCCCGGATGGGGTGGTCTAGCCCAAAGAGAAATTAAGAGGAATAAAGTACTTATTTTAGGTTTAGATATTTTATATAATGTGAAATTATGAACTCAAAGTCACTATGAAGTGTGAATTGAACGCTAAAGGGAACAAACAATAACTAGTGTATTAAGATTAGTATTTAATATTTATGTATGGTAAAGTTATAAATAACTATAGTCTTGATGAGTTATCGATTTAGTCAATAACCAATATTAAAAAACCAAATAACAAACTGAAAACCCGATAATTCTTTTGTTTTTATAAGATCATTAAAATCCATTAATCCAATAGTTATAAAACAAAACCCATTTTTCAATTTGATTTATCAGTCCATTTTGTTTTTGAACACACTTATATATTATATTATCTACATGTTTTGCTACTCTTGACATTGATCCTACATATATTGTTTTAAATATATGATCTGAGATAATACGCATCCCACAAACTAATTTTTTGTCAATTTAATTATGGTATTGTTTATGACTTGATTTATTTTTCAGTGGGATATTTTAATCGGTGGAAATCATGTGATTGAGTTAGATCGAGTACTAACAGGAACTTTTCCAGCAAACAACATTACAATCATTCAGGTATTTGTCATATTTATAATAATCTATTTCTAATAATGACATTTTTCCTGAATCAAAAAATATTACTTATAATTGGATTAATCTTTTTTTTTAGATGCAAAAATACCAAAATTTCTAAACTTGTATCTTTTCTTTTCTTCTTCACATTATCATCATAGCTTAGCCATTTAGAGCAAGTTGTTGTTTGTCTCATTTCCTATATTAATAATTCCACTTGTTTTTTCATGATTCAATAATTATCTTTAACTATTCGGGTACACTGATATGTAATGCTAAATATATTTCACGAAGAAAAAGAACAAGAATTAGCTATGAAATTCCTTGTTATTTTATGGTTAAATAACCTATAGCCTATATGTAAAAAGATTGTTTTATAATCCTTCACTGATTCATTATTAAATAGGATTAGCTGTGGATTTTTTATTGTTTCGCAACATAACTTATCCTTCACTTATTCTTTTATAGTATTTGCCCTAATATTTCTTAATTGTTGTAATGCATATACAACTTTATAATATGCATAAGGAAATGTTAGTGCTTGAACAGAAGAGCATTTATGAAATGGGAGCATTTTTAGTCTATGCACCCATAGAGTTACTATCAATTACTTCAATTGTCAATGGAGATGATGCAACAAAATTTCCCATTTCACCCTCTAGTATCATCATAAGTATCGATGGCCGGCTCTCCTCGAATAGAGACAACACCGTAATGCACAAAATAATTCAATTTTGATAGTGGTTTTTCAAATATTGATTTGTGGCAATAATAATCCAACCTCAAAGCAGCAACAAATGGAGGTAGTGGTTTCTGTTCATGGCGTTTTGAACGCCCAATTAAAAATCAAAGAAGCATTGGGTTGCTCTGATTTGTGATGGTTTAATTTCATGTTGTTTGTTTGGTTTGAAGATATTAAAACTAAGACAATTGATGGTTTTGAAGGATGATGTGTTTCCCTATTTTGTGACTTCTAAAATTTCAAGACTGTGATTTATGTGTTGCTGCAGTTATTTTTTTTATATATGTACACTTATTTGAGACTTCTTATTTGTTTGGTTTTTTCCAATTTTAGCCGTTTGGTTTTCTCTGATTATTGTTTTGTTCTTTGTCATGTTAGAATGTCATGCCTTACTTATTATGGAAGTGTGAAATAGTATATATATTGTATCCATGTGTAGATGGAATTATATGTTGTTTAACACGGATAGCCCAGACGGTGGCCAAGTTGTTGGGCGTAGGTCTAAACCACAAAGAAGCTCAAGAATTAAACATCCAGCAATAGATTTACTTGAGATCTAGGTTGAGCACTTACTTACTTGCTTACTTTCTTTCTTTCTTGGATACACCTCAAATGACCACCTCTAATTATAGGTGGTGATGGAAGGATTAGATCTAATGGAGGATATTTACTATTCTACTCTAGAACGTTCCTCCAACTGCATAATTTATAACCATCCATTCTAGATTATTCCTATATTTTTCCCTCAGGAACACTCATTCTAGATATCTCTCTTCATTTCATTAAAACTTTAAATATTCTAGATACTTCTCTCTAATTTTTTAGATATTAATTAAACTTCTCATCCTCCATTCTTATTTTTATTCTTAGTTACTTGTTATTTAAGTAGTTTCCATTGCAATTCAATAAAAAAATTTTGATCTGATAATTGAACTGAGTTTTTCAATACTAGTATGAATGCTTTGTTAACTTAGTATGAGATCATTCATCAAAGTGGTTGTCCATGTACACCTCAACAAAATGGTGTTATGGAAAGAAAACATAAACATATCTAACAGAAAGGGCTCTGAAGATACAGTTTCATATTCAAAGCAGATTTTGGGGAGATTGTGGTGACTGTTGTACATCTGATCAATAAACTGCCTTCTTTTTGCTAAAAGGAAAGTCTCCATATGAAGTATTGTTCCACAAACCTCCCAACACGACTCACTTGAAAGTTTTTTGTTGTTTATGCTATGCCATCGTACTAAAGAAAGGGCATAAGTTTGCTCCTAGGTCCAAGTAAGCAATCATTGGATACTCATCTACACAGAAAGGATACATGCTCTATTACTTAGAGGTTAAAAGTGTATTCATTAGTGGAGATGTCACATTCAGAGAACAATTATTTCCTTTTCAAGAAAAAGAGATACCAAATCACAATCTCCCTTTGGTCTCACCTTTTGTGTGTGATACATGTACTTTGACATATGGGTTCCATGAATCCACAAATGCTGATCAGTGTGTAGTTTCACCAATGGATCCAGTATCTGCGATGAACTTGCCTCATGAAGATATCACTCATATTGTGTTGGAGGAGCCCCCTCCAGAATTACAAACTCCTGAAATACCAGCAGCCACTGTTGATAGTCTTAGAAAGTCAAATAGGACATCAAAACCACCTATTTGGACCAAAGACTATGTCATATCAGCTAAGCCTAGTTTGTACTCCATCACTAATTATGTTCTATATGATCATCTATCCACCAATTATCAAGACTTTGTTCAAGCTTTTTCAGCCTTGGTTGAACCACAATCTTTTAAAGAAGCTTCCCAAGATGAAATATGGACCTTGGCAATGTAGTAAGAAATCAATTCTTTAGAATATAACCAGACTTGGACTCTTGTGTATTTACCTCCAAAGGCTAAAGCTATTAGGTCCAATGGGTCGATAAGATCAAATATAAGTCCTATGGTGATGTGGATAGATTTAAGGCAAGGTTGGTAGAAAAGGTATATACTCGAAGGGAGGGGTTAGACTATAATGAAACTTTCTCTCCAGTTGCAAAAATGGTGACATTCAGTACTGTTCTCAACTTGGTTGCCTCACATGGTTTGGAAATTTTTTCAAAAGGATACCAATTTTTTCCTCCAAGGTGATTTACATGAGGATATGTACATGGAGTTTACTATGAGTTTTCTAAATAAGGGGGAGCATAAGGTTTGCAAGCTTAAAAATTCCTTTATGGTCTTAATCAAACATCAAGACAATGGAACATCAAGTTCACCGATGCTTTGCTACACACTGGTTTCTCTCGAAGTGCACATGATCGCTCATTATTCACCAGGAAGTAGTGGGATGATATGTTGTCCTCCTTGTGTATGTTAATGACTTACTTATCACTAGAACTAGCACATCTATGATTGAAGAAACCAAATCTACTCTTCATCAATGTTTCAAATGAAGGATCTAAGAAAACTGAGACATTTCTTAGGCATAAAAGTAATTCACTCCAAACAGGATATATTGTTGAATTAGAGGAAGTATGCTCTTCAGCTTATTGCAGACACTAGACTTAGTGGGGCTAAACCAATCAATACTCATATTGCGTAGTAGTGCTAAAAGCTGGGAAGTATATATAGAAGAGGTGTTCTGGGAAGCGGGAATTATTGAAGCTGAGGAAGACATAAATTTACCTGGAGAGAAAGGAGTTGAAAGAGATGAATATGTTGCGTTTGCCGCTGATGCATTATCGGATAAGGACTGCGAGTTTGAGTTGTCTCCTAACTGGGCTGGAGAGGAAACATATGGTGATGGGAAATCTTTAATTGTGCGTGCTTCTATTTCTAATGGAGTTGGCAGATTTGTAACTATGTGAAGTTTGGGTGTGGGGTCCGAAGTACTTGGCATTGTTGTTTTTGCACATTCCAGGTGAGCTGATTTAATGGTAGTGTTGGAGAACAATGTCTTAAATGGAAAACAACCTAAAAAAATCAACATCTCGGGATAAGTACACCTTTGTAAAAATTGGGTCAAAATTCTGGTGACAATGATGGGATAGTGAGAATCCAAGATAGACACATTAGGTAGATTTTGATTCAAATTTATTTTTTGAGTATGTTTAAGCCATGGATAGCATAAACAAACAAAAATCCGCAGGGAGTTGTAATTAGGTGATTTTCTAAGTAATCTTTGGAATGGGGATTGATTATCGAGGTGAGAGGGTAGAAGACGATTGATGAGGTAGACAATGTGATGACATGCAAAAGACCATGTAAGAGTGTTGTTGCAGTTTCAACGATATGACAATTTCGTTTTTCTGCAAGTGCAACTTGTTGGGGTGTATAGGGTGGGGTGGAGAGGTGTTGGATGCCGTGACATGAAAGATAGGAGTCAAAACTTTTATACTCACCTCCGCCATCAGTATATAATGATAAAATTTTAGTTTCAAAATGTTTTCCCATCATTGGATGAAATTTTTGAAAGATATCTTTAACTTCACTTTTCTTTGTCAGCGTGAAGATCCAAGTGCACTTCGTATATTGGTCAACAAAAATACAATAATATAAATTTTTATCAAGAAATAAGAGTGTTGATGGCCCCCATAAATTACTAAATATAATTTGAAGTGGTTGAGATCTACACAATGATAATTGAGTAAAAGGATGTCGATGAGCTTTATTAGATAAACAAGAATTACAATGACATTGTTTGTCTCACGCATGAAATGGCAGCGATAATTTATTTAAATAGACCTAAGAATTCTGGAGTGAGAACGACCAAGACGTTGGTGCCAAGTAGTGTGAGGGATGGATATGGAGATAATGTGAGCTTGTGTATGTGAGACAGGCCACTCATACAGTTCATGGTTGATCCAACCGTGCACTAGTGACTTCCGCATTTTCAGATCCTTCACAACAAAGTTAAAAGGAAAAAAATTTCAATACATTTACGATTGTTTTGACAGAATTTAGAAACAAAGAGAAACTTTCCTTTGATGGAAGGGGCACACAAAGTGTGTTAGCTTAAAAACATTTTTTGATGCATTTAATTTAGTAGAACCAGTGTGAGAGATAGGAATTTTGTTAACATCACCCATGGAGACATCCTCGTTACCGCTGTATGGTTGTAGTTTGTGCGGATATATTGTGATGTGATGAATGACTCCTGAGTCAACAATCTAGGGGTTGGTGTCCGTTGTAAGACGAGCGGCATTGTTGGCTTTCGCTTCAAAGTGATGATAAAACTTTGAGCGGCAAACATTTGTTGTGTGCCCAATTCTGTTACATAGTTGAAAGCGAGTAAATCCGTTTGGATTTGATTGGACTGCCATTGTGGTGGAGCGCTTGGATGCGAGTTTTGGCGCCATTGTTCAGAGTTGTTGGTTTGTCTACGATTGTTGCGATTATTGGAGTTGAATTTGCTGGGAGTAGCAACTGTAGCAATGATGGTACTAGGTAGTTTCTTAGCATCCTCGTGGCGAAAGAAGAGTTCAAAACCTAGTAACTTTTCAAACAGTTCCTCATAGGAGATAGTTGTATCGCATGTACGAATGGCAGCAGAGATTTCACGAAATTCAGGAACTAGACCACTAAGTATTTTGACGATGAGTATAGGATTGGAACCAGGAGCACCAGCAGTGGCTAACTCATCCGAAAAGGACCGAATAGTGTGAAGATATTCAGTAATGGACTGAGACTTCGTAGTGACACGGAAAAGCTGATCACGCGAACTGAAGACTGGACTTTGAGATTTGTTCGCATAAGTGGTATGCAAGGCATCCCAAGCTTATTTAGACGAGTCAGCGACAACAACAGTAGAGGCAATAGTGGGTTCGACAGAAGCCATGAGGGCATTTAGATGAGTTGGTCCTGATGGAATCAAGCTAAGAAGGCAAGATTGAGATATATATTCGTGTCGAGGGTAATCGTGCGACTAGGACAGAGTGGTTCCGTCGAGATGGCCAAAAAGGTTGTAGCCATACATATGCATGGAAAATCAGGCTTTCCAGGTGGAGAATTTGTGACCACCTCTTAGTTTGATGGGTAATTGGGATGGGGATTGAATTGAATGATAATATTGGTGTCCATCATGTTATCAGCATTGACAACTCTGAGATTGTTTCCATTATTGTTACCATTGTGATTGGTCATTGTTGCTTATCTGCGTGAGGAGAAAAAAAATTGGATCGTACTCTTCAGAGCGTGAAGAGCCCTAATACAATATAGAGACTGAATTTATGCTGGAAGAGTATGTTTATTAATGAAGGAAACAAGGTATTAAATAGAGTTACAGTAAAAATAATAAGACTCTCAAACAAAATGAACTAAAGTAATCTAAATAAATAATAAATGTTGAATTAGTAAGACAATCCTAACACGACTAAACTACTAACTGACGTCATAAGACCAGATGTTCTAATAGAATTCGATCGTAAGTTCACAAGTGTAGAATCTGATCAACATTTGGGAGTCACAATTGATCTAGAGGTTGAAGATGCACATCATTTCAACAATTAATTCGTAAACTGACCTATTTGACCATCACAAGGCCAAACATTTGTTTTAGAGTTGAAGTAGTCAGTTTATGCAACATCCCCAGGAATTAAATTGGAATGCAACACTAAGAATTGTAAATTACATTAAGAGATCTCCTAGACTTGGCATTTTGCTTAACATAAGAGCTGTTAAGATTTGGTTGGCGACTGTGATTCATATTGGGTGCCCAAATACTAGAAGGTAGGTAACTGTTTATGTGGTTAAACTTGGAGATTCTCTAATTTCATGGAAATCAAAGAAGCAACATAGTGTGAGGAGGAGCTCTGCCGAAGCAAATTACAGAAGCATGGCTGTTGTGGTTTCAGAATTGATTTGGCTAACAAGTTTACTAGAAAGAGTTGAATGTTCATAATGTAGATCATATCATAGTTTCTGTGACAGTAAGGAATTAATTAGGAAGTCCCATTTTTCATGAGCGAACAAAACATATTGAGATCGCTTGTTATTTTATCAGAGACAAAGTGAAGTCAGGTTTCATAGATCGTCAATACCTTTGCACTTCTATGCAAATAGAAGACATGTTTGTTAAGGGACTTGGAACAGGATAACCTGAGCTTCTTATTGGCAAGCTAGATTTGTTGGATGTATTCCAACCACCAGATTGAGGGGGAGTATTGGAAGAGTTAGTTGCCACGTTTAGCATGTCACACTGTTAAGTGTCTATTAGAGGTGATTAACACTGTTAGGAAGCTACTAGAAGGTTGTCAGAAGAGTCACATGGGTGACGTATGAGTTATTTAGAATGCAAAGTCTGTTTTAGGCATCCATATACTGTTTGATAATCAATGATATGTTCATTCATTTACAATGTATTTGTAGCTTCTCAAAAGCTCTCATATGAAGATCAATATTTCTCTTAATTGCTTGAATACATAGTTCTTTCTTCTATATTAGAGAATTGTTGACAAAGATATCCAACTTCTTCAAACTTCTACAATGCTAAAAGTAAACAAAATAACTTCTAGTAAGATTTTCTTTCACTTAGTTACAATAAAACAGAACACATGAAATTGCATAATCGAGAAACAAACCTGCAAATTCAAACAAAATTCTTCGATATTTCTCCCATTTATATTCATAAATACAAGTTTCACAACAATCTGAGCTCCTTGGACAATAGCTCGTAATTTCCACTTATATGAAACTTGCCGTCAATTGCAAGCACCCTGAGATTTTATCTTCCTCTGAAATGCTTTGGTGCTCAAGTTCACACCCTTTAATGCTCGTCCTTCTACCACATTACTGACTTTAAATTAAAACAGGAGTATAACCAAGATAAAGATTATGACTTCATTTTCTTGTACAACAACACGGACTTCTTGAGATTTGAAAAGTCTACTCCGTTTTCCAAACTCATGAGTTGATTACATGTGAACTATTTCTCTTCCCATATCCCGCACCAGATCATACATCACCAAATAACGGCAATTCATTTGGAGCAAGTTCCTTTGGAATAAGATTGTAACTCCACTTTTAGAATAAAAACCACACATCTAATGTTTTGGTAACTTCATCCTCAAAGAATCCGTTAAGGCGCACACGATATCAAGGAAAATACTCTGAGCATCACAATCAAGTCCATCAAAGCTTATCTTGAGAATCTTTTGAATATCATAATGAGGAATTTCTCTTAGTTGTTGAATTCGTATCTCCATTCTTATACGGATCGCCCTTGCAAATGTGACCCCAATGTCATAATAGATCATGATAGCCCACCTGAATATTTTATTATGTTTTGTGAAAGCTCAACATATTATTGTGGTGGAAAAAGACTATTAGAAGTATGACAAGAAAAAAGTAGTTGAGCTTCATCGTGATTTAAAAGTTTTGCCTTGCGTCTCTCATTTTCTCTAAGCCGGCATATCAAATGTTCTTCTTGGGTTGTAATAACTATTAAACTACCAAAGATCTTGTATCTTGATTAGACTAAATGCTTTCACTTCTAATCTAATATCTGAATTGAAGAAATGATTCCGAAGTGTTGAAATATTCAGTTGTAGATGGCTTTTGCCACAGTTGTTTATCACATTCCACTGGCATGGTATATATCAACCATGCGAACTTCATCTACACATTCACTTTGGCCTATGTTGGTATACAATTACACCTCAATGCTTTAAGAATATTTTGGATACAAAAAGAAGTATAAGAATTCAAAGTGGTTCGGATTGTAGGTTTATTTTCTTTACCAACAAAAAGTGCAGGTAGAGGTTGGGAAAAATGAATAACACAACTCACAAGGTGGTCACAACATAGGTTCAAACAAAACGGTTAACTCGCAAAAAAGTCACCCATAATCCCTTTTCTCGTTCACAAGTACAAAATCATTGGAATTGGCACTCAAACACAATTTCAAAACAACAAATGCACATGTAATACCCTGTAATACCCTATAATATAAGAGCAACTTTCACATATAGTAAAGAAAAATTCATATTTGTATGTTATAGCAAAGTTTGCATAATTGCGCTCCATAGCAAACATAAATATGTATAATTTGCTATACATCTACAAAGAAACCAATTGTATAATTCGCTATACATATACAAAAGAAAGCAGTTGTATACAAATCAATTGTATAATTAAAGTATGTATAAAACGATAAAGAGAGAAAAACAAAAGAAAATTGGGCAGGGAAATATTTGTATTGTATAATTATAAGTGTATAGGACGAAGATATATGTATTTGCAGGTGTATATACAATTTTCTATCACTTTATACAAATAGAAACACAATTTATAAATTTCGTTTCTATTTGTATAAGCGATAGAGGCGAGGGTGGCGAGCGAGACTGGGAGAGGGGAACGAAAATAAATGTATATATTTTTTTTCGCTTTATACAAACACAAACACATTTTTGCAGCATTCCTCCCCCAATTTACGCGCAGTAACTAAAAAAAAAGGTTAGCTATTCTTGTTCTCTAGTGAATGAACGAAAAACAGAAAACAAAATGTATTCCTTGCTTCTCTGTCTATGAAGGAGCACGAAGATAGTCATCACAGAAAAAAGAAGAAGTATTGAACCTGCACAGTTATAAATATGGATTTCAAGGAATTTTATTTCAGTTCATTGACATGTCTATATATGTATTATCAGGGGTTGTGTTAATGTAACATTCATAATTCGAATATGAATTTCAACTGATTTCAATATGAGAATACCGATGAACAAAGGAAGATTTTTATTCTACTAAACCTAGATACTCTTAGTCTAACTAGTGAGTTACATTGTGATTGCTTACTAGTGAATTAGTTAGAGAATGTTTCAAACAGAAATATAAAATTACGCCTCTTTGTTGGTGGAAATTGAACGACTGACAAATTATTGAATAAATACGAGTTGACGAATGACGGTGAACCATAACCTTAGGGATTGGGTGTTGTAAATTAGTTCATGAAATTGCTATCAAGGAGATTTAACACGAGATTTATATGATATGAATATAGGTTGATCGAATGAAGGTTGTACAAATTACTTGAAGTGGTAAATTTGGTATTTAACCATGAATACTGTGAGTAGTAAACTTACCATATTTGATGTTTTATAACTTGCATGATTTTCACATGGTTTATAAAGTAAATGTGTTACCGAATGTTTTGTACTTGCATGTGGTGTCAAATAGATATTTTACACTCGCCCTTGATTGAAAATTACAAACTCCAAGTTTCTGCCAAAACTGATCATGCTTGGCCTGTGGGAGTGCCTTGCTGAGAATATCTGCAATTTGATCCCTTCTACTACAAAACTTCAAGTCTATATCACCTCTTGTTGTGTGGTCACAAATGAAATGATGATGGATGTTTATGTGCTTTGTTCTGTTGTGAAAAGCCGGGTTCTTTGTCATTGCAATTATTGCCTTGTTATCGCAGAATATTTTTGTCCCACCCTCTTGCCGATAGAAACATCAACTAACATTCTTCGTAAACATAAGGCTTGACAAGCTGCTGAAGTTACAACAACATATTCTGCTTTTGATGATGATAGTGCAACCACATCTTGCTTCTCTGAGATCCAAGAGACTGCTCCAGATCCTCAATTGAACACATTTCCAGAGGTACTCTTTGTGTTATCTATACTTCCTATCCAATCACTATTACTCAAGCTGAAATCTGCATCTTTGAAGTACCAAGTCCCTAAATCAACTGTTCCAGCAACATAACGCAAAACTCTTTTGGCAGAACCAAGATGTTGCTTGGTAGGTTCATGTATATACCTAGACAACATACTAACAAAAAACATAATATCAGGACTAGTATGTGTTAGGTAGTTCAAACCTCCAATCAAGCTTCTGTAGTGACTAGAATCAGCGAGATCTGTGCCATCTTCAAGCTGAAATTTTTCATTTGTATTCATGGGCGTGGCAGCCGCTTTACAATTATGCATACCTAACATGAACAAGAGGTCTTTTGCATTACATCGTTTGTGAAACAAAAATACCATCTTCTACCTGTTTCACTTGAAGACCAAAAAAGTATTACATAACACCTAAATCTAACATTTCAAACTCCTACATCATGAAATATTTTAATTCAGCAACTAAAGTTTCACATAACCCCATATACATCATGTCATATACATAGAGACAAACTACCAAACAATCACTTGTACCTTGTTTATTTACATACAACGTAGGCTCGTTTTCCCTCCTTTCAAATCTATCTCTCAGGAAGTACGAGTCAATTTTGTTGTACCATGCCCGTGGCGCTTGTTTTAGCCCATAAAGAGCCTTCTTGAGCTTGTATACTTTGCGCTCATTGCCACTAACACCAAAACCCTCAGGTTGGGAAACATAAACTTCCTCTTCCAAATGCCCATTTAAGAATGCGGATTTAAAATCAAAGTGTTAAACAGGCCAGCTCAGTTTAGCAGCTAAAGATAAGAGTATTCTCACTGTTTCAAAGCAAGCGACAAGTGAAAATGTCTCATCGTAATCACTACCGTGATGTTTGTGAAAAATAAAGATCATTTTTAGAGGTATAAATAATCCTAGATATTTAGTGGAACTTTCTTGAGCTATGTAGAGTAGTACGTTAAGTACTTGATGTATCTAGGAATTGTGTAGATGTTCTAGAGAAGTAGATATTTATAGTGAATCATATAAAAATCAAGATTCTTGTTAGATAGTTCGAAGATTAGGTCATCTAGATTTTTCTTGTAGAGAACAATTTCTAGAAGCATCCCTATACTAGTATAAATAGGGGTGGCCGTAGTGATTTGTGATGAACCCAAGAAAACCAAGAATCTCCTAATAAAAGAGTATTCTTCCATAATAAAGTTCTCCTTTATAGCTTCCTCTTCTTTAGTTCAATCTTCCGATCTTAGTTAATAATCTTGGGCTAGCAGAAGGTTTCCCGAATTATACTTTTCTTCTACTATTCTCTACATGGTATCAGAGTCATACCCGTAGATTGGCTTGCGAGTATTATTTAAAGATCGGGTTGGTGGTAGATTCAACTAATTTGCATAGATGAATTGTAGCAGTCGTGTTAGTTGACATGTATTGAATCATACCTTGTGGGAGAGGATTTGTGGGATGTTGTTAATGGAATGACACAAGTCCTCCTGCTGACGGACCGGAAAATACTACTGCATTCAAGAAGTGGAAGCAGGTTAATGCGAAGGTGGAGTTCATTCTGAAGTGAACAATATCCTCTAGTTTATTTGATCACATTCTAAAGTGTAAATCAGCTCATGAAATATGGAGGACCCTTGATCGCTTGTTCAACAAGAAGAATGAAGCTCGGCTGCAGATATTGGAGAATGAATTGGCTAACACCACTAGGGGTGGCAGGGGGACCGGGATGGCCCGCCCCGGCCCGCGTCCCGACCCGCCCCGTTCTGAACCCGGCCCATCCCCCAGGGTTTAAGGGGTTTAAGGGGTGGGGGATGAGGGGACCGGTCAGGGGCCGGTTCACCCCTCCGTCCCGGTCGACCCGGCCGGTTCGCGGGATCCCCCCCTCTTTTTTTTT
>NC_028645.1:28992896-28999049 GCF_001406875.1 Solanum pennellii
GCATCTAATAATACAAACGCTGCTAACATGTTAAAAGTTAGATTATGTCCAATTGACAATAATGTTTTTCATGTTAGATGTGTTGCACATATATTAAATTTAGTTGTACAAGATGGTATTTCATTATTTGATTATGGTAGCATAAAAGTTGAATATGCTGTTACCTGCATTTTTCATAAAAACAATGTTGCTAGAATTAGGGAATTTAATGAGCGTTGTTCACTATGTGAATTGTCACCTAGAAAAATTCCAAAACATATTAAAACAAGGTGGAATTCTCTTTACGAAATGCTTTCGGTTGCTTATAAATATAGAAGACCCATACAAATGGTTTTTAATGCTCATAATGCCGACCCATTAGATAGAATTTGTGATGAAGATTGGGAAGAAACTAAAGAACTATTACAATTTTTAAGGCTTTTTTATGATGTTACTACCATGTTTTCGGGAATTTATTATCCTACTATTTAATCCGTATTAATAAATATTTGTGCTCTTTCAATTCAATTTTGTAAATATAAAAAAATAGATAAATTTAGAGTTGTAATTGAAGGTATGATTGAAAAATTTTAAAAATATTTTTTTCCTATTCCTCGAGTTTTTTAACGGCTATTTTACTTCATCCTGCTTATAAATTACAAGGTGTGCAAGGCCTTGTCGACACTTTTTATGAAACGTTAGAAATTTTACCGGAAGAAATTCCAAATTGTCAAGCGTGTAAGTCTAGCATAAAAGTAGAAGCAAAAGTTTTGTATGAAAAATATAGAACTACTGAAAATTTTCAAGGAGAAGTTGGTCAAACTTCTAATGTTGAGATTGATTCATCACTTCCAATTTCATGTTATATGCGAGGTTTTCTTGGTCTTAGTTCTACTAACCGTGATGATTTTGAAGAATATCTTAATCAATCTTTAGAAGCATTGGAAATCAAAGATGGCAATGAAGATTTATTAGGATGGTGGAGTAGGCGAAGCGATGCATTTCCAACTTTGAGCAAAATGGTTCGTGATGTTCTAGGTATTCAAGCTTCATCAGTTGCATCGGAGGCTGCTTTCAGTGCGGCAAGGTTTCAAATTGGTGATCATAGACATTCATTGGCGGAAGACAGTTTTGAAACAACAGTTTTATTTAGAGACTGGTCCAATGCCGAAAGGAGGAATAACAATTTGCCAAAGTTAATTAAAAAACAAGCAAGTTGGATCAAAACACAAATTGAATGCAGTGATGATGAATTAGAGGCACAAGAATTTCTAACAAGTTTGCCAACACCGGAGGATATCACCATCGATATGATGCGACAATTAGAATTAAATTTTAAAGGAGAAAACAGATATTTTTAGATTACATTCGAGAACTAATTGAAACAGAACCCTTCCTAGAAGGTGGCTGCGTAAAATTAGTTACTCATCTAATATCTGTAACAAATATTAGTTTTACGTATGAGAACTTATTGAAACAGAACCCTTCCTAGAAGGTGGCTGCGTAGATTAGTTACTCCACTAATATTTGTTAATTGTAAGTTGTAACTTCTAAGTTCTATTGAATAAATTTGAAGGTTTTAACTTTTGTTCAAGTTTTTTTTATACAATTATTGTTTTGCATTTTAATTTTAATATATACAATTAAATATATACTAAAGTACTAAACTAATTTTAAAATACTTAATTTAAAATTTACAATTTACATTACTTTAAAATATTTAAATTACAAATTTAAACTTCTCAAATTTGAAATTTAAAACTTTAAAGTTGAAATTTGAAATTTGTAACATGAATCTTAAAATTTGAAAATTGAAACTTTAAATTTGAAAATTTATTTTGATGTTTGGAAATCAAAAATTAAATTTAAAATTAATAGCTAAAGACGTATAATTTCAATAAAAATACATAAATATTTTTAAAAAAAGAATCCCCCGTCCCATGCCGTCCCGTCCCGTCCCGTCCCCCCAAATCCCATCCCATCCCGTACATATAGTGGGACGGGATGGGAACTATTTTTGTCCCCCCAATCCCGGTCCCCCAATCGCGGTCCCGTGTCAAATCCCCTCTCCCCGTCCCCGGTCCCGTCCCGTCCCCGTTCGTCCCGTCCCCCAGTCCACTTCCCCGTCCCCTTGCCAGCCCTAAACACCACTCGAGGTAACCTTTCTATCTCCGAGTACCTTTTGAAGATCAAGAACTTATCTTATGAGATATCTTTGTTGAATCCGGAAGAGGCTATTTCTGAAGCAAGAATGAGAAGAATAGTCATTAGAGGTTTAAAACCTAAATATATTCCATTTGTGACGTCGATTCAAGGATGGGCTCAACATCCATCCTTGAGGAATTTGAAAATCTGTTGTCGTCACAGGAATTACTAGCCAAGCAGTTGGCTAGTGTGTTTGTCAAAGACGGAGAAGGAGATGCTCTTGTAGCTGAAAAAGAAACTTATAAGGAAAAACAAGTGATATGCCACACTCTCGATCCTCAGGTGGTTCACGCTCACCTAGAGAGAAGGAACAATCTTTTAACTATTATGGTAAGAAGCCTCTCAAATGTTATCGTTGTAGCAAAATAGGTATATAAAAAGATATTTTTGAGCCAAGGAGAGCAATATGGCTCAAAAATCTCACAAAGAAGAAGAATAGTGGGAAGAATGTAGTAGCTGAGGCTTGCACAATAGATGCCATGATTTCCATCAATCTTGAAAGAGATTGGATTGAGGATTTAGAATATAATATATCCAATCACTTGGAGAAGCAAGAAACTAATGTTGTTGACATTAAGCATGACATTTTTTAGGATGTTCCAAGTGGTGATATGGTAGCTTCTATTGAATAAATCAAAGAAGAAGATCTTGAACAGGTAGATCTGAAAATACACATGTTAATGGCGACCTTTATAAAGAAAACATGGAGAAAAATGCATTGAAAGCAGAAGTATATGGTCAATCATCTGCAATATCAAGGTCAACTAATGACTCAGAGCAAATTCTGGAAGCATATGGAGAAAATAGAGATCAAATAGAGGAAGAACATGATATTGAAGTCTTAAAGAAAAAAAATATGATTTTTGAAAGGTTTGAAGCTGCCAAAATATCTATCAATGGGATGTTAAGAGAATATGACAGTGGATCCTATGCTGGTGTTGAGACTTCACAGGAAAGTGTTGTCAAGAAGTTAAGAAAAAGGGGGAGTTTAGAAACTCCACAAGGATATAATTTACATGGACCATTCGATAAGGGAGAATCTTTAACATTTGAATCAACACGAGGAGTCCGGAAGAAACTACTGAGATTTTCACCAAGACGTGGCTCAAATTTTCGTTTGAGCTCCTCCACGACAAGTGTTGGGTAGTTTCCAAAAAATCACTTTACGGGAGATTGTAAAAATAAAGATGATTTTTTGGAGATATAAATAATCGTAGATATTTAGTACAACTTTCTAGAGTTATGTAGAGTAGTCCTTATGTACTTGATGTATCTAGGAATTGTGTAGATATTCTAGAGAAGTAGATATTTATTGTAAATCATATAAATATCTAGATTCTTGTGAGATAGTTAGAAGATTAGGTCATCTAGATTTTTCTTGTAGATTTTTCTAGAATAATTTCTAGAAGCATCCCTATACTAGTATAAATTAGGGTGGCCATAGTCATTTGTAATGAACCCAAGAAAACCAAGAACCTCCTAATAAAAAAGTATTCTTTCATAATCAAGTTCTCCTTTATAGCTTCCTCTTCTTTAGTTGAATCTTCCAATCTTAGTTAACGATCTTGGGCTAGCAGAATGTTTCCCGAATTATGCTTTTCTGCTGCCATTCTTTACAGTTGTGCATATCTTTTAGCTACAAGCTTGCTTTGTATCGTTGTATGCTCCCATCTGAATGCCGCTTGATTTTGAACACCTATTTGAGTCCAATGGGTTCCTTTCCTTCCGATAGATTCACCAATTCCCATCTTTGATTCTGCTCAATTGCTTGCATCTCTTTTAACATTGCATTTTTCCATGCGTGACTTTCTACAGCTTCCTTGAAGCAACTGGGTTCAATAACATACAAAGCAAAAAACCAATTTTCATAAATCTCCCTTAACGATTTGAATTTCGCTGGTGGAGTATCACTGGAAGAATCACCTGAAGAAGAACTTCTGCCACTTCCTTGGTGGGTTAAGCTATGATCACTTGTTGGAGAAGAGGTTCTTGATTGATGAGTATCACGACTGCTACTTGTTGGGGAAGATCTGGATGTGTTCCCTGGAAAAGAAACTGCTACAGGTTCTTGCTGAAACTGCTTCAGGTTCTTGTTGAAAAGTTCCTTCAGTAGGCGACAATTTAATATTTGAACTAACATTCTCAGAATCAAAGTTCCCGCTAGAATCTTCATTAAATATAACATATCTAATGATCAAAATTTCCCACTTAGTGGATTATATAACTTATAAGCTTTGGATTGTGTGCTATATCCAACAAAGATACATTTCATTGATTTTTCATCAAGATTATATCTAGCTTGGGAATACATTAAAGAATAAGCTATATATCCAAAGACACATAAGTGGCTTACCTTAGGCTTGTTACCTCTCCATGCTTCATATGTTATTTGATTAAGAACATTCTTGGTGCTTGAAATTTTCAGCATGTAGACAGCAGTAGCAACAACTTCAGTCCATAAATATTTTGGTACACCTCTATCTTCAATCATGCTTCAAACCATTTCAACGACCGTCCATTTCTTGCGTTCGGCAACACCATTCTGCTCCGGAGTATATGGTGTTGCGAACTATCTATGAGTACCATTTTCCTCGCAATAGGTGTTGAATTCATTTGATATAAATTCACCACCTCTATCTATTCTAAGAGTCTTAATTCTACAAAAACTTTGTCTCTCAAGAAAAGACTTACATTTCTTGATGTTTTCAAATATTTCTGATATGAATTTCAAGAAATATGCCCAACTCATTCAACTATATCATCCGTAAAAAGCAAAAAGTATCACCTAAGGACTCAACAATCATAGGACCACACAGATCATCATGCACCAATTCAAGGAAAGAGATGCTCTCCAAAACTTACCTACAAGAAATGAATTTCTATTTTGTTTTCATACACACATCCTTCACAAAATTCAAGAGAATAAATTCTATGCGAACCAAGAATCATATTTCTACAACCTAATAATTATAACCCCTTACATTCAAGTGACCGTTCCGCAAATGCCATAAATTAACTTTCGTATTTCCTTTGGTAATTAACGCAAAACTTTTAACATCAGAAACTTCACGAGGAAACATTCTATTTTGAGTCATTTGAATGTCAACAATTTTGTGTCCTGAATTTTTGTCTTGAATGATACAGGAATTGTCGTCAAACAAAATAGTAGTTGCACAACACTCAAAAGGATATGGGCCAAAGAAGGAACATATTGCACATCAAGGAGAAGTAGGGGTGGCAGGGGGACCGGGATGGCCCGCCCCGGCACGCGTCCCGACCCGCACCGTCCCGAACCCGGCCCATCCCCCAGGGTTTAAGGTGTGGGGGATGAGGGGACCGGTCAGGGGCCGGTTCACCCCTCCGTCCCGGTCGACCCGGCCCGGTCCCGGCCCGGTTGAACCGGCCGGTTCGCGGGATCCCCCCCCCCTTTTTTTTTCTTTTTTTTTAAATTTTAAAAAATGACCGTTTAGATCCGTTGGGGAAACGGCTAGTGGGCCCCCCAACGGATTTATGCCCCTTTTTGTGTTCCCAAACACCCCCTACTACCCCCTACCACCCCCCTACTTTTAAAACTTTATTTTAAACCCTCAAGTTATAATACTTACACTTTAACCCATTTTTAATACTATAAATACACCTATCCCCTACTATTTCTTACAAAATCATCCATTCTCATTTCTCTCATCTATTTTCTATATCCTCTCAACTCTCAAGTGTCAATCTTAATTTCTATTCAATTTTAATTCTCATATTATTAGAATCCATATATTTCAATTTTCAATTCAAAATTTTCATATTATATCAATAAATATAATTATATTATCTCATATTTGTTATCAAGTATTGGTTGGAGACTTGGAGTTACAAATTACAAGTTACAACAAATCACAAGCTTCAACAATCGGTTTAACGTCTGCTATTAACGCAGACGTTTGGTACATTCGTTTCATAATATTTATATTTTATTAT
>NC_028645.1:28999773-29018124 GCF_001406875.1 Solanum pennellii
CATGGGTCGTAGTGTTAATGGAAATGATTATTTAACTATTACTGCACATTGGATTGATCATAATTGGAATTTGTAAAAAATAATTATAAGTTATAAACTATGTATAGAGAAAAAAACTGGTGCATATTTAGCTTCAAATATTTTAAGTATTTAAGATTATTACATGATTATAGATAAAATAATGCCTGTCGCATTAGATAATGCATCTAATAATACAAACGCTGCTAACATGTTAAAAGTTAGATTATGTCCAATTGACAATAAGGTTTTTCATGTTAGATGTGTTGCACATATATTAAATTTAGTTGTACAAGATGGTATTTCATTATTTGATTGTGGTAGCATAAAAGTTGAATATGTTGTTACCTGGATTTTTCTTACAAACAATGCTTCTAGAATTAGGGAATTTAATGAGCGTTGTTCACTATGTGAATTGTCACCTAGAAAAATTCCAAAACATATTAAAACAAGGTGGAATTCTCTTTACGAAATGCTTTCGGTTGCTTATAAATATAGAAGACCCATACAAATGGTTGTTAATGCTCATAATGCTGACCCATAAGATAGAATTTGTGATGAAGATTGGGAAGAAACTAAAGAACTATTACAATTTTTAAGACTTTTTTATGATGCTACTACCATGTTTACGGGAATTTATTATCCTACTATTTCATCCGTATAAATAAATATTTGTGCTCTTTCAATTCAATTTTGTAAATATAAAAAAATAGATAAATTTAGAGTTTCAATTGAAGGTATGATTGAAAAATTTAAAAAATATTTTTTTCCTATTCCTCGAGTTTTTTAACGGCTACTTTCCTTCATCCTGCTTATAAATTACAAGGTGTGCAAGGCCTTGTCGACACTTTTTATGAAACTTTAGAAATTTTACCGGAAGAAATTCTAAATTGTCAAGCGTGTAAGTCTAGCATAAAAGTAGAAGAAAAGGTTTTGTATGAAAAATATAGAACTACTGAAAATTTTCAAGGAGAAGTTGGTCAAACTTCTAATGTTGACATTGATTCGTCACTTGCAATTTCATGTTATATGCGAGGTTTTCTTGGTCTTAATTCTACTAACCGTGATGATTTTGAAGAATATCTTAATCAATCTTTAGAAGCATTGGAAATCAAAGATGGCAATGAAGATTTATTAGGATGGTGGAGTAGGCGAAGCGATGCATTTCCAACTTTGAGCAAAATGGTTCGTGATGTTCTAGCTATTCAAGCTTAATCAGTTGCATCGGAGGCTGCTTTCAGTGCGGCAAGGTTTCAAATTGGTGATCATAGACATTCATTGGTGGAAGACAGTTTGGAAACAACAGTTTTATTTAGAGACTGGTCCAATGCCGAAAGGAGGAATAACAATTTGCCAAAGTTAAGTAAAAAACAAGCAAGTTGGATCAAAACACAAATTGAATGCAGTGATGATGAATTAGAGGAACAAGAATTTCTAACAAGTTTGCCAACAGCGGAGGATATCACCATCGATATGATGCGACAATTAGAATTAAATTTTAAAGGAGAAAACAGATATTTTTAGATTACATTTGAGAACTAATTGAAACAGAACCCTTCCTAGAAGGTGGCTGCGTAAAATTAGTTACTCATCTAATATCTGTAACAAATACTAGTTTTACGTATGAGACTTATTGAAACAGAACCCTTCCTAGAAGGTGGCTGCGTAGATTAGTTACTCCACTAATATTTGTTAATTGTAAGTTGTAACTTCTAAGTTCTATTGAATATATTTGAAGGTTTTAACTTTTGTTCAAGTTTTTTTTATACAATTATTGTTTTGCATTTTAATTTTAATATATACAATTAAATATATACTAAAGTACTAAACTAATTTTAAAATACTTATTTTAAAATTTACAATTTACAATTTACATTACTTTAAAATATTTAAATTACAAATTTAAACTCCTTAAATTTGAAATTTAAAACTTTAAAGTTGAAACATGAATCTTAAAATTTGAAAATTGAAACTTTAAATTTGAAAATTTATTTTGATATTTGAAAATCAAAAATTAAATTTAAAATTTATTTGCTAAAGACGTATAATTTCAATAAAATATATAAATATTTAAAAAAAAGTATCCCCCGTCCCATGCCGTCCCGTCCCGTCCCGTCCCGTCCCCCCAAATCCCATCCCATCCCGTATATATAGTGGGACGGGATGGGACCTATTTTTGTCCTCCCAATCCCGGTCCCCCCAATCTCGGTCCCGTGTCAAATCCCCTCTCCCCGTCCCCCGTCCCGTCCCGTCCCCCTTCGTCCCGTCCCCCAGTCCCCTTCCCCATCCCCTTGCCATGAGAAGTTTTTAGAGCGATTGTTCCTTCCCCGTCGATTGTCATGGCTTTTTATTTCCAAGACGAACATCTGACTTCTTTGATTCATCAAGTTCTTTGAACAGTGACCTTATGCCCGACATGTGGTTGTAACAACCACTATCAATGATCCATACGTCATCTGGAGCAATATCTATTCAGCAATGAGCCCTGAATAGATTACCCTCATCTTGTTGTTGCTCAGCGAAATTTGCATGTTGTTGTTCATCCTTCTGTTTAGTGCAACAATCACCTTCCTTGTGCCACATTTTTCTGCAATAGCGGCACTAGATATTGCTCTTGAATTACCGGTGCTTACCACAAAACTGAGCTCGTCCTATGCCACGACCTTGTCCACGGAAACTACCTGTGCCTCCATATCCTCTGCCAATTGAAATTTGCCTTTGAAATAAGATATTTTTCTTGATCTAAAATGCGTTCTCTTCACCCTTTTCTTGAGAAACATCCAGTCTATTCTCATGAGCTTGCAACGAACTCATTAATTCATCAAAACCATAATTATATAAATCACGGGGCTCCTCAATAACAACTACGACATGATCAAATCTTTTATTAAGACTTTTCAAAACTTTAGAAACTATAGTTTCATCATTAATTTTTTCACCGTATGCCTTCATATGATTAACAATTGCACAACCCTATATAAGTAACCGTTCACAAATTCAACGCTTTTCATAGACGAATTTTTGAAATCAAGTCATAGTGATTGGAGTTTAACATTCATTACCTTTGTCGATCCATGGAGTTTATTTTTCCAGAATATCCAATTCATTTTTTGAGGTTTTTGCAACAACAATTCTGGAAAAAATTTGAGTCATGCATCACTTGCGGAAGTAAAATAGAGCCTTGGAGTCCTTTTTGTTATCACACAATCTTTGTGCTTCATCTTCCTCAGCATAGTCCTTCTCCACCAAACCCCACTATTCTATAGACTTCAACAAAGTCTTCATCTTTATGTTCGAAAATTTATATTTATTCCCATCAAAGATGGGAATTAGTTGTTGAGATGTGGTAGATGCTCTATTGGTAGCCAGTTTTTTTGTTCTCAATTATCACTTTCTCCTTGATGTTTGTTAGCATTCCTAGTTAAGTAAAAGCATATGTCCTGTTAGTTGCTAATATTTAGCTTAGTGGATAAGGTTGTGGTTAAGTTAGTGGGTCATGTTTCTCTCAAGTGGTTGAGCATTAATTCCTATTTAAAGTGTCATATGTATTTTCTTTACAAATATCATAATATAATGTGAAAGTTCTGCAACTCTTCTTGTATCTTCTTATACGTTGTTTCTTCTTTCTTTATTCTCCAAAATATGGACAAGTCTTTTACTGATATGATACTAAAAACATCATTTGAGATGATCTCATTCTTACAAGATAAGATTATTGTCATTGAAAAAGTTTTACACTTATTTTAGAAATAATATTTTGATAGGTGATTGTTAAACTTTGAAATGATATGATTTGATAAGATTTAAATGCTCTGTTCGATTTTGAAATGCATCTACTGACTACAAGAAAAATATAAATGGAGTAGACCTTGAGAATCTCCTAGCTAACTGCGGGTTCGTTAGGCCTAGTGTAGCTTGTAGTTACTCATTAGAGATAAAACCGTTGCTAGTGGGAAGGTAGAACATGTGTATTGTTACTGATATCCCTAGAGTAGGGGTCTACTGATATGAATATTTAATTCTTTTATGATTAGTTAACTGTTATTGGTATTTCTTAAAGAGAAGCTCACACTGATTACATAAAATTCATCCTCAGAAACCTCCCAACAATAAGATTTGATATGAAAATATTTTTCTGAGTTTACTATTAAGTATTTACATTGATTTGACATATATAAGGCACATAAGATTGCTTATTGTTAAGGTTTCTAAAAAAGGAAGTGATTTTTATCATTTTGACTATCATACTAGCATGTTTTATGACTTGTCCGTCGTTAAAAATTGTTGTGGTTAAGTATTATTACTCACTGAGCTAGGGTTTCACTCCTCGCTAACTGTTTTTACAAAGAGCTCAGGTGGTATTGAAGAGGATTTTATTGACTAGCGTGTGAATTGGTAGCATCTGTTGAGCCCCGCATTGCTTCGTGTGGCAAGAGAAGTATTGATTTGCTATGTGTATTTAGTTTCTTTTAAAAATTCTTAGAGTCACTCCATTTGTCATTCCTTTGATTTGAGTCAAGATAAGTCCTTCGAAATGTAGTCAAGTGACTAGTTTGGAACTTTTTCTGTAATTAGAGATTCATTGGTTTAATTGTGTGACAATAAGATCATTGATGGATATTATGTTTTGGTTTATAGTTTCTATTAGTTATGTTGTGAATTTTTGAGACAAGAAAATTTAGGATAGGCCTAAATACAAAGGAAACTCTGCTCGTTAATCTGTAGAGTTCTGGTAAGGCTTGCTTTGGGATTCTACCCCTTAGCGACGGTCACGTTCCTAACTTGGATCGTGACACTACAACCCTAGCTGGAATGAAAGGATCATTACAAAATTACATGAATAGATATATAACTATTCAACACAAGATGCCCAAACATCATGCAAGAACTACACAACTCAAGTTATCCACCAACACATATCTCCACAAGATCACTTTTCGAGAAGACACAGTTGTGCACAATCGATATTCAAAATTTAGACAAGCATGAGAATCAAAAAAACTAAACCAAAACAAAAGAAATTATACTATCAAAGCAAATAAGAAGTTAACTACCATCAAGTTATAATTATAATCCAAGAGGTATGAAAAATCAGAGTATGTATCACAATTACAACCCAATCAAATAAAACTCCCTGTACTCCACAAAAAAAATAGAAACTATCCTCTAAGCCACAAAATTAAGTATAAAATCATAGAGAGAGTAAGAGGGTTGCCCTGTCATCTAGGGAAGTGGAGAGGTGTGGCAAACTAGTGCAGCCTCATTTAGGGCATCAATGGCCTGCTCATCCCCCAAGGTAGGTGTAATGGGCTCTTTAGTGGGCTTGGACCCACTAGAGCCAATCATAGAAGTGTCACAGATGGACACCTCAGTAGTAATCTCCAGAATCGCCTTCTCAAGGTAATACAACTCCGCATTTGGATTAACAGTCGGGCTATAGTCTAGTCTCCTCCTCGGAACCTATGCCCTCCTGCTAAACCTCGAAGGTCTATGAATCATCAGTAACTCGAGGCTCTGTAGTATTTATCACATGAACTTCCATGTGTGCGCCCTCCGGGACACTAGAAGCAGTCCACTAACATGAAATATCAATGGATTTTGATTCATCCACATCATTTATCAACTTTTTTATCCGGGCAGATAATCGATGAATACGTTTCTCATACACACGTAATATTTCCCTATGCCCCTCGTATTTCCTTCCAAAGGGGTACAAGACAGTCTCTATAGCCCGGTAAATCATGGTGGGAACCTATGCCTTAAGCCTAGAGGCTCGCTCAGCTGTAGAATATACAAGGTTACCCAATACCCATCCGAAACACATCCTCTTGATTAAAGGAGGGTGAGTAAGAGTAGAAATAATAGAAGTACCTGAGGCATAGACAAAGAAGTGGGAGGTATAGACTCACCCTCCAAATATTCTACATAAAAAACCAAGGAGTTATCCACGTTGTCTTCTTCTGCTCGACCTTGTCTTAAAGGTACTCTACTTCAATCCAACGAATATCACATGCTAAGGTTGTGGTGATCTCTATACCATTCTTCTCCACAAAAGAAAGACCTGTCTTTTGGCGTAGTGATGTGTATGTGTTTATTAACCCTCATGGATTTCTCCAAAGCAATTATTGAACCCAGATTTAGCCTCTCTTTAGCGATGATCAACCCTAACATATTATCTTTTGTATGGCAGAGAATAGACTCGTTCTGAGATGGCATCAAAGAGCTACATATAAACCCAAACCAGTATCGCATGGTGATGTGCATGAACTTCTTTTCGATTATCACTCCCTCCTTAATCTAAGGAGTTGCAGTCTCACTCAAGAATGAGGCAAGCCAAACCGTCAGCCCATCTAATGTCTTTTCAAGCTTATTGGCCAACTTGTGACGAATTTGCACAGTGCAGTCCAATGCATTATTAATATCAATTTTTATACACTTCACTTTCCTACCTCAAACTTCAACAACTTCAATAGGGTCAAGCCAAACCTTTTTCTTCTTACCTCTTGGTAACAATTGTGTATACACATCATAAGATTCCCTCATCAAATTGAGAACATACGGGTGATGGGACTTTGTGAACGACACAAATTTATGAAACCTTATAAGATCTCGCCAAATCATAGGATATCTATTTATCACACCATCCATGAACAATCGTGTCTCCTCAAAAATAGTATGCATTCCTACAACTTTGAGATGATTTAGAATCCTAGGGGCTAGAACCCAGAGGGGCTAGAACAGAAGTTGGAACAGGCTCCGTGGTAGTAATAAGATAGTTGATGGCCTTACAAAAGAATCACTCCTCTTTTGTTTAGCGGATTGTGCGTTCGGGAGTAGATTGAGTCGAATCTAAGCGAAACATTTAATACAAAATTGAAGCAATCATGCAATTACAACAACCCAATCATGAATGATAACTAGAACTCTAAGAACATGGATTCAAGAAACTTATAGAGTAATGTAAAATAACAAAGAGTTAACGAAGAACCAATAATGATGATACATATGGGGGACTTGGAATGATGGAAATGAGATGCAATTATGATGAACTTGATTGAATTATTTAAAATAAACTATGAAACTAAGAAAGAAATGTGGATTAACGAAAGGAAAAGAACAAATTATAGAATTTAAACGGATTAATTTAAAAAGTCAAAAAGACCATTGGATCTTCAACTCACGTCCATTTGGCGAGATCGATTAACTCCGCCCAAGGTCGTCTGAACAAGTTTAGCATTCTTTGTTGATGTGCATATTTATTATCAGCAAAAGTTATTTTTGTTGTAGTTTTATTGCTATGAATAAAGGCTCGAGAAGGTTGGATATACACAAACATAATGAAGTAAGAAGGTAAACAATAAAAAGTTCTAATGAAAACATATAATATAAAATTAGTTTAATAAAACTTAGGTATACTTAATAAATGTTAGTTGTTGAACTATGACTGTTGGCCTGTGATTGCCAAGCCTTATGAACTGTGTATTGTGAAATTGTTAGATTGAGCTGATTTAATGCAGTTTGTAGTCTAGACACTTCAGTTGGGGTGAAATGACTATCGCATTCTAGCCTAGTTTTTCTTTGTTTAATAGGTTTCTTGCTGAGTATTGTGTTGTTTACTACTCACCCCTGACTTCTACACTGGTAGGTTCTGAGCTCCGGTCCATGCGATTGCTCTACTTCTATTTTTAAGGCTTCTCAAGGACATTGAGAGGTAGATCCCTGTCATTTCTATGGGCCTCTTGTTTCTTATTTTATGTTTTGCTCTATTGCATAGACAAATACATTGATACTTGCACTTATATTTCAATTGTGTATTAATATTAGTGGATTGTAAATAGGACAACCAATATTTGATTTATATTGGAATGACTAAGTGTTCCGCTCTTATGTTATTCTTGTTCTACTTTCCACTTTTATTTGTGTTGTTGGGTTTGAGGCTGAGTGTTTTTGGTGGAATAGATGAGTGTTATCACGTCCTATTTTTGGGTCATGCCATTGAAGAAGAAAAAAAGGAACTCATGCATGAGAAAGATCAAATATACAACTTAATTTTGAAAAAATATCAAATGTACCAACATAGATTTTATTTTTTTGATATAAATTTTAAAAATGAAATTAATTTAAATTAAGTTTTTCACTTCTATTAGACGAAGTTGGTAAATTTGAGTCATTTTTGTAATAATATGAGTATATGTGAGCCCCTTTTGTAATGAGTGGTATATTTTTACTATAAATTGCAAAATTTATAGGTGTATCATGCCCTTTTACCCTAATTATTTTGAGGTCCAGTCAAGTTTATCCTCTTTTAATCGAGTTTGGTACTTATTAGATTAGTTATTAAAATATGGTTTAAAAAATTGTGATTTTACTATTTGAAAAAATAATTATGAACTTTTTTGATGGAAAGAAAGTTATAAATATATGTCCTTTTATGAAATCTAACTTATGATGAAATTTAAATAGACAATATATAAAGGAAAAGAGATAAATATACCCCAAAATTGACATAAATGGTATGCAGATACCCTGCGTCATATTTTTTGGTCATTGGTGACCCTATCATCAAAAAACTATAGCATGTATACCCTTCACTCTAACGGAAGACTAAATAGGTACATGTAATACAATCTTATCCATCAATATGATATTTAATAAATATTGGGTCGGCGGATAAGATGATGAAAGGTGTATGCCCGTTAGTATAAAGGGTATATATGCTCTAGCATTGAACGGCAGGGGCGGGCACCAATGTCCAAAAGTATGACAGAGGGTATCTGCATACCATTTATGTTAGTTTGGGGTATATTTGTTCTTTTCCCATTTATAAATAACAAAACATATGTACTAATCTCAAACCAAATCTTTTGTGAGAGAAAAACAAAACACAACACAATTCTTATCTTGTCTTAACACTTTATATTCTTTAAAATTTTCCCTTCTTTTTTGTGATATCAAATTCTATGTGTCTTCACATGTAAAATCAACTTATTTTCTACTATATAAATAGAATACGGGATAATGCACAAATAGCCCCTCAACCTATGATCGAAATCTCAGAGACACACTTATACTGTACTAAGGTCCTATTACCCCCTGAACGTATTTTATTAATAATTTTTTACCCCTTTTTGACCTACATGGCACTATCTTGTGGGCCCAACGCTAGTTGACTTTTTTTTCAAGCTAGTGCCACATAGGCCGAAAAGAGGTAGAAAATTACTTATAAAATAAGTTCAGGGGAGTAATAGGATCTTAGTACAGCATAAGTGTGTCTTTGAGATTTCGGGCATAGGTTGATGGGGTACTTGTGCATTTTCCCATAGAACACTTATATTTCTTTTTATCTATCTTTACTCATCAATCAAAAGGTATGTAAAAAATTCTCTCTTATATATTTCTTTTCTCTTTGTTTAGTTTTAGCTATTTTTTTAGAAATTGACTGTCTACACAATAAATCAAATAGATTAACACTTGATTTTTTGTGTTTCTTTCATAAATTTGTTTTATCAAACCGAAAATTAGCAAAAAGAAATAACAGATTCTGGGGAAGAGCCTGATGAAGAATCATCAAATACCCATAAAGGATAAAAAAGGCATAGCAGACACTGTATCGAACAAATTCAAAGACTTGAAGCGTACAATAATTTTTTTTTTAAGAACTTTATCCTTCATATATATTCAAAAAAAATTAATTTTTTTTGCTTAAAGAGATCATCTTATGTTCTTAAAATTCATGAGTGATAAATTCAGAATCACTAGCAATAGAATAATTTATTTTTTGTATGTGTTTTATGTGTATTAATTTATATTTAATTTTTATTTTTTTTTGGTGTTGCTTCTTTCTCTTGCTATCCATATGGCCATTCAAATTTAATAGAAGATATATATTTTTGATTTCGCTTATAATTTTTTTATTGAGTTGCTAAAATTGATTTGAAATAATTTATTCGAATGATTAATCTACTGTTTATATACAACTTTATCAATGATCAGTTTGTTCTTGATTATTCATCAATAACTTTAGTACAAGTAGATGAGTTTATTTAATTTCAATTTCTTTCTCACTTTTGCACCAAAAAAGCAAACAATCTCTTTCTCATGATGTTCGGTACCCCTTTTGAGGCTTAATAGATAACTCTTTTAAGGGCCCAACTAATCCAGATCGCTTGAAAAATTCACTATAGTTGAACTAGATAGATTTACATATAAAAGTCCCACTTTAGGAAAGTTAGTTCATAGTCACATTACAAAGCCTTACTTTGAGGGATCAACTACTCCCTGCGGAATGTGACAACTCTTGTCCCAGGACTCACAATGAGGCCTCTAGTTAAGGATTAAGGAGTACTTACTGCTCCTCAATCTTTGAGGAGTATATGGTACTTGATCTAGGCTCAACTAATCAAAATTCAAGTGAGGAATTGAGTCTCATTTTAGGGTAAAATGTTTCTTAACAAGGAGGCTTTAATTCCAATGCTCAAATTTGAGACCCTGATTTATGATGAAGAAATGCTACCAATCCACCATGCTTTTTATGACACGTTTTTTTTTTTACTTTTTCATTTTTAGGTTTATTTTTTTAAAATTTTAAATAAAGTTTTTTTTTCCTGAATTTTTAATGAAGATTCTTCGAGAACTGTCCGCTTTCAAATGAAAATCAACTAAACTAATTGGCTAGGAGCTGAGCTTGAACCTAAGCAGGTCAGGATTTGGTCTCAAAACAAAACGACACAAATAAAGGTATTCCTAATTATTTATTTCTTTTTCTATCAATTCAATTATACTTAATTAAAGGTATGTTGTTGTTGTTGTTGTTAGTATTATTATTCAGCAAAACAACAAATTAGTATTTCTTGAATTAATTTTTTCAAAAATCTAGTAAAAGTGACTATAAAGGTAAGATCGGTGTATGACAAGGCTAGTGAATCTCTTGTTAAATTATTTCTCTAAAATGGGTTAAGTTGTTAGAATGTGTTAGTAAATACAAAAATTTCTTCGTCTTATTAACTAGGTTATTTACTTCCACTTTCATTTTTATTTTTTCCTCCTTGTGCAATCAATTCAATTATTCGAGATTGAACTTTTCAATTTCAATAAAATTTTCCCTAATCAATCATTTGTTTTTGCCTCGTTGAATTGATCAATATATTTGGATGTATGTTCTCTGCCTCACTAATATATTCACTAAAGAAGCTTCTTTTCATTATATGTAGTTTTATCATCCGGCCTCCAAGTTGATTGACTTGTTGCTCAATAAAATAAAAGATAGAATCATGTTAAATTATTCAAAGTACATAAACTCACAAGCAAGTTCCATAACTTGCCAAGGATTTTTGAGAATTTAAAGTCAAAGAAAATTTGGTGTTGCAACTAAGAACTAATGATTTTTGTTTTCTATATTATTTTATGAATGAAGGAAATGTTGCGATATTAAATGGATTGATTGTACTAAGTCCAGGATAGTTAAAATAATTTGTACCAATAAATAAGCCAATTAATAAATTATTTGTGTTGAGCATAAAATAGACCACAACTGAATTTTCCAACTCTAACCATTTTATTTTTTACTATAGTTTTTTCTCGTTATTTGTAAAATTATGTTACAAAGTAATATCTTTTTACAGATGAATTTATCACGTACAGGCTAAGAATATGGTCTTTGATGAGGAATTCTATAGTTATTGAGGATCCTCAAGAAGAGAAGGATAACTTTTATCTAGAAGACTAGATGGGTAGGATCTAAGGCATAGTATGTCGATGAGTATAAGTTGTAGTACTTGGGAGGTGTGAGGAATAGGAATAAGTAGGCATCTTACTATGTTCTAATAAAAAATTAGAAGCACAAAAAGGAGCAGTCACTATAGAACAACATTTCTGATGTCTTAACTAACAAAAGAAACAACCAGGAAGAAAAAATCACAAGGATGATTAGATCAAAAGTTAGGATCTTACTTGGTAGTTTTATGGGTTTATTGCAGTTGTATCAACTCCTTGCGGCTCAATCTGCACTGATGTGAACTTCCTTAGTAAAATCAACAATTTTCGGTGAGTTCAGGGTTTATAAGTTTTGGATCTAGGCCTTACCTTGAGATACGAATGTGACAATAAGTGTTGAGTTGAAGATGTCTTCATTGAGTAGACACTCATCATATGGAGATGCAATCTTACTTCCACAAACTCTTGATCAAATAGAGGAACAAGGACATTGTACTGGGCAAGTTGGAGCACTCATAGAGCATTGCAATTTTGGGTGTTATATGTGTAGTAAAGTTGAGGCCTTTGATATGAGTTTATAAAGGACACATATAAAGGTTAAATGTTTGTAGATTGTTGAGTTGTCTCACTTATCATTCTACACTAATAGTCGTACTATTAGTTTGGTTATTAGTTATGAAATTTTACGCTTCTATTATTGTTTTGTCTTATTACGTCTATTGTTTAGGATGATTTGATAGGTTATCTACAGAATTGACAAGAGTTTCTCTATTTTGTATTTCTTTCTTTATAATGTGTTGGTCTATATTTTTCTTGAGACAGGGGTCTATCGGAAACGACTTTTCTACCTCTGTGGTAGTTGTAGGATATGTATACACGTTATCTCTCAGGCCCCACTTTCGTTGATTTACACTAGGTATGCTATTGTTTTCTATGTACATTTAACAAGTTAATTTATGAATTATTTTGAGCTAAATATTTAGTTTATATCAACTGAATTTTAATCATGTTATACTTTGATTCCTGCCCAAATTTAACCCCATGAAATATGCCTAGCAAAACACGTTCAGATTGGGTAAATCAAACTTTCATGGACTAATTTTTTCACCCATGTAAACATTCTTCAAAATATATATTTCATATGATGAAGAAAGTGTATGCTGTTCAAAATTAGAGCAGGAATTTAATATTTTAAGCAAAGGTGGAAGGTGAAAATAATGTTCACGGATTTTTTTAATAAAAGGCTTAATTTGGTACATCAATTAATATAAAATTCTCATTTTGATAATAGTAATGTCTTCCTCAGTACCTAAACCTACAGTTAATTGGAATGTGCACTTTTGATTCCTTTGTTTGTGAATGTTCACAAATTTAACATAATGATTAGTTGTACAATTACTTAATTATCTATGTGTTATGTTAAATTTGTATTGTTGCTCAATGTTTGATTATAATATAATTTAAAAGTAGTTTATACAACATACGTGTAACACTTTGAAAATCCAAGACGAGTGTTAGAGCTTAACATAGGTGTCACGGGGTCTAAGAACTGTTTTAGTACCTATTCTAATGAATATAGGTCATTTAGGAAGTTTAAGAACCAAAATGTCCATGACGTCTGGAAGTTGTTTCAAAGGGGTACTAGTGTGCCTTAGCCTATTTGACTAGCTTTTAGGAGTTCGAAATTTATGAAAAGTGGTTAAAGGATATCTAATAGGTGTTTAGGTTGTTTCATGGTCGAAACTTCCGTGTACGACTCCCCAAGGGCCAACCAAGGGCCCATGAGGAGGACCTCTGCAGGTTGAGCCAACACTGGCTGAGCAGTGTGCATCGACGCGATAGGCTACGTTCCGTGTGTGGACTGACGGGGCGTTGGTGCCACCGTTGTCCCACTTAGCCAATATGAGGAATCCCCTCGCCTTCACAAGTCTCTGAACTTACCTACAAAGGGCAGGATGGGGGGGCAGTCCGTTGACTCACAGACGGTCCGTCGACATGGTTCCGTCTGTGAGGGTCTTAAATTTCCTGCACGTTTTTAATTAAATTCATTTAATTAATTAAATAGTTTAGTGGTTAGTTTGGGATTAAGGGAAGACTAATCAACTAATTTAACTCCCATATATAGGCCCCAACCCCAATTAATCTAGTTACAACTCTCAATACAAACTCTCTTCCTTCTCTTCTTTCTCTCTCTACTTGAAATCACCATTGAAGACTAGCAAGGAAAGGGTTTGGGGGCTGGAAAGGGACGAATTCACCATCAAATATTCATCAAATGTTAAGGTATGGGATCTAATTCACCTTTGAGACTCTTTCCTGAAAGGATTCCTTCAAATTAGATTTCAAAAGTTGAGTTTTCATGTGGGTTTCATCCAATTACAAAATTAATATTGTGAACTGATTTATTATGGTTTATTTAGATATAATGGATAGATTATTGTGTAATGGAACTTGATTATGATTAATTGTAATGATTTGATTCAAATTGAAGAATATGATCTTTAACCCTTAACCCTAGATTTGATCTTGATGTGAATTGAGTTTTAATTGATTCAATTGTCTTGCTTATGGGTTAAATCACCATTAGATGATGTCGTTACAATAATTATTAACAATTTGGAGTGAATTGTAGTCTTCCATGCTAGTCTTGAGAAGCTGATCTAGGTTAGAAAGATAGTTGACCTAAGCATCTTATTTTAGGTTATGATCTAGTATTGAATTGTGCTATAGTGTTTATTCTAGTCTTGTTATCATGTTGAATATTGAATTATGATGCTGAACATCTAAATTGGATTGAATTGAGGGTTTATGGTAAGGCCTTGATGATAAACTATGAGGAAGAGTTGGTAAGTCTTAGAATCTCTATCTTTACATTCAATTGTGATATATTGTGGTTAAGTCATGATATTATATTGGAGTATGCCTTGTATTAGGATTGATAGGGTGGTATGATGTTGAATTGAAATGTCTTAACTATGGTTGTGAGGTTGTTAAGATGTAAAGGTTATAAGGGTGGTGATGTATACCAATGTGCCTTATTATGAAATGATATGTAATGTGTTAACCTCCCTTATATGAATTGTGATGAAAGGGCTTATACTCGTACAATTTTTTTGAGCTATTGATGATAATGTTTATTCAAGGGGTAGACCCTATGATCTAAACTAGGCAGTGATTGATAATTAAAGGCTTAAAGATATTTCAAAAAAGGGACTCTAGCTTAGCACCGAGTGCACTAGATCGAGGAGTGTCCCTTTCCACATAGGGAAGGTAGGAGAACTAAAGTAGTCTTGAGATTGGAGATTGTAATGCATAGTGCATAAAGAGGGTCCCAACTATATCTCCTAGTTCTTGAACTATGTTTCCCCCATAGGAATACTAGCTAGTGGATCCACATAGTTGCTATCTTTCATGTTTTAGTACTACTTTGGCAAGTTGTCCAGTTTCTTTTGGTTTAGGGTCTTATGATACCGGATTCCACACTAGCTCATGTGGTCTATGTCGGTAAGGGCAAGATATTCCCAAAAAGGTAAAATGAATTAAAGTATTTGCACTGTAACTTGGATAACCTAAGGGGTCTAACTTAGTTTAGGTAGGGGTATGAGATTCTACCTACACATTGCACTAGTTAGCCTTGAGGGGAGTCTTAGGAGGATGTTCTTATATATGTTATGTTATGAAGATATATGCTATTTCCATAATGAACTTGCACATTGTTGATACTATATGTTGGTTACTTATGAGTATGTGTTGGATTATATTGTTAAAATAAGATGAAATGCATATCTAAATGTTATACTATGTGGAGTTGGACATTGGTTATGGTTTCTTGTTGAGGCTACTTGATTGAGTTAGGTTATGGGACTATGCATTGCACTTGTTGGCTTTTTAAGGATTCATGAGGAGTTGTCTTGTTTATTATGATATGATTAACTCTTGGCCATGCTTATGATGTTATTCGTTGATGATAGGGTTGTAGTAAATCATGGGTTCCAGTATGTTGGGATACATATTACTTGTTTGAGTTAGTAAGCATGTTTGGTTGATTCGTATGACTTGCTTGGTTATGAATGAGACTTTTAAACTTGTAAAATGACATGTTTTGACTAAAAGTCCCTTTTTAGCATGTTTTGCTTTTATATGTGCATATGGTTTCATACTTAGTACATGTGGAGTACTAACCCAGTTTTTTTCCCTTTCCCCAACTTTTTAGGTTGCGGTCATTGAAGTTTTTTGGAAGGCGACATTGATGAAGGCTTAGATTCCTTATTCATCCAAGTTGGGTAGGTCCTCAACTTCCGACGGCAATGCCACTATCTATCTTAAAGACTTGTTATGAGTTTAAGACTCATTCATTTCTTTCCTTTTCAATTGTATTATACTTTTGTATGACCTATATGTGGTCTTGTTGGATTTATGTAAGGGCTATGCCCAAATTTGATATACTCCAATTAGATGGTTATGAGGTGAGACGACTTTTATGACTATGGTATTTTCTATATAATAATGTGCAACAAAAGTAGTAGGCTATGTAACCTTCCTATATGAAGGTCTATGTATACTTAATACGACTATATTATGTGTATGTAGAGGTCGATGTAAACCTCCAAGTAGATGTAATGAAAAGTTTTAAATTTTTCCGCAATTTCAACCTATGAATGTAATGACATGAGACTAAGAATCTAGTCTTAGTCCTTAAAGAGGATGCCGACGCCGGTTACGTCTAGAGAGTAAACCCGGATATGACAATACGCCATACATAAAAGTACTACAAGCAGAAATTTTGATTACTTAAAAGTTAAATATGATTCTTCAAATATTACAAGGATCAAAATCATAATATACCTATATTTTAGAGGTGGAAAATGTTATTTGTCCAAAAACTACTAATATTTCTTTCTCTTTCTACATTTTATTAACTCATAATATCTTATTTTTATGTGATTCTTTTTTGTTATATATATTTCATCAGACTCAAAATGAGAGATCCATTAAAATTGCTCTTAGAAAAGAAAAGGAAAGATTTCTTTGTGAGAATAACACAACGAAAGAGGCAATGAAGAAAACAATGTGTCCAAAGTGTGAAGGACCACCCATTGGAAAAGAAGAAAGGACCCATATAATGAAAATGGAAAACCAAAGGTTGAGGGAACAAGTAATCCTTATATTTATACTATTTATTTTAGTTTATTTATTTCTGCTATTAATTAATTTATATATCTTAAAAAGAATTACTTATGTATAACAAAAGTCGAGGAAAATTCGTGGTTTGAACCTGATTGATCAATCAGGGATTTAAGGCATTTAGCACCTATCTCAGCGTTGTACTTTGAATTTTGAAATGAAGGAAGTTAGATTTATGACCTGTGCATTGGACCGATGGATAAGAGAACTGAGCGTGCTTAAAAAGCTCTTGTGACCTGCGTTTTTTTTAAAGTTCTAATCAATTTTTACTCATATATGTCTATATTCCACCTTTAAGATATCTATTGAGGTGGATGCTGATTATAGGCACCCAGTTTATTTGAATACCATAATTATTACACAAAGCATAGATACATGAAAAAATTGCTAGTTTTTTTTTAAAAATAAGTTATATCCGGATCCATAAATTTATAAATACAACGAATTAAGCTTTAGATGTCAACTAAAAGGGTTTGTAACATCTACCCCTTACATGATGTTAATCCTAATTTGTGGATGTCCTAATTAGGGTACTAAAAACTAGGTGAAAATCCCCCCCCCCCCACCATCAACCAAAAAAGTGTTAAATGCCTAAAAAGTGTTAACCCATTAAGTTTAGATCTTGAATTCATTTTTGCCCCGTGCTTATGAGTTGCGAGTTTCACCCGCCCTTGACAAGAGAGATCAAGTTGAATGAAAATAGTTTAATTTATATATATTTATAAAAACTTAATTACGTACTCTTATCCTCTTAGGTTTTCAAATCATGCTTATTAAAAATAATATATACATGTTATTATAAGTAAATTAACTTAACAATTTTTTTTCAGTATGAAAGAGTATTAAAACTCGTCTCAAGTGTTCCTGGAAGGCCTTCTGTGATGGTTTCAAATTTGGCACCATCAAAATCAACTATTGGATATCCTCTGTCATTTGGTCAGGAAAATAATACTAATAATAATGCTCAAGCACATTCAATAAATACTAATAATATTTCAATAATGTCTCCATTATGAACTACTTGATAGGCAAAAAACAAAAATGTTTGAGATTGTTGTGACTTGTATGAATGAAATGGTTGAACTGTGGAAAAGAAATGATCCAAATTGGGTAGATTCATCAAGTGAAGGGAGGTGTTCTATTCATCGTGAGAGTTTTGAAAGAACATTTCCAAATCCAAATCGACCTTATTACCAATCATCGGCTACTCGAATTGAATCAACAAAGGATTGTGAAGTTGTGTCAATGACTGCAAGTGAGTTGATCCATAATTTTCTTGATCCAGTAATTTTCTTGAACTCTTTCATGTCATAATTGTTCAGCTCACATGTGTTATTGCATGCTTTGACCCTAGAATGATGTACGACTTTAGAACGTATCAGAACTAGGATTTAAGACTTGGTTTGATATGTACATATATATATATATATATATATA
>NC_028645.1:29018156-29020409 GCF_001406875.1 Solanum pennellii
ATATATATATATATGTGTGTGTGTGTGTGTGTGTGTGTGTGTTTGTTTGTTCTAGTCACTTAATTTTGGATTGATTTTTGAAAAATAGATAGTGTTTGAGAATTCGTTGAAAACTTACTACTTTTGATATGGAATCATACCATGTAAGTATCATGAATTTCGAACTCGAGCATGTGAAAGATCAAATATATATTCATTTTCTTATTTGAAATCTAACACATCGTATAAATTAAATAAATTGGTTGTTTTTCAATAGACTGATACGATTTTAATTTATATTTTATCCCATGCAATATTGATTAGGATGAAATTAGATGGAGTGACGGATATGGACAAATGAGTGCCTATTTTGAGAAATAGTTATTATTTTGATTGTCTTATAATTAATCATATACATAAAAATTATTAATTTGTATATGCAGGTCAAATGGATGGACTTGTTTCTAACGGTAGTCACAAAAGCTAGGATTGTTGAAGTTCTTGATTCTGGGACTTTGGGAGGCTCTAAACAATTAGTAAGATACTGATACATATTTTACATCTTCTTCCATAGAGATTAAATAAATATTTAATTATTTTATAAAAATGATCTAATTTTTTCTTGGTTCTTGAATACAGATGTATGAAAAGTTGCATATTTTATCTCCTCTAGTGGAAGCTCAAGATTTTTTCTTCATACATTGTTGTAGACAATTTAATCCAACAACATGTATTATGATGGATGTGTCTTATGGTCCATTCAATGAGATTCAAAGTGGTGTACATTCTTATTCTTGGAAGTTTCCTTCTGGTTGTGCAATTCAAGATATGGGTAATGACCAAAGTAAGGTATGAATCATTTCACCTCTCTAATAATATCACTACTTATATAAAAGAAAAATTATGTGCCTTAAGCTCCCTCTACACACGAGGTCCAAATTACTAGGGTCTATTATACGTATTCTTGTCTTGCACTTGTGCATGAGATTGTTTCCACAACACAAAGATGTAACATCTATATCACTATTCATATTAAACTTAGTTTCCCAAGAGTATGCTACAAGAGGTAAATATTTACCGATACCTATCTCATGATGTCTATTGTTCTTATAATATGATATAAGAATCAAACTGTCGTTATTCTTAGTTAATCCAATTTTGGACCCTCATGTTATGTTGATAATTTATGCTTCAAATGATCAACATTTCGACGTGCATCATGGGTTTTTTTAGTCTCCCATTATTAGTTTAGAAAATGATTTTTTTTGTCCGTTTATAGCCTTTGAAAATCTCCAACAAAATTATAAGATATATTTTATGATTGAGTTTGATTTAATAACCATTTTAACATGTTAGGAGTCGTCAGACCTATCACTATTCTTCATGTAACAATGTGGAACTCCACTTCAATAGTGCCAAAATTCCCCCCTATCGACCCCAGTGTTGTTTTTTGCTAGCTTGAGTTCATATGTTTACTATTTATCATTTAACGTAGAGTAATCAACCACTTCTTTTGAGTCTTCCTCAATAACCCCAACCCTACCGCCAAAAAGTAATCCAAATAGTGCAGGAGCACTCACACGACCCATACTATGGTGTTCATGTCCCATATTTTTGAATCTCAACGAGTGAGGATTAATATTGTCTCCTCATATGCTCCGAATAAGTCCTTGCCTTATAATATCGACTGCTACAAAAACACAAAATTTCAACATACCTTCCTAAATATTTTCCAACGAACTAATTATTTTGATTCTGTTTTCTTGACTCTTGCAGGTTACTTGGTTGGAACATGTTCAAGTATATGAAAATATCAAGTACATCGTATTTGTAGAGACTTGTTGTGTGATCGTCAAACATATGGAGCTAAAAGACGGATTGTTACACTTCAAAGGATGTTTGAGGGATATAATTTTGTCACGGGTGCAATATGCCCTACTAGGCATGATTTTAATGGAGGTTCGGTTTTATATTCCTTTTTACTGTAACGACCTGTTTAGTCGTTTTAAGCAGCAAATTTTATTTCTGGAAAAACTGTCTGAGTCGACGGATCCCACGACGGACCGTCATGGGCACGACGGACCGTCGAGGGTGTCTCGTTCCAAAACACATGGAATTCTGAAATTTGGGTACTGAAATCGACTCTCTGAACTTCGTAACGGAATGGCAGGATGGACCGTCGCAGACACGACGGACCGTCACAGACCCTTTAGTGGAATTGAGTCTCTGAACTCTGTGACGGAGCAGCAGGACGGACCGTCGCAGGCGCGACGG
>NC_028645.1:29020464-29020711 GCF_001406875.1 Solanum pennellii
TAAGTCTAATTACTTGGGGGGTTAAAAGAGGTAACCTTGAGTTAATTAGTGGGTTATTATTGCAATTTTTATACTTAATTATATGCTAATTAGGGTAAAAGAAAGAGGGTTTGAATAAGAAAAATATAAAGAACAAAGAGAGAGAGAGGATCGAACGAGAAAGAGGAGAAACGAAGAGGAAACAAAGCTTTGGGGAATTTGCTTGCTTGATCAAAATTCTTCGGTGGAGGTAGGTTATGGTTTTTAT
>NC_028645.1:29028483-29030931 GCF_001406875.1 Solanum pennellii
GTTTTTATTAATGAGTTTAAGTCTTCCGCATTACTTTCTGTTGATATTAAATTGAAATGTTAGGGTTTAGATTGGTTGGTTCGCTCACATAGGAGGGTAAGTGTGGGTGCCAGTCGCGGCTCGGTTTTGGGTCGTGACATTTACTTACTTACTACCTTTTCAGATTTTAATTTATAAGGTAAGATAAGGATATATTGCAAATCTTTAATCACTTCAAGGCGGTTTTCATTAAAAATATAAAACTTTTTATAAATATAAAACCCTCTTTAAAAGTATGTTTCACAAGGTATACATACATACATATATATATATATATATATATATATATATATATATTTAAAAAACTACATAGTCGAGTAAAGATATGTTTTTCTTTTCTGAAATGGCCTAGAACATGACCCATTCTGTTATTTTTAGGGGAAGTCATTTTTCTTTATAATTTTCTCAATTTTTAATTGAAACATGTCATTTTCAAAGTTATGTTTTTTCCTTTAGGGGGTGTGTTTGGTATGATTTGAATTACTTTTTTAAAAAAGTCTTATTTTGATGTTTATTGACTTCTCCGAAAATAAGTTTTAGGGAAAATATTTTCCAACCGAAGGAGCAAGAAGAATGTTGTATTTCTCATTGTTTAAGAAAAATCATTCTCCTTAACAATCATCTCAACTTTGAACATTATATTGACACTTTAACCAAAAATCTAGCATCACTCTTACCTTTAACATGTAAATATCTCATCATACTTCCTCGTCCGATAATATTTTTTGTCAATCTTCAATAGAATTTTTTTTTCTAGAAAAATGTATTCACTCTCAAACCAAATACTGAAAATAAGAATAGAATTCCTAAAATAGATTATTTTTCAGAAAACAAAAAACACGCCCTCATTTTTTTTCCTTATTAGTATTGTGAATTTTGCTTTCCAAATATTTTATCTTTCGATTTTAGTATTACATGTTGTCTCTTTGGCTCCAATTATATCATACTATTTATTTTACATATATGAATTTTGATATATTTTATTTCATCGAAAAACAACATTTCTACCTTCTAAGGGAAGGGATACCCTTCTCAGACCCCACTTGTGGAATTACACATGATATATATGTTGTTGTAATACATATATTTTATTTTTTTTATTTTTATTTTCAATGCTTAATTATGTAGAAGGGCTGAAAATACAATACAAATATCTCAAAGGATGGTGAAGAACTTTTTGTAAATCCTAAGCCTGACAAACAACTTAGATTTTCCAACTTCATCACGGCTCAACCGCAGAGATAGAATTTCAATAAGAAAAAAAAGAAGAATTATCCTGTTTTATTCGAAATAATAATTTATTTAGTTTTAGACTTGTTTTAGAGTCGCCACTTAATTTTTAAAGAAAAATCAAGAAAACGTAGTTTTTCAAAGATTTAAACAGAAAATAGATTGAAAACGTCTAAAAGGGTGTTTGGAATTCTTATTTATATTTTAGGAAGGTTTTTAAGGCACCTAAAATATCAGTTTATACGATTTTCTAACAACTAACCTTTTTTGGATAAAATGTCTAACTTAAATTTTGAAAATTTATTTAGAATTTTTTAAAAGTGAAGTATTAACCTATTATCTAAGTGATTTTGTTTAACTTGCAAAATTCTATTTATTAGTACTTTTAAAGTTTATTTGAAATCAGTCAATATAATTTAACCAGTTAAAACACGATGCGTCTTATGGGGATTTGAAATTCCAACCTTAAGACTAACGGTAATAAACAAGCAAGTAAGTGATAATGTAAAAGAGGGAGGGAAAGAGACTTGGGTCTAAATCCGATTTCTGTCCGCTTGGGCCGGTATTTCAACCCATTTTTGTTTTGGGCCTTTGGCCCATTTGATACCTGTCCTAAACTAAACAAAATAATAAAAAATGGATATAGAAAAGCGACATCGGGCTTATGCCCAAAATAACAAAATACAAGTTCTGAAAATGAATTTGAGCCTTTTACCCCAATCTATTTGACTTTCTTCAATTCTTCATGCTATTTTGGCTACAAAAATCTGTCAGCTAATTTTTAGGACTGATTGACTCGGATGAAAGTAGTTTTGGGGCCTTCCCAACCCCTTTGGAAATGCAAGGTAGAATCCATGAGGACTTGGGCAAATTTCACATGTGGTAAAACAAATAAAAAAAACATTACTACCAAGTTATAAGAACTAAAGAGCAGAACAGTAAATTCTGTGGACATTTTATACAATAGCAGATCCAGTGAACACTTTAAAGGAGCACACACAAGATAGTTACAACAAACAATAGGAGGTAAATAGAGAAAAAAAGGAAATAGGATAAAATTGCTGCTGGCTTTCAGCCCATAAATCAAGATTACTAGCAAGGTTGATATAGCAAATTAACCAAATGTTGACTTATCACTAGAGTAATACCCATATATATATATGTATATATATATATATA
>NC_028645.1:29032669-29073889 GCF_001406875.1 Solanum pennellii
TATATATATATATATATATATCTTCTTTGAGTTCATAGGATGAAATAAAAGAGGAACAACTATGCTTCAACACTTAGCCACAGATCAAAGAATACCATGATAAGCCAAAAAAACTAAACAGAAAATCCAACAATCGGATGGCAATACTCTAAGCAGATGACATAACATGGTAAAAATAGACGAGTAGGCAGAAAATGAGACTTAACATAGACTCAACGGATGATCACTAAATGTGATAAAGGGAAAGACAAAGGGAGATATGGATGAATGAAAAAAGCACAAAACCAACTAGTTCTGAACTAGACGGTTACTACGCTAAACAAACATAAATACCATCACGAGAAGATTTCACACCATATAAATTGTCTCATTTGGTAATAAGAAGACGACATCAAACAAGAGAAAATTTGTCATAACTTAACAAACACAAGACGAGAATAATCACAGCGAATCGAACCCGTGAAACAAAGAGACCACAACATTGAGCATGAATCCATAAAACTTTAACTCTTGCACCCAACTCGCTGAACCACTAAAGATATATATCATATCAAAAATTATAAACTAAGGAGCAAAAAAAAGTCAGCAAACACTAAACAAAAAAAATACAAAGCTTTTCAAACACGGAAGTATCATTTCGGGACAAGAGAGGATGCGAAAACAAATGTTATAAAGAAGACAACGCTACCTTTTCGGGGCAGCGAAATGAGACAGCATAAGCAGAAAAAGGACTTTCACCATGCCAATACTCGAATACGAACAATAATCAAGGTATTGAGGAAGAGAAATGAACCCAACACCAAAACTAAGTCCCTCCTCTATTTCGAACGTGTCTAGTATGTATATTTTTTCAATCTGTTCTTGTTTAATTATGTTCTAGGTTCATGCTCAAAGAAAAATTCCAAACTTTCCCAACCAAAGTCTTCCAACATATTTTCAACAAGTTTATATAGCCAAGAATTAGGGCAACAGATTCTTTTTCGTGGGGAAAAAGGTGAAAATTTTGGATAAGAATAAATACCCAATCCCTAATTCAAAATTCAAAAAACCTTTCACCAAATTAGGGCGACCATTTTTTTTGAAGCTTTCAACTCGTTCCCAAATAAGAAAGGGGAGCGAACGATCTAGATTGAACCATTCGTCCTTGGCACCGACGGGGCCTCATCTCACGTAGGTAGGACGATTTGCGTGTTGCTTCTGCGCTGCTGGAATCGTACTGTTGTTGAGGGAAGTCGGAGAAGACGACAAAAGTCTTCTTTGTCTTTCTGCTGCTTCTTTTCCTTCTTTCTGTGAATGTTTTAGATGCTGCTATGTTGATGATGTTTTGGGTTCTCTTTGGAGGTAAGAAATTGGGCCTGGTTGGGATTTTGGTTCGCTGGTTGAGAAGAGGAAACAAGCATGTTTTTTTTGGTGAATTGTTGTTGAAGAAAAAATTTGGGTCGGGTTGAGGGAATAATGGTCTGCGTAAAGTTAGGGGATTTGGACTGGGGACTAAAAATTAAAGGATTTCCATAGTGTAAGATATAAATTATATTCTATCCCAACTAGTTTATATTTTACAAAAAATTCCTTAAAAAGGTAGGCGTTTGATAAATAGCTACCAATCTGATACAATATAATTGATACAGGGTAAAAAAATTATTTTTAAGCGTAAAAAGGAAAAAAATCTATAATTAGAATTTGTTAATTTAATTAGCTTAATTTAAGCGTCGCTGAAACTAAACAATCCCTATCTTAATTGGTAATCTACTCAGACCTTTCAAATTTCAAATTTCAAAATTATATCTTCTACATTGAATATCAATTTGTGAACATCCATCGATTGAGAAAAATTGAGAAATATTGAGAAATACTACGAAGTGAAATGTAAAAGTTACAAAAGTGACGGAATCGTAGTTGGACAATCAGTTTCGTTTTTGAGTCTCAAAGCAATACTTTCAGCCGAGTTAGATACGATGTATCAAGGAAAAACATTGAAATTCATTACATCATAGAAGTTAACTCGTCTTCGATCAAAATTACGAACGACATGGGTGTTAAACTATATTTAGAAGTTAAAAAAAGTAAGTCGAGATTCGCAATGTACCCATTATACATTTACACGAGTTAAAAGATTGGCGATGATATACATAACAGGGACAAAACTTGTATGCAGATGGACGAGGCGTTGGCTTCAGTTGAAGATGCATTAAAGGATCTACAACATCATGATTGATCTTGGCACATGAAACAATAACAAGATCAAGTTCATTGATATTGTTGAGACAATACACAAAAGATTACTCTACCAAGTATTATTATCGAGTTTCTGTTGATATTGTATTTTGTTTGTAAGATATGCTTCTCCCAGTTCATCAAAGATCCTTTTGATTTTGATTCAAAATTATTTAAAATTTTGAGATGCAAAATTCTTCTCCTAGTTCATTGAAGATCTTTCAATTTTGATTCAAAATTATCAAAAAAATTTAGAAGATACATCATAAATATCTTTGCTACTTAGCATTTTACTATTTATGTATGTTGTTTAAATTGATAAGTATTGTATTTATACTAGATACACTAAATAGGTAATTGTTGCCCACAAGATGTTAGATTTGAGATCGATACATTACCGTGTGATAATTGCTATGTAATTGATACATTTAGTATAAATTTGAATACGTATCATATCTAAAAAAACTAGTGCATGATACATTATTATTTCATTGTCATTTAAATTGATAAATATTGAATTTATACTAGATACATTAAATAAGTAATTGTTGCTAATAAGACCAGTGGCGTAGCAACATATTAACAAGGGTGTCGAATTGGACACCCTTCGTCGAAAAAAAATTGGCATATATACAAGTAAAATGATATACGAAATAATTAAATAATCTATTTTGGAAACCCTTAACAAAACAAGTTGCTATTTCTGGACACCCTTAAAGAAATTTCTGACTCCTCCATTGCATAAGATGTTAGATTTGAGATTGAGACATTATCATGTGGTAGTTGTTATGTAATTGATACATTTAGTATAAATTCGAATTTGCACATCATATTTAAAAAAATTAGTGCATGATATATTACTATTTATGTATCTCGTTTAAATTGATAAGCATTGTATTGTTATGGGATACATTAAACATGTAATTTTTGCTCATAAGTTGTTTCCCTTGAGATCGATACTGTCACGCCCTGAGCTACCACCGAGACGCAGACACGGAACCTACGACCACAAGTGATCCCAAGCTAACCTTTCTGGCATGATCATGAGCATACTAAAGATAATAAATTGATGCGGAAGCTAAATCTACCTGGACTAGAAATACTGGGACCAGCCCCAGCTAAATCTAGCAAAAATTGAAACTAAATGACTAAATACTGAAAAGAAACTCATGACTATTGTCCTCGGAGAATGAGGACTCACAACTGAATCTGCTGAACTGAATATCGGAAATCGATCTATGCGTAATCTGGATGCTGAGAACTTGAACCTACATCACGAGAAGATGTAGCGCACGTATGCGTCAATTTTTGAAAGGTACTGAATAGAATAAAGCTGAAATAAAACATAACTGAAAAAGCACAAAAGCAATTATAAAAATCAGAATATGATATAGATTATGAAAACTAAGATAAATGAATGCAATGAACAATTTATAACATGCTGAAAATGAATGCTGAGTATACTGATAAACGGTCAATGCAAGAGAGTCTGACTGAACTCTGGGAGCTACTAATAACTGATAATCAAACCACATGATCTAAATGTGGAGTCCAATGTATATGACCCATCGTGAGGACCCAATATACCCTGCCAAAGGTATAAAGGCATGCTAGCGTGATCACTAAACTGATTGCCCACAGAGGGGACTTGCAACCTACTTGGCTAGTAGTTCTGGGACTAATTGGGTACGTTGAACCCTAGTGCGACTCGGTATTATGCTACTCCCATGGATTTATATCGTTAACTGATAATGTCTGAATTATCTATAAATACTGGATAGATCAAACTGAACATGCAAACTAGGAATGCAACAATTAATCTGGTAAAATGCATTTATAACTGAGGCATGTATATCTAAAGTAACTAATAAATCTGACCTAGCATGTGTAATTCAAGAGCTAAAGAAATACATAGCTACGGTTCTGAAATTCATGCAATAAACTAAATAATAATATGATAATATGATTTGGAACATATAACCAATACGTTCATGAAGTTCTGTGGAAGTTTGAGAAACCTAAGGTCTAATCATGATATGGGAATCAAGAATCTGATTGAAAACTAGGGACCCAATGGGTGAAATGAACCCACTAGTCAAATCCCACATACCTGGTGATGAAATCCATGAAAAAACACTTAGTTTTTGGGGCTGGAACTGCTGGAACTTGTGGCGTTCTTGTACTAGGGTTCTTGAGCTTTTCCTCCTCTCTTGCTTTTAATTTTCTAAGTTTTGATTTAATGATTTGACTTAGATATGTTTTAATTATGTTTCTAGGCATAAACTGACTAAAATTGATGATTTAGGGTCAAAATGACGTATATTAGGATTTAAACGGAGTGGGAAAGGTCCAAAAGACCCTTCGAAAAAGTTGTTGTCAGACCAACGTATGGCCAGGATAGACGGTCTGTAAGTGGATCCACGCCCCATCGGTTGGCTCGTTAGTTGGGCCTGTTCGATGTACCTTTATTAAAACAGTCATAACTGTTTTCACGGAGGTCAAATTTTAGCAAGGTCGGTGGCTATGAAAAACTAATTCAATTATCTATTTGTGGGTAGGCCATAGGACACCTAATTCATTTTGTGCTAAGAGTTATGACCATTTGAAGTTGACCTAACTGTATTCCCCCTTAATTGTCTGCTAATTCCCACCGTGGCTTTTGTAAAAGAGTGGGTGAAGGGGGGGTCTCGATCGACGGTCATGGAGTACGGACTGTAAGTCCGTCCGTCGCCCAACACTTAACCAATTTTCCTCGGCTGAGATTTTTGGGAGTTTTTGATCGTATCGCCGATTGTGCAGGACAGACGTGGGTCAGTCTACGGTCCGTCGACAGTCACGCCAGTTTCACCTGCAGATTTTTCTCAAAAACTGATTTTTGGTCTGTTTTGGCTACGTGTTGTTACAAATCCATGTAGTAGAAAATAGTGTTTATGAATCATGTCCATATAATTCGACGTAACTATGTATGATATACAAAAAAATGAATATGAGATATACTTAGTATGAAATTTGAATTTACATATCATGCCTGATAAATTAGTGCATTGTATATTACTATTTATGTTTCTTAATTTATTTGAGTAATGCTTTCCTTTATCAAAAGATACATTATACATGATATGTTACTATTTATGTGTCTTCATTCATTGTTGCTTCATTAAGATCTTGAAGGCCTTGATCTGGTTTATCATCTTAAAGAAGCAACATGTAGCATAATTCATGATACATTAAATTGATAAAGCACCATATACAAACAAATTTTTGATTTATCAAATATCTGACACTATATCATAATACTAAATTTTCTGATCATACTAATATATTCTTATGTTCACTTGCTTCTATAGTAACATGAATATTTTCATATGTGGGTTGGAGTTCTAAAAATTTCTCTATTTCTTGTTGATTTTGATAATATCATGAATATTTTCATTTGTCGGCTAGACTTCTGAATCATTCGTCATTTCTGATTCTTAATAGTATCATCAATTTGTATTTGTAATTTTTAAACAAACAATCATTAACACAAACACACACACACACATTTAATTATATTCAAGAAAATATGTATGAGATATATAATGAACTATAAACACAATTATCTATATTATATCTCTGCAATAATGGATCTAATCTTCAACCTCAACAACAAATTCAATCGTTTTCCAATTATAATGTGCTTAATCCTTTAATGCATTTATAGTTGCAGACAACACCTTGTCCATCTGCATACAAGTTTAGTCTTAGTCATGCATCTGCAAAAAAAAATATATATATTTTCTGACCAATCTTCGTCATCAGAATCTTATACTTTTCGATTAGTATCAGGATCCATGTATATCAAACAGAACACGATGAAACAAAATAACAATCAAAGTAAAAAGATGACAAACTTTGGGAGAGAGGACGGAGAAGACGAAGTATGACACATAACAACAATATATGGTAGATTATTCAATTTGTTCTAATTATGTATGAGATAATAATTAAAGACATAAGACACACATACTTAGATATGAAAATAAACTAGAATCTATATGTATTAGAAAAAAGATTAACAACAAAAAATATATTGTATTGTATTGTTGCTGCATTTTTTTTTAAAAAAAGTAATGCATCTTCATAAACACGACGAATACCAATAATATATCAAATTTTTGCTGCATTTGTGGTGGTTCATTGGGTGCACAATAAAAACCTTACCAATAAATTGATACAAAAAATCCACCAGTATTGGCATATGGAGGATGGAATGGACCACAATATATCATATATTAGTTATTACCTCCAGGATTAACCAAAAAAAAAATGCAGGCGACTTTTGAGAATGGATACTTATATCCGTGAAAGATCCACCAATAGCAGCAGGTAAACTTGTTGATGTGGTAGGTGGTTGAGGATAGTTTATACTAAAAGGTTGGATAAGAGGATTGGTGATGAAAAAACGGTGAACTGAAAGTTGGAGAAGATGGAGAATGTACCTATTTCGGTGTTGAATTCAATTTGACTGGAGAGAGAACGATTATGAATGTCAAATTGTAAGGAAGGAATAAACTGATCGGATTGTGGGCGGAAAAACAGGGAGAGATTGATGGAGTGAAACAAGGAAGAGAAAGCGTGTGTTTTGGGAGTATGAATTTATGTATCAGTCGTTGGGGCTTTGGGAGTAAAATAAGGGATTTTGATAATATTTTAAAATTGTAGGGAATTATAGAAATTATGAAAAATAAAGGTGTTGACATTAAATTTTGGCTGGGAATAGGGGTTGCTGAAAATTGTAAGATAAAAGCCCAAGCATGGTCTCTTGAAGGATTAAGAGTATTTTGACTAATAAGATGAAATAACGTAAATTGATTTGGCAAGCTTCTTAAACTTATGAAATAAAATTAACTAGCTTAATCATAAAATATTAACTCAAACATATAAACTATTAAGTAATTAAACTAATTAACAAAGTATTTAATTAAAACAATATATTTTTAGAAGATTTTCAAATATTTATAGAATAAACTAGTTATATAAAAGACATATTTACTATTTAAAAAATTATAAAACTACTAAAATTACTTTGACATGACTTGAAAAACATTTTCAATTTTATAAAGCTAATTATTTTAAATCGTTCGAAATTAATGAAGCTCGAAAGTTAATTTATTTGGGGAAAGGTCAAAATTGGGTGTCAACATATCCAACAAATAGGATTTATTGTCACTGCTGCTACTTCTTTGTGGCTTCTTCTTTCATTCCAAGATGTCATCAATTTTTTCAAAGATGACAAGACAAGAAGTCATGTATGTATTTGAACCTTTTATAATAATGACAATTGTTCAGATAATTTGTTTAGTTGTTATAATGAAATATTATTTTGAGAATATAAAAACATTACATGATATTGATATCATTTCCAAATAAAACTTTGATGTTATATATTCAATTGGCCAAAGCTATTTAAAAAAAAACCTACTTATCTCGAAAAGGTAAAGGTAAGGTTTGTGCACATTCTACCTGTAACACTCTGGAAATGCCATGAATTAGACTAGAGCTTAATCCATAAAATAATGTTTAAAATGATGTTTCTAGACCTATATTAATGTAATAAAATCATTTAGAAAAGGTTAGAGCCAAAACAACTAAGAAAGACCTTGACGGCTGGAAACTAGCTAATTTGATTTAGTTGACACCCCTATGTTTGGTGAAGGCAAATGAAGTGCAAAACTTGTAAAGTTACCTTGGATAGGTATTATGTAGTACAAAGAATCCAAACGTCCGGTAACGACACCCCAAGGACCACCTGAATTTTCCTTGGGAAGGACCCAAACATGGGTGGGCAGGCTGCCTGGAAGCCTGCGGGCAGGCAGAAGTAGAGGCATAGCGTGCGACACGCGCCTGTCACGAGGTGTTTTGCCTCAATATTTGAGAGGCAACCTCGCGATGTGAGGCTGACACACACCGCACTGACTCAACTTAAAATTCAATAAAAATGATGGGATTTTGCCCCACAACGCGCAGCTACTTTCAAGAATTGTTAAAGTCGTATTTTTGGTAATTTAACTTAATAAAAAGACTCATTTAAGTGGAGGGTCTGTTGGAAATTCATAGGACGACTATATATTGATATTAGGTTATTTTTAGACCATTTTTACATGTCCCAAACCAGATCAACTGAAATTTCTCTCATTCTCTCGAGAAGGCTCTCTTTTCTCGAAACTCCATTGAAGAACAAGAAGATCTTAAGGAAGAAGGCGAAGACCTCAAGCTTTTCATCCAATTTTAGTGGATTTTTAATCTATGAGGAATGAGTTTTAACTCTTGGGATTACTTTTCCCAGGAAGTCCTTTCGAAGATAAGTTTTCAAGAACTTCAAATAGTAGGGTTTTTACTCTACGAAACATATTTTCTTCCTTACCCTAGATTTATGAATTTCAATTAAGATTAAGTGTTTTCTATGGTCTATTCCACACGATGATGAGTATGTTGTTGTTTATGTTTGAATTTCGTGTGAAGCATGTTGTTATCTACATGATGGTTTCGTATGATTGTTTGTACTATTTGACAATATGAAAACGTACGGATCGAAACTAAGACTAGAATGAACTCTTACATTACCCTTATCCTTTACCCTACATTATGCATGAATCTTGTACATGATTTGAAGAGTTGTTCTTGATTATGATATTGATTATTTTACTATGTTATTGGTATGAATGTTGTAAGTTGAACGTAAGCTCTTGAATAAGGTTCTCAAAAACAAGAGGTAAATCTTCTTAAGTTTTGATTACTCCACAATGTTTATGTTAGACTATAAATAATGATGATATGTCGTGAAAGTATGTATGATGTTGCTATGTGGATATGCTGGGCTATGAACATGTTATTTGTGAGATCTTGAAAAGCACACGATAATGCAAGTTATGATATTCTCTTGTACGCTTTACACAAGATGACTATGTTATGTTTATCTCACATACGAAGGGTTGCCATGAAAGGAAATTCTCATCTAATCCTAATGATCTCACTATTATTTTTATACAAGGAGTTAATCTCCTATGACCTATGATAAGTTTATGATAAAAAGACAACTTAAAGGTTATTCAAGAAAAGGACTTAAGCCAAGCACCGATGAACTAGATATGAGGGGTGTCCCTTCCCTAGTTGGAAGGTAGGTTCACAATGACTCTCATGAGAATGAGGCTTCCATGTAATGTGGAACTATGGGTCTCTAATACATTTCCTAGTTCTTGAACTAAGTTGCCACTATAGGATACTAGCTAGTGGATCCCCCTAGAAAGCTATGTTATGTTAGATTTTACTTTGGCCGGTAGACCACCTTTTTTTGGTGTGGGGTTTTATAACACCGGATTCCATGTTTAGATCACGTGGTCTGTGTCGGTTAATCCATATGTTCCCTCATGTAAATTAAAAGACTAGTAAATGAACGTTAACTAGGGTGACTTGAGAAGTCTACTTAGTAGAGGTAGGGGTATGAGACTCTACCTAGAAATTGAACAAGTTGACTCTAATGGAAGTCCTAGCAGATTGTTCTTATGTAATATTATAACATGAATGGTATATGTTTATGCTACATGATGTTACACTTATATGATGTTTGTCATTGTGATGAATATGTTATTGGGTTATATTGTTGTATGAAGTGATGACTAATGATGTTAAATGTTATATGAAGCAAAGATTTACCTATGGTCTCCTATCTTATCTACTTGGTAATGTGGGGTTATTGGGGCTTCACCATGACCATTGGACTTGTAGGTTGGGGATAGGATCATTGGAAAGTATTTTGCATGTTATGTTATATGATCTATTGAATAACAAAAGTTAGCATGACTATGATCATATGTCTTTAATTATGCTCATGCTTCATGTTGATGGAATCCTTGACTTGTATATGTATAATTGTATGTGCATTAAAGACGTTCACATGACTTAGCACGTTTTCTAAAGATATGATAAATGATCCTTTTCATGCATGCCTTAAGTGTTATGTGAATATACCCATACTTAGTACATGTGGTGTACTAATCCCATTACTTTATATTAGTACAACTTTAGGTTCCGGCTATGGATGTTTAAGGAGGTCGATTTGAAGAAGCTTGGAACTCTTTTTCCAAGTCTTGGTAGGTCCTCATGTTCGGGATGCTACCATTTATTTTTTTCAGCTTATAAAGACTTTAGTAGATATTAGGAATATCCTATTTCCATCATGTTTCTTTAGATTCTTTTTTCTTAAGGCCTATACGGCATAATGACTATGTATTGGCTAAATCAAGATTTACACTCTTTAGATGGTTTTATATATGTGAAATAATTTCATAGAATATCGTATTGCTTATAAATGATAAGTATAAAGTCTAAGTATACTTCAAGTAGAATGTAAACATTTTAATTTTTCCGTAATTTTCACTGATCACATGTTATGACGAATGCTCAGGGCTTGTCTAAGTCCTCTGAGAGAACGAGGACGCCGGTCTCATTTGGGGTATGCGCTCCGGGTATGACAAGCTTGGTATCAGAGCATGAGGTTAAATATCCTTAGGATCAATGTCTCACTAAACCACGTTACCTAGTGTCTTGTTCATGTTTGTGAAGCGCACCACAATTATGGATTAGAGGTTATGTAATGACTAGGAAATTTCTCTTTTCTTGATACTCCTATGTCTTGCCTCTAGAATTTTGACACTATGTGTCGTTTAGCATCTAATCCCTTTCTTGTGGTTATAGACGATGAGCACAAGAAGTACAGCCGCGAGAAGAGTAGGAGAAGAGATTGCAAATGCGGGATCTACTCCCCAAGGCAATTGAAATGCTCCTCAAGTGCAAGCTGCTGCAAATGATCAAGTTCCGGTGAATCCTCTGGTTATGACGCATGGTGAGGTCAGGGTAGCCCTGTTCGAAATGGCCCAAGCCATCACCACCCAAGCTCAAGCCATCACGGATCAAGCTAAAGGGTGGTTGTTCCTCAAGAGAACCAACATGCTAGTACTATGGCTAGCCGTTTGTGAGATTCTACAAGGATGAATGAACTCTTAAATGACCCTTATCCTTTACCAAACATTATGAATGGATCTTGTGCATGATTTGAAGAGTTGTTCTTGATTATGATATTGACTATTTTACTATGTTAATGGTATTAATATTGTAAGTTGAACGTAAATTCTTGAATAAGGTTCTTGAAAGCAAGAGGTAAGTCTTCCAAAATTGTGATTACTCCACCACGTTTATGTTAGACTATAAATCCTGATGATATGCTGTGAAAGTATGTATGATATTGCTATGTGGAAATGCTAGGCTATGAACATGTTATTTGTGAGATCCTTAAAAGCACACGATAATGCAAGTTATGATATTCTCTTGTACGTTTTACACAAGATGACTATGTTATGTTAATGTCACATACGAAGGGTTCCGATGAAAGGAAATTCTCATCTAATCCTAAAGATATCATGATCATGTTTATACAAGGAGTTAATCTCCTATGACCTATGATAAGTTTATTACAAAAAGACAGCTTAAAGGTTATTCAAGAAAAGGACTTAAGATAAGCACCGATAAACTAGATATGAGAGGTGTCCTTTCCCTTATTGGAAGGTAGGTTCACAATGACTCTCATGAGATTGAGGCTTCCATGTATTGTGGAAATATGGGTTTGTAATTCATTTCTTTTTTTCTTGAACTATGTTGCAACCATAGGATACTAGCTAGTGGATCCCCCTAGAAAGCTATGTCATGTTACGTTCTACTTTGGCCGGTAGACCACCTTTTTCGGTGTGGGGTTGTATGACACCAGATTCCATGTTTATATCACATGGTCTATCTCGGTTAAGGCGTATGTTCCTCATGTAAAATGAAGGACAAGTAAATGAACGTTAACTAGGGTGACTTGAGGAGTCTACTTAGTAGAGGTTGTGGTATGGGACTCTACCTAGACATTGCACAAGTTGACTCTAATGGAAGTCCTACGAGATTGTTCTTATGAAATGTGATAACATGAATGGTATATGTTTATGATACATGTTGTTACACTTATATGATGTTCGTCATTACGATGAATATGTTATTGGGTTATATTTCTATATGAAGTGATAACTAATAATGTTACATGTTATATGAAGCAAAGCTTAACCTATGGTCTCCTATATTATCTACTTGGTTGTGTGAGGTTATGGGGCTTCACCATGACCATTGGACTTGTAGGTTGGGTTAGGATCATTGGTAAGTATTTTTTATGTTATGTTATATGATCTATTGAATAAGAAAAGTTAAGATGACTATGATAAGATGTCTTTAATTATGATCTTGCTTCATGTTGATGGAATCCTTGACTTGTATATGTTTTATGGTATGTGCATAAAAGAAGTTCACATGACTTAGCACGTTTTCTAAAGAAACTATAAATGATCCTTTTTCATGCATGCCCTTAAGTGTTATGTGCATATACCCATACTTAGTACATGTGGTGTATTTATAATAGTACAACTTTTGGTTCCGTCCATTGAAGTTTAAGGAGGTCGATTTGAAGAAGCTTGGAACTCTTTATCCAAGTCTTGGTAGGTCCTCATGTTCGGGACGCTATCCTTTAATTTTTTTAGATTATGAAGACATCAGTAGATATTAGGAATATCTTATTTCCATCATGTTTCTTTGGATTCTTTTGTCTTAAGGCCTATATGGCATATTGACTATGTATTGGCTAAGTCCTTATTTGCATTCTTGAGATGGTTTTATATATGTGAGATAATTTTTTAGAATATCGTATGGTTTATAAATGATAAGTATGAAGTCTAAGTATACTTCAAGTAGAATGTAAAAGTTTTAATTTTTCCGCAACTTTCACTGATCACATGTTATGACGAATGCTAAGGGCTTGTCTGAGTCCTCTGAGAGAACGACGACGCCGGTCTAATCTTGGGTATGCGCTACGGGTGTGACAAGCTTGGTATTTGAGCATGAGGTTAAATATCCGTATGATCAATGTGTCACTAAACCATGTTACCTACTGTCTTGTTCATGGTTGTGAAGCGCGCCAAAATTATGGATGAGAGGCAATGTGATGACTAGGAAACTTCTCTTTTCTTGATACTCCTATGTCGTGCCTCTAGAGTTTTGACACTAGGTGTCGTTTAGCATCTAATCCCTTTCATGTGGTTATAGGCGATGAACACAAGAAGGACATCCGTGAGAAGAGTAGGAGACGAGATTGCGAATGCGGGAGATACTCCCCAAGGCAATTGAAATGCTCCTCAAGTACAAGCTGCTGCAAATGATCAAGTTCCGGTGAATCATCCGGCTATGACGCATGGTGAGGTGAGGGCAGATGGCCCAATCCATCTCCACCCAAGCTCAAGCCATCAAGGCTCAAGCTAACAGGGAGGTCGTTCCTCGAGAGAACCAACATGCTAGTTCTATGATTAGCCGTTTGAGAGATTCTACGAGCATGAATCCCCCTATGTACTTTGGATCAAAAGTTGATGAAGACCCCCAAGATTTCCTTTATGAGGTATACAAGATTTTGTTTGCTATGGGGACGAGTACTAATGAGAAGGCTGATTTTGCTGCCTATCAACTCAAAGATGTGGCTCAGACATGGTATAACCAGTGGAAGGATAATCGGGATTTAGGAGATTTTACCGTGAATTGGAAGATCTTCAAAAAGGTCTTTCTTGAAATATTCTTTCCAATGGAACAAAGAGAAGCTAAGGTAGAGGAGTTCATCAACCTTCGTCAAGAAGGTATGAATGTTAAGGAATACTCCTTGAAATTCATTAAGCTTTGAAAATATGCTTCTTCTTTTGTTTCTAATGCTACGGATGAAATGAGTTATTTTTTAACGGGCATGTCCGAAGATCTTGAAGAAGAATGTCATGAAGCAATGATTTATGACAATATGGATCTTTCTAGGTTGATTTCATTCTCAATAGGTTTAGGAAAGTCATCTAAGGAAGAGTAATACGGAAGCGAAGAGGGAAAAGTCGTTTGAAAGTGGTTCTTCTAAGAGTAGGCTTGATGTTCAGACAAGCCTAAGTTTAAGAAGATGTTTTCAAATCAGGTTCCTTCTAATTTCTCCAAGAATCACAATGACAGAGGTTCTAATCCTAAACCTCAAAAGGGGAGTAATGTTGATTCATTAAAAGAGAGACCAACTTGTGCTAAGTGTGGTAAGAAACATGTGTGTGAATGTCTTATTTTGACTAATAGTTGCTATGGTTGTGGAAAGGGTGGCAATATGGTGAAAGATTGCCCTCATGTGAGAAGTAAAGACAAGGGGAATGGTCAAGCTCAACCAAGCGGTCCTAGTTCTGAAGCTCCAAAAAGGAACCGTTTTATGCACTTAAGTCTAGGGATGAACAAGAAAGATCTCCCGACGTTGTGACGGGTATGTTACAAGTTTTCACTTTTAATGTATATCTATACTTTGTTTGATCTAGGTGCTACTCTTTCTTTTGTTACACCTTTGGTAGCTAGGAAGTTTAATGTACTTCCCGATGTTCTGATTGAACCCTTTTCGGTCTGTACCCTAATGGGTGACTCTATAGTTGCAAAAAGAGTCTATAGGAAATGGCATGTGATGCAGCCCAATAGAGTTACTCTTCTTGATTTGGTAGAACTTGACATGTTTGATTTTGATATCATCTTGGGTATGGATTGGCTTCATTATTGTTTTGCTTCCATAGATTGTAGAACAAGGGTAGTGAAATTTCAATTCCCTAATGAACCTATTCTTGAGTGGAAGGGGGGAAATTCTATGCTAAGGGGTCTAATTATTTCTTGTTTCAAGGCTTGTAAGATGATAGCCAAGGGTGGTTTATATCGTGTGGTGAGAGTTAAGGACGTAGAATGTGAAACTCCTTCTATTGATTCAGTCCCTGTAGTGAGAGAATTCCCAGAGATTTTTCCTAATGACCTTCCAGGAGTTGCTCTCGAATGGGAAATTGATTTTGGCATTGATCTGTTACCTGATACGAATACCATTTCAATTCCTCCACATAGGATGACTTCGGCGGAATTGAAAGATTTGAAGCTCCAACTCATAGACTTACTAGACAAGGGTTTCATTAAACCTAGTATTTCTCCATGGGGTGCTCCGGTCTTGTTTGTTAAGAAGAAGGATGGATCCCTTAGAATGTGCATTGATTATCGCCAACTCAATAAGATCACCATAAAGAACAAGTATCCTCTCCCTAGTATTAATGATCTATTTGATCAACTCCAAGGTTCTAGTTACTTTTCCAAGATTGACTTAAGGTCGGGATATCACCTACTTAGGGTGAGAGGTGAAGACGTTCCCAAAACAGTTTTCCGAACTAGATATGGTCACTATGAATTCCTAGTTATATCTTTTGGGTTAACGAATGCCTCGGCGACATTTATGGACCTAAAGAATAGGGTTCTCCAAGATTACATCGACTCTTTGTGATTGTGTTCATTGATGATATTTTGATATACTCCAAGAATGCATATTAACATGAGAGTCACTTGAGGTTGGTCTTGCAAGTCCTCAAAGAACACCAACTTTATGCCAAATTAAGCAAGTATGAGTTTTGGTTAAGGTCAATTGATTTTCTTACCCATATTATCTCAGGTGATGGCTTAAAGGTTGATCCGATGAAGACGGATGCGGTCAGAAATTGGCCTAGACCTTTGACTTCCATAGACATAAGGAGTTTCTTGGGTCTAGCCGACTATTATAGAAGGTTTGTTGATGGATTTTCGTCCATTGCTTCTCCTTTGACAGCTTTGACCCAAAAAAGGTGAAGTTTGAGTGGTTGAAAGCTTGTGGGAAAGGTTTTCAAGAGTTGAAAGATAAGCTTATCTCCGCTCCGGTTTTCACCTTACCGGAGGGCAATGAAGTCTTTGTAGTGTATTGTGATGCTTCCCGATTGGACTTGGGATGTGTCCTCATGCAACATGGAAAGGTGATTGCTTATACTTCTAGGTACTCAAAGTTCGTGAGAAGAATTACCCAACTCATGATCTCGAGTTAGACACTTTACTTTTTGCCTTGAAAATACGGAGACATTACTGGTATGTTGTGCATGTTGATGTGTTTACTGACCATAAAAGTCTTTAGTATGAGTTTACACAAAAGAGTTGAACCTCCGATAGAGAAGATGGTTATAATTGTTGAAGGATTATGATATGAGTGTCCTTTACCACCCTGGCAAAGGCAATGTGGTTGCAGATGCTTTGAGTCGAATGACTATGGGTAGTGTGTCTCATGTGGAGGAACAGAAGAAAGAACTTGTGAAAGATCTTCATATGTTGGCTCGCTTAGGTGTTGTAGATTCTCCAAATGGTGGTTTCATGGTCCATCATAACTCCGACTCATCATTGGTGGTGGAGGTGAAATATAAGAAACATCTTGATCCACTATTAATGGATTTGAAGGAATCGTTACTTGGTAAGATCAATGAGCCAAAGGAGGGATGGTGTTGTTAGGTAGCAAGTGAGATTATGTGTACGCGATGTTGAGGATTTGAGAAGTCGAATTCTAGAAGAAGCTCATGGTTCTCGCTATTCTATACATCCGGGTGCCACCAAAATGTATCATGACCTTAGATAGGCCTATTGGTGGGATGGTTTAAAGAGGGACATAGCAGAGTTTGTTGCTAAGTGTCCAAACAGCAAACAAGTTAAAGTGGACCATCTCAAACCGGGTGGGTGAACCCAAATCATGGATGTTCCTACATGAAAGTGGGAAGCCATCAATATGGACTTTGTTATTGGGTTGCCTTGAACCTGAAAGCAAAATGATTCTATATGGGCTATTGTGGATAGGTTGACCAAATCTGCCCATTTTATTCCGGTTTAGTCCACTTAAATGATTGAAGACTATGCAAGGATCTACGTTAATGAAATTGTGAATCTTCATGGGATTCCTTTGTCCATCATTTCGAATAGAGGTGCTCAATTCACTTCTGATTTTTGGAAGGCTTTTCAAAAGGGTTTAGGTACTTAAGTGAAACTTAGTACCGCTTTTCATCCTCAGACGGATGGTCAAGCGAAACGTACTATTCAGACCCTTGAGGACATGTTAAGAGCATGTTTCATTGATTTTAAAGAAATTTGGGATTATCACTTACCTTTGATCGAGGTTTGTTACAACAATAGCTATCATTCGAGCAACTCCATAGCACCTTTTAAAGATCTTTATGGTAGAAGGTGTAGAAATCCGGTTGGATGGTTTGAGGTTGGTGAGTCCTCAATTCTTTGTCCAGAGATTATCGATAAAGCTATATAAAAGGTTCAAATCATCAGAGATAGGTTGAAGACAACCTATAGCCGGCAAAAGTCTTATGCCGATAATAGAAGAAGAGATCTTGAGTTTGAAATGGATGATCATGTCTACTTGAAGTTTTCACCTATGAAAGGGGTGATGGGGATTGGTAAGAAGGGGAATTTAATTCCCTGGTATGTTGGTCCCTATGAGGTTGTGCAACGAATTGTAAAGGTTGCCTACGAGTTGAAACTACCTAGTGAACTAGCTTCAGTCCATGCGGTGTTTCATGTGCCTATGCTCAAGAAATGCACAGGTGACCCAGTGTCTATTCTACCTATTGAAGGTTTAAGGGTTGATGAGAACCTCTCCTATGAAGAGGTTCCAGTTGAGATCCTAGATCGCCAAGTCAAGAAGTTGAGAAACAAGGAGGTTGCCTCTATAAAAGTTCTATGGAGGAACCATCTTGTTAAGGGTGCAACATGGGAGGATGAAGCCGACATGAAGTCCCGCTAAACTCATATCTTTACTCCTTAAGATCATACATTCATCTTAATTGAGAAAGTAATGCTTGATCATGAAATCGACTTGTTTTCTAAATAGGTGCATGTTTGGTAAAAGTTGACCCAACTAGGGTTTTAAGAAAATGCCTTCATTATCTATTCTTGAACTTATGTGAAACATGTATGCATATGTTTTCTTGAGATTTTGCTTTTTTGTTGCAATCTTGAGAAGAACAATAGCATGGTGACTCTTTCGTGCATTTTGAGCTTATGATAATGTTTAGAAGGAAATTCGTCATTATGTGTTATGAGTATGGATCCCTTATATGTTGTGTATCATGAATTGAGTGCTATGTGTAACGTTATGGTATGTATTGTAAGGAGTTGTGATATACTTCTATGAGCTGTGACTCGTTACGATTTTAGGTTGATGATTGGTTGTGCTGCTAGTAATGAGTCTATTTCTACCCTGCAAAAGATTTTAGTATTATTCGGGGACGAATGTTCCTAAGGGGGGGATAATGTAACACTCTATAAGTGCCATGACTTAGACTAGAGTTTAATCCATAAAATAATGTTCAAAATGATGTTTCCAAACCTATATTAATGTAATAAATTTATTTTGAAAAGGTACAGCCAAAATGACTAAGAAAGATCTTGACGTCCGGAAAACTAGATAATTTGATTTAGTTGACGTCCCTATGTTTGGTTAAGGTTTTAAGGTGTCAAATGAAGTCCAAAACTTATAAAGTGACCTTGGATAGGTAGTATGTAGTACAAAGGGTCCAACGTCCAGTAAAGACACCCGAAGGACCACCCCAAGGGTCCTTGGGAAGGACCCAAACATGGGTGGGCAGGCTGCCTCGTAGCCTGCGAGCAGGCAGAAGTGGAGGCATAGCGTGCGACGCGCGCCTGTCACGAGATGTTCTGCCTTAATATTTGAGAGGAAACTTTGCGACACGAGGCTGACATGCACCTGAATTCCTCAACTCAAAATTCAATAAAAAACAACGGGATTCGGCCCGCGCGCGCAGCTACTTTCCAGAATTGTTTAAGTCGCATATTTGGTAATTTAACTTATTAAAAATACCCATTTAAGTAAAGGGTCTTTTGGGTAATTCATAGGAAAACTATATATTGATATCAGGTTAGTTTTAGACCACTTTTACACGTCCCAAACCAGATCAAACGAAATTTCTCTCATTCTCTCAAGAACGCTTTCTTTTCTCCAAACTCCATTGAAGAACAAGAAGACCTTAAGGAAGAAGAAGAAGACCTCATGCTTTTCACCAAATTTTCGTGGATTCTTCATTTATAAGGTATGGGTTTTTCACTCTTGGGATTCCTTACCCCAAGAGGTCCTTTCAAAGATAAGTTTTCAAGAACATCAAATACTAGGGTTTTTACTCTACGAAACATATTTTCTTACTAACCCTAGATCTATGATTTTCAATGAAAAGTAAGTGTTTTCTATGATCTATTCAACATTATTTGATGAGTATGTTGTTATTTATGTTTGAATTTCGTGTGAATCATGTTCTTATCTACATGATGGTTTCGTATGATTGTTTCTACTATTTGACAATATGAAAACGTAAGGATTGGAACTAAGACTAGAATGAATTCTTAAATGACCCTTATCATTTACCCTACATTATGCATAGATCTTTTACATGATTTTAAGAGTTGTTCTTGATTATTATATTGAGTATTTTACTATGTTATGGTTATGAACGTTGTAAGTTGAACGTAAGCTCTTGAATAAGGTACTCGGAAGCAAGAGGGAAGTCTTTTAAAGTTGTGACTACTCCCCACGTTTATGTTAGACTATAAATCATGAGGATAGGTTTTTAAAGTATGTATGATTTCTGTATGTGGATATGCTAGTATATGAACATGTTATTTATGAGATCATGAAAAGCACACGATAATGCAAGTTATGATATTTTTTTATACGCTTTACACAAGATGACTATGTTATGTTAATCTCACATACGAAGGGTTGCAATGAAAGGACATTCTCATATAATCCTAAAGAGCTCATGATCATGTTTGTGCAAGGATTTAATCTCATATGACCTATGATAAGTTTATGATAAAAAGACAACTTAAAAGTTATTCAAGAGAGGGACTTAAGCTAATGTAAGACCCCAAATGAGTTATGGTGTATAGATCATCACATGTTTGTCTTAAGGTTATAAGCTCCTAAAATTATTTATAATATGTTTTAGAGGTAGTGTGTAAAGTTTGAGGTTATTTGGAAGTCGAACGTCAAGGGACGACCAAAACGTTCGATGACTAGTCACCTTTGTGCCTCATGTGTCTATACGTGCTTATATATTGTATTTCATGATATTATGAAGTCTTAAAATGATTTATAATGATTTTTAATAGTAGTATATGGATTTTCAATAAGATTGGAGGTCAAACGACCAAGAACGTCCAAGGCATTCGAAAAATATCCCTTAAGACGCTCAATGTGTGTCTTGATGGGGTCTAGCCTGTTTGGACGAGTTGCAGGTGTTTGTTTTGAGTGAAACTTATGTGTAAGGTCTAAAACTATTTTAGTTTCGTATTTACGTTGGAAACGTCCGGGTATGACTTCTAAAGGGCCCCGCAAAAGTCCCCAAAAGAAGGACCGAAGGCTGGTCGAGACACTACCTTGGCAGTGTCAATAGACGGAGCAAACGACGGGTTTGCCCTTGAATTGAAGTGATGAAATCGGAAAGAGGGAAGTAGGGCTTCTATTTACTAAAGGTTGGTTCTTCCCTTTCCTTTAGAATGAAAGTTGCTACGAAGCCCCTCTCCTTACAGTCAAGTGGCTGAACGCCCCTACTACTTACTTTGTTTGATTCAAAAGGCGAACAACCCTGTTGGTTGGCCAACGGCCTGTTGGTGGGGTCTCGTCGATGTAAACTTAGCCTGGGCAAATTTAACCAAAGAGCAGGCCAAGGACCAATCAACGGAAGCCATAGACGGCCCGTTGATTGACCTACGATCCGTCGTTGGTGCCGTCGATGGTGGCCTGTAACTAGTGCCTTGTGCACTGTTTTATTTAAGGGGTGAATGGGAAATTCACCCCACGTCCTAACCTGATTCTAATAGGTTTATTTAGCTTCTTTTGGGTGTAAATAAGTGATTAAAAACGTGAATAACCCATTACAAATCCTCTCTCACGAAATTAAACCTTTTCCCTCCAAAATATTCTCCCTAGAAACCACCATTGTTGGTGAAGCTCAAGAACAGATTGCAGCTTGGATTCCATAGGTGAATCATCAAGTTTGGGAGGTTTTCAACTAGACAAAGGTATGGTGATCCTTCGTCTCTAAGTAACATTTCACTTGGAGAGTTAATCTCAATGTTTTCAAAAGAGTTTTCATGATCAAAGTTCTCCTTATTTAATCTAGCCATGGGTTCTTTCTTAAATTGATTTCAAAAGCATCATATGAATGTATTGATTATTATCTACTGATTGGACATTATTTTTAATCCTATTGCATGATGAACCCATGCTCTTTCACAAACACGATTTCCGCCTATGTATGGCTTTATGATCTTGATCTTATGCATATAGATTTGTGATTCAGTTATGTTAATATGCTTATTTCTACTGTATTTTCTATATATTGATGGTGAATCTTTGTTGAATTATCCATGTGAATTAATGTATGAAGAATTGAACATGACTAGCCTATGCCTCTATGTGATCACTATAACATTGATCTTTAAATGTATAAAAGTGGAATTTGATTATGTTAGATTCTTGTAGATACTGCCTTAGGTTAATACCATGGTGAATTGTGGATATAAATCTTGTATGATCAAACTAAATAAGGCTTTGTTCGAATTGATCTAGGTTCTTCTAGTCTATCAAGTAGTAACTTGTGATCTTGATGTTAGGTTAGTTGTTATATGAATTGATCATGGTTAATTGTCTATAATTGCTGCCTATGGCGTAATGAGAGTATGAAATGTAGATCAACTCATGATCGTTTGAATAGGATTAACCTATGTAAACATACTTTCTATGCATTCCTAATATGAAGCATGCTTATAGTGAATTCGAACTTGTTGGCAATTGTAGTAGTGTCTCATCTAGACTATGATTTCATTAGCTAATGCCGAGCATGTACTTTATTGGTAAAATATGATTGATGATTAATACTTTGGGAAAATTAATAAGATGGCCTATTCTCTCTACTCTACATTGAATTGATAGTTTGATTCCTATGATAGTAGCTTGATCTTAAAGAGATTTAAGCATGATTTCGATATGATTAAGTATATGATTAGCTACTGCCTTGGATTTATATTATTTATGAAATATGATCTATAATCCATGCAAGTGAAGTTGGTTGATGGTCTATGTTCTTCTACATTATAGCATGTTAATGTTATGTTGTACTAGTTTGTCGTATGGCTTTGTAGTAGCTTATGCTTAACTTCATGTATGATTATTGTACCTTAATCTACTGCCCTATACTTGATTTATTGATAAAAGATTAGTAATGGTCTATGATTACCAAAGGCTAAAGGATTGGTAAGAATTCCTCTACTCTTCTACTTCTCTATTTCTTTATAGTAATGTTGATGAAGCCTTATATGGCATTGTGTGGTATGGTCCACTTATGGTGGTGGTGTTTAATTTATTGTCAATCTATATATGTGTTGACCATGTCCATGAAGGCAAATTGATGATACATGTGCTTATGATGATACTATGTGAAGCTTATGCCTACTTTCTTGTACTAGTGGTGATTTAGGTTGTATGGATATTGTATAAGAATGTGTATATCCATGTTAGGGTAAAGTATAGTTTATGCCACTGATGAGTTAATACGGTTAATAATCCCTTACCTATGTACCCCTATGTGAATGCATGAATAGCACAAGTTAGGAGTCTTATGTGTAATATGAAGTTGGCTTGTCTCCTATGTTATTGTGTGTTGCGTGGTTTAGGCTTGAAAGAGTATTATGTTGACAAATTTACACACACTCACTTTACATGCATGTTACAAGTAGTATAGGTCATGGTGTCTAAATGAAAGGTAGTTCTCATATACACTAGTGTCTACTACTATGCATGTATATTATATGTATGTGAAATATGTTATGTATTCCTTAACTATGATGACTTGATAGGTGTACTAGTATGGGCAAGGGTATGGGACTTTGTCTATGCGTTGGACATGTGCACCTTGATAGGATAGTTCCTAGATTTGGTTTCTATGTACATGAAAATGAATGAATGGGCATGTCATGAATATGTATTCTATGCTATGATGTTAGAAATATGATATGATGAAGTATGAATGTGCATAGTGTCCTAATGTGATAATATGAAAGGACTGCTCATATGGTCACACCTATAGACTTGTGTATTGATATATGAACATATGTGATTTAAGGTGTTATGTGAAAGTTTTGCTCACATATATGTATACACACACATGAATAATGATCTATTGAATAGAGGAGTCTTGAAAGGTGTGCTCAAGTGTATCCTAAACTAGATAGTGCTAATACATATGTTATGTCTATGTGAATGGATTTTCTCACATGATATAGGTTAATGAAATGACTTCTCATATATAGACTATGAGCTAAGCATATGGAGAGTGAATCTCCTAAGCCTACATTTTATAAAGTAATGTTAATGAAGGTTTTCAATAAAGGGAACTTAGCTTAGCACCAAGTGAACTTGAATATGAGTGTGTCCCTTTCCAATGTGGAAAGGTAGGTCACCATAAACCTCATGAGGTTGATAACCACAATGCCTCAATGGGCATAAATAGGGTATCCATAAGTGAATAACTACAATGCCTAATCTTGGCATAAAGAGGGTTTTCACATGTACCTCCAAGTTCCATAACTATGCTTGCCACATAGGATCTAGCAATGTTATGTCACTTAATACGATTGCATGTGTTAATGTTCTATCCTTGGATAGGAAAGAACACCTTCCATTGGTGTAAGGCTCTACAACACCAAATTCCATGTTTAGCACCCATGGTCTTAGTGTCGGTTAATGCTATAGTTTCCCTAAAGTAAAATGGACAATGGAAGTAAATGAATGGGATCCTAACTAGGAGGACTTAAGGGAGGTTACTTAGGATAGATGGAAGTAATGAACCCATCTAGACATTGCATAAGTAGCTCCTTAGGAAGTTCTAGGAAGGTGACCTAATACGTATGATTATGTTTATGTCCATAAGCATGTCTTTGTAGTATTGGTCTACTTGTTATGAAGGTGTTCATGGTCTGAATCTATGAGATGTAATCTTATCCTTATATGCACTATGTTGGTCTAAATGACTATATGATGAAGGTTTTGTATTGACATGAATGAAGTTTCCTTCACTTGTTGATGTATGAATTGAATGCTAAGGTTTGTGGTCTCATGAAGGGTCTACTAATCATGTGTGGGGTTATGGGGCTTTACATGTGCATTCTAGTAGACTAAGATTGTAGTCATGAACAAGGTCTAATAAAGATGTATATGCAAAGAAGTAAATGTATGTGTGACTTGATGTAGCTCACGGTAATGTGCCTTAAAAATTTAATAAATTATATTTGTGATCTTATGTGATGTTTGGCCTTTGAATAAGCTTAAATCAAGTATGTGAATTATGTAAATATTATTGAATAAGGGTTTTATGAAGATTTACTGAAAAAGGCATGAAGTATGATTTCAAGAAAATGTCCCTTTTAAATGCATGTTTTTGCATAATTGCCATACTTGGTGCATTGTTGTACTAATCACATTATTCTCTACCTTTTACACAAAGTGTAGGTTATGGATTCTTAAAGGATGTCTATGATTGAGGAGCTTCATATGTGATTCCCATGCTCAAGGAAAGGGGTCTTTAAGTTCCAAGGATTCCCTACTCATGTCTTTATGTAAAATTTATTAAAAGTTATATAATTAGGTATTATGTTATAAGGGTTGTGTCCCCAATATATTATAAGGTTGTTGAGTCTAATATGTAAAAGAGACTTAGGGTCTAAATATGTATTATGATTTATATTTTATATAAATACGAAGTGATGTTTCTAGCATATGATGTACTATGAAAAGTTTTAAATTTTAGGCAAAACTTACTATGTTGATGCGGTGAATGATAACCACGGTCTTGTATAAGACCTCCAAGAGGTCAAGTATGACATGTTACTTCTAGAGGGTGTTCCTTGGTTGTGACAGCTAAGAACCGATGAACTAGATATGAGGGTTGTTCCTTCCCTAGTTGGAAGGTAGGTTCACAATGACTCTCATGAGATTGAGGCTGCCATGTAATGTGGAACTATGGGTCTATAATACATCTCCTAGTTCTTGAACTATGTTTCCACCATAGGATACTAGCTAGTGGATCAACCTAGAAAGCTATGTCATGTTAGGTTCTACTTTGGCCGGTAGACCACCTTTTTCGATGTGGGGTTTTATGACACCACATTCCATGTTTAGCTCACATTGTCTATGTCGCGTAAGGCGTATGTTCCCTCATGTAAAATGAAAGACAAGTAAATGAACTTTGACTAGGGTGACTTGAGGAGTCTACTTAGTAGAGGTAGGGGTATGGGACTCTACCTAGACATTGCACAAGCTGACTCTAATGGAAGTCCTAGGAGATTGTTCTTATGTAATATGATAACATGAAAGGTATATGTTTATGATACATGATGTTACACTTATATGATGTTGGTCATTATGATGAATATTTTATTGGGTTAAATTGCTATATGAAGTGATAACTAATGATGTTACAAGTTATATAATGCAAAGCTTTACCTATGGTCTCCTATCTTATATACTTGGTTGTGTGGGGTTATGGGGCTTCACATGACCATTGCACTTGTAGTTTGGGGATGGGATCATTGGTAAGTGTTTTGTATGTTATGTTATATGATCTATTTAATAGGAAAAGTTAACATGACTATGATAATGTGTCTTTAATTATGATCATGCTTCATTTTGATGGAATCCTTTACTTGTATATGTTCTATGGTATGTGCATTAAAGACGTTCACATGACTTAGCATGTTTTCTAAAGATATGATAAATGATCCTTTTTCATGCATGACCTTAATTGTTATTTGCATATACCCATACTTAGTACATGTGGCATACTAACCCCATTAGTTTATATTATTACAACTATAGGTTCCGGCCATTGAAGTTTAAGGAGGTCGATTTGAAGAAACTTGGAACTCCTTCCAAGTACTGGTAGGTCCTTATGTTCGGGACGCTACCATATATTTTTTCCAGCTTATGAAGACTTTAGTAGATATTAGGAATATCCTATTTCCATCATGTTTCATTTGATACTTTTGTATTAAGGCCCATATGGCATATTGACTATGTATTGACTAAGTCCAGATTTGCACTCTTTAGTTAGTTTTATATATGTGAGACAATTTCTTAGAATATCGTGTGGTTTATAAATGATAAGTATGAAGTCTAAGTGTACTTCAAGTAGAATGTAAAAGTTTTAATTTTTCCATAATTTTTACTGATCACATGTTATGACGAATGCTAAGGGCTTGTCTTAGTCCTTTGAGAGGACGACAACACTTGTCTCATCTGGGGTTGTGCTCCGAGTGTGACACTACCCTCTTTCTAGACCTCAGATTCTAAGATTACACATGAGATATTAATATAAGAAATGATTGTTATAATAATAATAATAATAATAATAATAATAATAATAATAATAATAATAATAATAATAATAATAATAATAATAAATAGGTATGATTGTATATATCTTTGCATTGGATATCATTTTTTTAGTCCAATTAACCAATCATCTGGAAAAAAAATTACACTTTTAATCCCTGTATAACTTGCTAACCAAAGGACCCCTAAAAATACTCAAAATTTGACTTTTTCAATCCTTGAATACGTTTTTATGTAAAACTCTCAAATATTTCAACAAAAATCATAATTTTTAAATAAAAAATAGAATGAATTCAACGTTAAGAATTTTTTAAGCCATTATGTTGAAGTCTTGAATTTGATTGATTTGCAAATATTGTTTCCCATTTTATATTAACTACATGATTGCTAGCCTTGGCATTAATTGTACATATTATTATAAACAATTCTCATCTCACAAACTAAGTTTTAACAATTATTTTATGATATTATTTATCCTTTGTTTTTTTTTCAGTGGGATATTTTGACTGGTGGGAATAACGTGATTGAGTTAGCTGGAGTACTAAAAGGAACTCTTCAAGAAAATAGTATTACAATCATTCAGGTATTTTTCATATTTATTATTTTATAGTTTTCTATTTTATGCTTAAATTATTCAGTAATAATTACATTTTTCAACAATCAAATAATATTATTTTTGATTGGATTCTTCTTTTTTCATATTTAGAATCACCAATGTTTCTAACTTGTATCTTTTCATCCTTAATCTTTTATGGAATCAAAAGAAATTTTCTATGGTCCAGTTTCACTTTTGACTTTTAGTCAGTTAACAATAAAAATACACAGAAAAACAAAGACTATTTTTTGTCACATTTAATTTATAAACACTGATAATTTGATAATCTTCTTCACATTATATCTTTTAGTACTTCCACTAACATTTTTTTAAATTGTTGTAATGTATGTGCAGCCTTGTATGTAAAAGGAAATGTTAGTGCTCCAAGAGACACACATTGATAGTATGGGAGCATTTTGTCTATGCACCCATAGAGTTACCAAGGGTCACTTCAATTGTCAATGGAGGTGATGCAACAAAAGTTTCCGTTTTGCCCTCATGTATCATCATAAGTCTTGATGGTCTCCTCTCCTCGGATAGGGATAGTACTGCAAATGTAGAGAATGGTTCAATTTTGACAGTGACCTTTCAAATGTTTATTAGTTGTCATAACAATCCAACCTCCCAGAAGCAACAAATGGAGGTAGTGTCTTCTGTTCATTACCTTTGAGCAACACAATTTAAAAAATCAAAGCAACATTGGGTTGCTCTGATTTTTGATTGTTTAATTTCATGTTGTTTGTTTTGAAGATCTGGAAACTTAGACAATTGATGGTTTCGAAAGATGATGCATTCCCTTCTTTATTACTTTTGAAAATCTCAAGACTGTGAGATATGTGTTGTTGCAATTTTCATTTATAATGATACATTTATTTGAGAATTCTCATTTGGTTGGTTTTTTCCATTAGTATTCTGTTTGGTTTTATCTAATCATTGTTTTGGCTTTTTGTCATGTTACAACATCATGTATTCCTGATTTTTCAAGTTTAATCTAGTGGAGTAGCATAGAAATAGTATCCATGTGTAGATCGAATAGTATATAAACAGTATCCATGTGTGGATGGAAGTATATGTTGTGAACACGGATAGCCCATAGGCCAGCCAAGTCGTTGGGCCTAAGGCTAAGCCACGAAAAGGCTCAAGAATTAGACGGCCGAAAAATATATTTACTTGGCGTCTAGGTTGAGCACCCACTCTTATCTTGTGTGCACACTCCTTACTTGCTTGCTTACTTCCTTTCTTTCTTGGCTACAACCCAAATGACCACATTTATTTATAAATCTACAAAATCTACAAAATATCTACACTTGCTCTCAGGAAGAATCATTCTTGATATATCCTTTCATTTATTTACAACTTTTAATATTCTAGGTACTAATCTGGCATGTCATAGATATTAACTAAGTTGGTGATGAATTCTTAATACTTTCTAGAGTCTAAGTTTCTAATCCTTCATTCTTATCTCTATTCTTTAGTTACTTGTTCATTCAGTAGTTTCCATTGTAATTCAATAGTTTAAGTGTTGGTGTTATAATTTGATTACGATTCATTATACAGTAGTTGAGTATTCTAGTTTGTTACTTTATACATAAAAAATTTAATGACGTGGACAGTTTCTTCCATGATTTTAACGCTGTACATTTTTTTTGGTTTTTTCAAAACAATATTAAACTTGTAGCCCGTGTTGACATACTTCAGACAAACCTCTGTCGCCTCTTCCATTTCTCTTCTACTAGTTCATTTTGTCTCTATGATCTGTAGGTTGTTGTTCGTCCATGTTTGAGTATAGTAAGCACAGTAGTATTTGTTTTTTGGCCCTTAGTGTCTAGTTGTGTCCTTAGAATGAAAAAGGCAACAAGAAAATTTACTACTTGGTTTCCTTCTCTGCAGCGGAGAGTGATTTGGATTCCAACCCTCTTCTTGTAGTTAATGATTTTGTACACAAACTGGTAAAGCTTCAGGTACAAAGAATCGTCCTTTGTCACCATTTGGTTGTGTGTTGAGTCCACACCATTTCACTCCAAACTCTACTAAAAGAATCGTTATTTCGTGATATTACTATTTTTACATTAAATCACCTTCACTATCTTTAACGATACCACATATACTGTCATAATGGAAACTCCCACCAGTGTTCACTTTGATTGTGCCATAAGGAGCCTTGTAACACCAAACTTATTTCCATCTCTTACAGTGCTAAGCCTTTCTACTATATATGTCCATTTTGTAATGGGCCGGACTGATTAAACTATTCTATTTCAGAGCAGGCTTGATATTATAAATATAATCATTAGCATCATCATTTATTAACTCAACTTATTTTGATCTGTTTAATTCAGCCCATCTATAAAGTTTGGCTAAGAAATATGAGTAATGTTTGCTGGGTTGGACTACCCATTTTTTAGACCATTTTAACTCAATTTGTTTCAGCGCAATTAGTAACATTTGGGCGGATTAATAACCAACTCATTTTTTTTAACTCAACACGTTTTATTTTGACCCCACCAAAATCAACTCAGCATACTCATTTGAATCCCCTAAGCACATGCCCTATTTATCATAGATGAATTTAGATCCATGTTTATATAAGGAGAAAAAAGTTGTTGGATATTTATTTGGCATTTAAATATGTCCAGCATAAGTTAACAAACTAGTTTTTCCTTCATCAAGTAAAATTTTTATATGTTTTTCATGCCTGTGCACTGCTGAGGAATTATGAGGCAGTTGCCACAGTTAACTAAACTTGAATATCACGGATTCTTACTATGCTGATAATCATCTTATCCGAAAGAACCTATTCTCGTATATGATGAACCAAAATTAGCTAGGCGGTCAGCTATACAATAGCTTCTGTCTTATTTAGAAACTGTCACCGTCCACATGACCTTAGCCTTGTCAGTTATCATGTTAGTGATAATCAAGAAGTATGTTTGAGTGTCCTTATTAAAACATGGTTCTGGACGCACTATAGTATCTCTATCAAACAAGCTAGACTTTCAACCATATTTGTGCAGATGCCTAAGTATGAATTAAAGACCATATTCATGTTACCATAATGGTCTGTGAGAATGTCACCTAAAGCTTCATCACCAGGCGCTTAGGCGCTGAAGTAACCCATGTCATGTAAGATATTGCTGAGCAATGACGTAGCGGAAATATAGAGTGATCGACATACCTCTAGCCATTGTTAGCGATATTGTGGGAGTCTAAAATTCTTCTTTTCTTCAAAGATCTTCTAAGTACTCAAAACCTCACTCTTCGATAGTATGGAGTTTTTAGAAGTAATGTGCTTAGGGACCTTTGAAGCAAATGACATATTTATAGAACGTTTACGAGGTTATGGGAAGTTAGCAACCACTAAAATAGTAGGATAATGGATCCATGTAGTGGGATAATGGGTAATTAAACCATTATCCCATTAGTGGGATAATGGGTAGTTAACCACTTTCCCATTAGTTGGATAATGTATAGTTAACTACCTTTCAATTAATGGTATAATGGGTAGTTAACTACCTTCCCATTAGTGGGATAATGGGCCCATGAAGTGGGATAACGGACCCATGTAATACGGACAATATCAACATTAACAAAAATGCTAACATTCTCCCACTTGGTCCATATATTCTAATCTCATTAATGAAATATAATACACGAATCATGGCGATAATTTCTCTTGCAGTGAGTAGTATGTATCACAATGCACTATATCTCTAAACTTTAACCCATTAAATTAATGAATAAACCTAATATTTTTTGAGGTCCATACTTTGGTGAAATTTCTGAAAATAAAACTAAATGTGCGCACAGTTAACGAGAAATATCATATATATAAAGTTTCGTAAACATTCATTGTTACAACGAAATTTTACATAGTGGGACTAAGTGCCATTGTGACTACATGATCCTTAAATTTTTGTGGGGGCATGGCTTTAGTTAAAGATCAGCTAACATTACTTCAGTGTTAACATGTTCAATGACCACTTTCTTTTCTTTAACATGTTCTCTTATGCCTAGATATTTTATATCGATATGATTTCTTCGACTACCACTTTTATTATTCTTAGCCATAAAGACAACACCTGTATTTTCACAATATGACCTTAATGGCTTAGATATAGAGTCGACAATTCCAAGTCCAGAAATAAAACTCTTTACCATACACCATGTGAGGTAGCCTCGAAACAAGAAATGAACTCATCCTCCATAGTAGAAGTCGTAACTAGAGTCTGTTTGGCACTTCTCCAACATATAGCTCTACCGGCTAACATAAATATGTATCCTGAAGTTGATTTCCATGAATAAACATAGCCAATAAAGTCTGAATCAGAGTAAACAATGACTCCCAAGTCATCTGATCATTTGTACATAAGCATGTAGTCTTTTGTTCCTTGAAGATATCATTAGACTTTCTTTGCATCTCTCCATTGGTCAAGACCTGGATTACTCTTATATCTACTAACATTCCAAAAACAAATGATATGTCATGTCTTGTACAAACCAGAGCATACATCATGTTTCCGACAGCATAAGCGTAAAGAATGTCCTTCATTTGTCACCCTTCACGATAGGAGATACACTCGGTGAACAATCTTTCATTCGAAACCTCTCTAAAATTTTATTGATATAGGATTCTTGAGATAAACCTACGGTATCTTGATGTCTATCTCGATGAATCTTAATACCAATAACATAACATGCATCACCCATGCCTTTCATATCAAAACTTTTAGAGAGAAATTGTTTCACTTGATGTATCATTCCATTATCATTTAATGCAAGTAAGATATCATCCATATATAGAACTAAGAAACATATTTTACTCCCACTGATCTTATGGTATATACAATGATCCATAATGTTCTCAACAAAGTCGAATGAAGAGATAACATTATGAAATTTTGAAATACCATTGACGGGAAGCTTGTTTTAGTCAATATATGGATTTCTTTAACTTGCATACCAAGTGCTCACCATTACTAGAGGAGAATCCTTAAGCTTTTTTCATATAAACCACTTCCTCTAGATCACCATTGAGAAATGCAGTTTTCACATCCATCTATTGCAATTCTAAGTCAAAGTGTGCTACTAATGCCAATATTATGCACAAGGAATCCTTTTTTAGACACAGGAGAAAATGTCTCTAAAGTGTCTCTGTGTAATCAATTCCTTCCTTTTGAGTGAATCCTTTAGCAACGAGTCTATCTTTATATCTTTCTATGTTGCTTGATGAGTCCTTTTTAGTCTTAAAAATCCATTTACATCCAATGGTTTTAACACCACAAGGAAAATCGACAAGATCCCAGACCTCATTACTTTTCATAAAATTCATCTCTTCTTTCATGACATAGTACCACAATTCAGACTCTTTAGAATTCATGGCTTGTAAAAGAGAATCAGGATCATTTTCAACTCCAATGTCAGATTCTTGCAAATATACAACAAAGTCACTAGGAATTGCTGATTTTCTTTCTCTAGTAGATATTCTCAATGTTGCACCAACATTTTCCTGTGGATTATGTTGTTCAACTGGTTGTTCAATAATTTAAGGAATTACTTGAACAACTTGATCTATATGCATGTTTTCAACAGCTCGTGGAATCTCATAGATTGATTTCTCAAGACCCAATTGAATTTGAGGGGTATTATGTACAAAAATCAATTTTTGACTTGAAGTGGAAGGTTGATCTCTTATAGAATATGTATTCTGAAATTGATCACTCCCACTAATTAAGTTATTTTCAAGAAATTTTGCATGTCTTTATTCCACAATCCTTATACTGCTAAATGGACAGTAGAATTTGTATCCTTTAGACCTTTTGGCATATCGAATGAAAAATCCACAAATGGTCCTAGGATCAAGTTTCTTTTCTTAAGGGTTGTAAATTCTAACTTCAAACGGCATCCCCATACAGGCATATGTGTCAAACTAGATTTCCAACCTTTGAATAACTCAAAAGGCGTCTTTGGAACAGCCTTGGTTGGAACTCGGTTTAATATATACGTTGCTGGCTTAAAAGATTTAATCCACAACGACATAGGTAGCTTAGAGCTACATAACATACTATGAACCATGTGCAATAATGTTTGATTTCTTCTTTCTGCTACAGCATTATGAACAGGAGAGCCATGCATAATATTTTGGGCAACAATCCCATTTTGTTGAAGAACTTCGCAAACGGACCTTGTGCTTTTCCATCTTCTGTATATCTACAAAAATTCTCACCACATATTTTTCACATTGTTTCTCTACTTCATCCTTGAAAACTTTAAAGGATTCTATTGGTTTTATTTTATTATGAAGCATGTAGTGAACATATATCGTGAGTAATAATCTATAAAAATGATAAAGTATTTCTTACCATATGTGTCCATGTCTGGAAAAAATATATCTAAATGTATGATTTCTAATACGGTTGAACTCCTTTTGGCACCTTTATTTAACTTGTTGGTCTTCTTGCCTTTATGCAGTCCATACAAGTATCAAAATCAGTAAAATATAAAGTACTAAGTACTCCGTAATTTACTAATCTCTTAATCTTATTGATGGAGTTATGTCCAATCTCCGATGTCATGAGATAGAGGAATCTTCATTTATAACACATCTTTTTGTGCCAGTTCATACGTGCATAACAGTATGAGTGGAATCATTTTGCAAATTAAGAGAGAAAAGACCATTAGACAATATACCGTATCCAATAAGTTTAGATTTATAAAATAGTTTGGAATCACCTTCTAGAAAGAAGGAATATACCAAAGGTACAAGTCTAGTTACTGAAATTAAATTCGTAGAAAACATAGGAACACAAAAAGTCTTTTCCAACTCTAAAAAAACCACTACTAAGAACTAAATTGCATGTCCAATAGCTTCCATATGCGAATGCATCTTGTTTCCAAAATAGATGTTTCGCTCAGCTCCCAGTGGCTTCCGCAGGTTTGTCAAATCCTACAAGGAATTCGTAATATGGATTGTAGAAGCAGAATCAATCCACCACGTGTTACGATTAACACCAATCATATTGGCTTCATAACAAACAAGAGAGCTAGAAGTACTTTTCTTAACAAGTCACTGTTGAAACTTGACACAATCCTGCCTTATGTTCCTTTTTTATGTTCGTTTCAAGTGGTGCGTTTCCTTTAGACCTCTTGTTGGTTTGATTGGTCTTCTTTTCATGAGTAGTTATGAATGCACTTTCTCCTGTTTTTATCAGTAATTGACCTTCCTCTTGAACACACATGACCATGAGTTCATCAATAAACCATTTATCTTTATGTGTGTTATAAGAGATCTTAAAGGGACCATACTGTGCAGGTAGAGTATTCAGGATATAGTGCACAAGAAAAGTTTCAGATATTTCAACTTCAAGAATCTTTAGTTGAGCCACTAAGTCTCGCATTTTCATAATGTGCTTACGCACATTTCTCACACTAGTGAGCCTCATTGATGAGAATTTCATAATTAAGGTGCTGACAAGTGCCTTATCTGAAGTCTCAAAATGTTCATAAATAGCCTTAAGTAATGCCTTGAAATTGTTATGTTGTTCGATAGAACCACGAATACCAGCAGAGATTTTGGTCTTAATGAACATAACACTCAAATGGTTAGAGAGTTCCCATTATTCATGAAGAAAAATCTCATCTTGAGTGTTGATTTCATTAATAGGTGGCTCGTCTTTCCTGATAGCATAATCAATATCCATGCACCTTAAGTGGCAGAGGGTTCTCTTCTTTGAAATCTTATAGTTCTCACCATTCAGTTCGGGAATATCACAAATATAAGAGAAATTTACATTTTGCATAACTGCAAAAAATATACATACATACTTCACATAAATTTGAGGCAAGTAATACAAAGTTGAATCTACTGACATAAAAATTGTCTGTGTGCTAAATTTTTAATTCAATTAAATTCATATTTATGATAAAATTATCAATTTAATAGCATGATATTCTATCTTTATGACAAAAATATTAAACTCTCATTCATAATTCATGTGGATAATTATGAAAAGTATTTAATATTTCATCTTAATTAATTATGCAACTTAATAATAAAGAAATTAAGTTATCATATCATGCATAGTTAATTACAATTCTAATTTCTAAAAATTTCTTTATGTGATCCTTTACTTTAAAAATTTTATTCAGTTAAAGATGTTGTGACTATACTTTAACCAAATAAATTCTAGATCACTTAGACATTTATTTCGTTAAGTGATCCAAAATATAATATATAATATCATTTCATTAAGATTGTTGTGGCTAAATCTCAATCAATTAAAATTATATGAATCACTAAATATTAATTCAAAATCATATACAAGATTAATTGTTGAACATTATGCAACAAAACAAAAATCTCTTTGCTTTTTATTATTAGAAAATGTTCTCAAAAGTTTCAAAACAAGATCTGAATTTTTAAGAACCATTTTAAGGGTTTTTCGAGAATTCCGAAAATTAACAAAGAATAGGAAATTCAACGGCTCTGATTCCAAATGTAAGATATTGTTGAACAATGACAAAGCGGAAATAAAAAGTGATCGACATACCTCAATCCATTTTTAGCAATATCGTCACAGTTTACAATTCTTATTTTCTTCAAAGATCTTCTAAGCACTCAAAACCAAACTCTTTGATGGTATGGAGTTTTTAGAAGTAATGTGCTTAGGAACTTTTGAACCAACTGACATATTTATAACTGTGCTTCCATCAAGAACAGAGGTTATGGAAAGTTACCAACCGCTAGAGTAGTAGGATAATGTATCCATGTAGTGGGATAATGAGTAGTTAACCATTATCCCATTAGTGGGATAATGGATAGTTAACTACCTTTCCATTAATGGGATAATGGGTAGTTAATGACCTTCCTATTAGTGGGATAATGGGTTTATTTAGTGGGATAATGGACCCATGTAATACAGACCATATCATCATTAACAAAAGTACTAACATGTCATACTCTAAGAAAAAGGTCGAACAACTATGAGCAATAGGGTACCTGTACCTGAAACCAACACAGGTGAATAGGTAGAGAATACCTAGGGGCGTGAGACAAATCTCTCTAAGGAACTCAACAATGTATCCCAATAACTTTGAAAGAAGGGGTGCTTCCTCAGAAAGGGGGTCTCAATGACCAAGCCCGAATTACTGTTTAGGTTTATTCTATCTAATAATAAGAATTGAATTGGTTGTGCAACTTTAGCACATAATTCCTTCCAGTTACTTCTTCAGTTCAAGCAAGGAAATTAAGTGTTAAGGATCAACAGTGTCATCTGCGTAGCATATATGAGACATGTTTGGTCACTTTTTGTGTGTCTTAAAAGGGATGAAATTATGGCTTAGACGACCACTCGCTCTACAACAAAAGAGACATGTAGTGGCAATAGATTTTGCATACTTTCTTTGCAAGAACTCAAATTGTCACCTCTATTAATAGGTTGATTGATGGAAGGACTAGCGGAGGATATGTACTAGTATACTCTAGCATGTTCCTCCAACTACTTAATTCAAGAACTATCCCTTCTAGAATGTTTCTACATTTTTTTAAGGAACAATCATTCTAGATATATCCTTTCATTTCTTTACATTTTTTTTTCAAACTCTGCCTGCACTAGCTTCATTTAGCGATATTGTTACTGCTACATAGAATTGAAATATAGAAACCATGATTAAATAACCTTGCCTTGTTCCACCAAACTTATTTCCATTTCCTACAACTCTAAGCCTTTCTACTATATATGCCCATTTTGTGATGGGCCAGACTGATTGGACTATTCTAACTTACTTTGATCAGTCTACTTCAGACTATCTAAAAGCTTGGCTTCAGAAACATGAGTAAGTGTTGAGCGGGTTGGACTACCTATTGACAATTGTTTAGCCCATTTTAACGTTTCATCCCATTAGTAACATTTGAGTGGATTAATAATCAACTACTTTTTTTAATTCAACACGTTTTATATTGTCCTCACCAAATTCGACTCTACACACTCATTTGACACCCCTAAACACATGCCCTATTTATCATAGTTGAATTTAAATCCATCTTTATTAAGGAGAAAAAAGTCGTTGGATATCTATATGTAACTTGAAAGTTGTTATGAGTTATCTATTCCTAACAATAGAGATTTTTCTCTGTTACAGACTAGGCCAATCAAGTAGCGGATGTGCTTCAAAGAAGGAAATAGAATTAACATACCCTGCCTATATCTCCATTAATCAGAATCTGCTGCAACTATAATTTGGATAAGTGGCAGCTTCCAAATCGAACGATCAAATACGATAAGATTTGTATACAAGCTACAGAGTATTTGATGCGAACTCTTTTTTTTCCTACATGTTATCAATTTGTGAAGTAATGTTCTTTTAAACTTTCAAAGCATGTTATTATGAAAGTTATTAATGAAAATATGAAAGTTGGCTTCATACTTTTAAAGTAACGAAAACTAATTCTTTTAATCCACCTCCATGGTGTGTGTGTGTGTGTGTGCACGGGTGGACTTTAGCGTAACTACTGAAGTTGTTTCCATTTGGTCAGGAGGTCATGCGTTAATGTCGTGGAAACAACCTCTTGCACAAATACAAGGAAGGCTGCGAACAATCTTGATGAGATTCATCAATCCCTGGGATTTCTCAAAAATCTCTGTGAAATAATATTATTTAATTGTAAAATGCTTAAGAGGTTTCCATCTCTGTGCATCAGTTCCCTTAAATATGTTACTCTACATGTGTGCGCTAGTTTAGAACTTTTTCTTGAATTACTCGGAAGCATGGAACTGGATACAAAGATACACATGCTAGTGTGATGATGAGGGATCTAAATTCAATGCATTTTTCATTTCCATGTTTGTTGTGTAAGAATATCTCGTCAATGCAGCATGACATCTCTACTTCAGATTCCCTATCACTACGACCATTTACCATTAAGCATGGTGGGAATGGATAAAAGTGTATCATTGAATTTGCCTTGAAATTGGTATATACCTGATAGCATCTTGGGATTCGTTGTATGTTGCTCTGGCAGGTTAATCTGACATATGATAAATTCTGTAAAACATTTTGGTAGTGAAATGTAATGATCAATCTCTTTAAATTTAGCGATACAATTGCAAGGGATCATTTTCATATTTGTTCCTAGTTAAACGTGGAGGTTCACTTTAGGATAGCAGAATAGATCTTCAAGTAAAACAACCCTTTCGAATTTTCCTACCTGATAGATATCATGTTCAAGGTGGTGATAATAGATTCAGAAAGACTAATACTTCTAGAACTTAGTGCCTGAAGCAATAAGTGGTGTAGTTTAATTATGTCTTGCAGTAGTTACCAAACTTGTTTTTCCTTCATGAAGTAAAATTTTGGTATGTTTTTTCAATCCTGTGCATATGGTGAGGAATTATGCGGCAGTTGCCACGGTTAACGAAACTTTAAGATCACAGAACTTACTATACTAATATCCATCTTATGTAGAAGAACCTAATCTTGTATACTTTGAACCAAAATTAGCAAGGCAGTCAGCTGTACAATTAGCTTATCTATAACAATGCATGATTTGGAAACACTGACCTTAGCCTTGTCAGTTATCACATTTGTGATAATCAAGGGGTTTATTTCTACAATATTGTTGATGCGAAAATAAGAGAGGAAGATCATATTCATATTACCATCATGGTATGTGAAAATTCCACCACAAGCTACTATATCAAACACAGAGGCGCCGAATTAACCCATACCATATTCTCAAAAAAACCTCGAACGACTTTGATCAAGAGGGTACCTGTACCACTGACATAGATGAGTAGATACAGAATACCTAGGGGCATGAGACAATTCTCTCTAAGGAACTCAGCAATATAGCCGGGTAAGTTTGAGAAAAGGGGTGCTTCCTCACAAAAGGGGTCACAGTGAATTGAATTGGATGTGCAACTTTAGCACTTGACTCCTTCCAATTGTTAGATAATTGACATTTTTTCCAGGTTACTATTTTTAATGTTTTTTACTTATTTCAATTTAATGCTTCCTATTTTCTAGCTAGACTTAGTCAACTTTTGTTGCTCAACTTTGTAAGGTTAGTGTTCCCTTTAATTGTTGTTAGTGGCCCCTTTTATGGTTGTTAGTAGTACATATTCTTATGTTTTAGCATTCACTTTGTATGTTGCTACTAGATAGTTAATGCTTTAGGTTTTCCTTGTATAAAAAAGTTTCAGATCTTCTGCAAATTAATATATAGCTGGAATTTCTTAAGTTCACTCTATTTTTATTCGGCAAATCAATTTCTTGAGTATTTTTGTTCTAATAGTTGTATCAGAACTTCTAGTTGATCTTACAGGATCAAAAAGTTCTAACCTACAATACAAATCTCACCAACAACCAAACTTTAAATCCACCATTCACTTTCCCCGGTGAAAATTATCAAGTCTAGTTTGTGAAGCTGCAAGCTTTACTGGAAGCCTATGAACTTTGGGAAACTGTGATGGAAGATAAACTACTTGCTATTCTACCAGCAAATCCTACCTTGGTTCAAATCAAATCCAACAACTAAGAGAAGACAAAGAAATCTAAAGCCAAGTCTCTTATGCAGAATGTTGTGACAGATACTGTGATATACAGAATCATGGCTTGCAAAACAATAAAAAAGGCTTGGATAGGTTGAAATCAACGAAGATTATCAGGGAAGCAATATAACACGTCAAATGCAAGTCTTGAACCTGAAAAGAGAATCGAGTGCTTGAATATGCAGGAGGATGAAACAATTAGTAAATTGAATCTCCTTAATTGTTAATAAATTAGACTTCTTGGTAAAGAATTTATTGACAAATTAATTTTGGATAAAGTTCTTGTGACTTTTCCTGAGAGCTTTGGATCTAAGACTTGCTCTCTTGAAGAATCCAAAAGACCTGGGCAAACTTTCATTAGGTGAACTGATGGGTTCTCTTCAAGTACAAGAGTAAAGGAAAACTGAGATCGGACAAGTTCACTGAAGGAGTTTTCTCTGTGCATAAACAAATATTTGGTAAAGGAAAGCAACCGGACAACCAAAATAATAAGGACAAGTATGATGAAGGAAACAATAGTGGAGATGTGAAGCAGAAGTTTCCTCCGTGCAAACATTATAAAAGAAATACACATATGGAGAAGTATTGTTGGTGGAGAGTCAAGGCTATATGCGACAATTGTAAACAAACGCGGCACATATCCAAGGTCTGCAAATCAAGAGCAAAGGCCTCTGGTGCAAGCACAAGTAGCAGAAGCTGCAGAAGCATATGAGGAGCAACTCTTTGCAGTTTCATACTTTTCGATCAATGTATCCTCTGATTCATGGCTTCTTGATAGTGGTCGTTTTTCAATCATGATGAAATGTTCAAATTCCTCGATGGTACTTATAAATCTAAAATAACAGTGGAAACGGTGAGACAATAGAAGTCAAAGGCAGAGGTACAATGTCTATCTCAACAATATCAGTTATCAAAACTATTCCTGATGTTTTATACACACATTGTATTAGTCAAAATTTGTTGAGTGTTGGACAAATGCTTGAAAATAATTGTTCTTTGTACTTTAAGAATCGTGAATGTGTTATATTTTACCCTTTTGCAGTAGAATTATTTTATGTCAAGATGAGCAACAAAATGTTTAAAGTTGATTGGAAGAAAATAACAGAGCATGCTTACACTATTAATTCACAAACATGTTGTCACGACCCAAAACCGGGGCCGCGACTGGCACCCACAATTTCCCTCCTATGTGAGCGAACCAACTAATCTAACCCTTATCATTTTAACATGTATCAACAGAAAATAATGCGGAAGACTTAAACTCATTAAATAAAACAAATCAACATCTATTAATTCCCCAAAATCTGGAAGTCATCATCACAAGAACGTCTATCTCAAATTACTAAACTAAGAATGTCTAAGAACAAAAATAACTAAAAAGCCTAGTCCATGCCGGAAGTTCAAGGCATCAAGACTCGAAGAAGAAGACCCAGTCCAAGCTAGAAGCGTTAGCTCACCCT
>NC_028645.1:29078832-29079229 GCF_001406875.1 Solanum pennellii
CACGGAATTTGGCCTCATATGCGTTAACCGTCATCCTACCTTGCTCGAGACTCAAGAACTCATCCCTTTTTCTATCTCTCAAAGTCCTTGGGATATACTTCTCCATAAACAAGCTAGAGAATGATTCCCAAGTCATAGGTGGTGCCTCTATTGGTTGACACTCAACATGTGACCGCCACCACATTTTGGCGTTCCCTTGAAACTGATAGCTCACGAACTCAACGCCAAACCGTTCTACTATACCCATCTTGTGTAGTAGCTCATGACAATCAACCAGAAAATCGTAGGCATCCTCTGATTCTGCGCCCTTAAAGACTGGAGGTTTGAATTTCAAGAACTTACTGAAAAGTTCATGCTAATCATTTGTCGTAATAGGCCCAGTAGTCAGACGTGGAAA
>NC_028645.1:29082673-29087013 GCF_001406875.1 Solanum pennellii
AGTTCACTACGAATATCGTAAAAACCATAACCTACCTCCACCGAAGACTAGTGATCAAGCAAATTCCCAAGCTTCTGTTTTCTCCCCTTTGATCGACCGCTCTCTCTCTCTTTCTTGTTCTTTCTGTTTTCTTATGTTCAAACCCTCTCTCTTTTACCCTAATTAACCTATAATTAAGTGTAAAAGAGGACAATAGAACCCACTAATTAACTTAAGGTTACCTCTTTTTAACCCCCAAGTAATTCGACTTATTGATAGTAACCCTCTAACTTTATAATTAAGGAAAGAATAGTTCAAAACTTCCCTTAAAACGTGTAAAGAAATCCGATTCTGCCTGGGATTTGCGCAACCTGTGACGGTCCGTCATGCCTGCGACGGTCCGTCACGCAGGTCGTCGCAACCTCCTAAAATCCAAGTGGACTGTGACGGCCCGTCACACCTGTAACGGTCCGTCCTGCACCTCCGTCCTGACGGTCAGAGACTCGTTTCCCGTACCAATTTCTCAAGAGTTGAAGTGTTTTGCAACGGGAGCTTACGATGGCTCGTCGTGGATGTGACGGCACGTCCTGCAGGTCCGTCACTGATTACAGAGAGTCGATTTTCAGTACCCAATTTCAGAATTTCTAAGTATGCTGAAACGAGACCCTGCGACGGTCCGTCGTGCCTGTGACGTTCCGTCGTGGGGTCCGTTTCCTCAGCCAATTTTCCAGAAATAAAATCTGCTGCTCAAAACGACTAAACAGGTCGTTACACATGTACAAGCATTCAATTTGAAGGTTTGGTCACTTCAATTTGAGAAGCATCGTAGAGATGAAAAAGAATGAGCTAGTGGAAAATATGCCTGAATTTCGTTCTATGCTCAAGTTTGTGAAAGTTGCCAACAGGGAAAGCAAACAAAATTGTCATTTCAAGCAAATCAAGTATGCAGAGCTAACCAGAAACATCAGCTCATTAATAGGGATATTTGCGGCCCAATGAAAATAGATTCATTGAGTGGTAACAAATACTTGTTCCTCTTTATGGATGACTACACCTGAATGTGTTGGTTTTATTTCATAATATTGAAGAGTGAAGTGTTTGATGTTTTTAACAATCTAAAGCTTTAGTAGAAAATCAATGTAATCTTAGTATTAAGGCCTTAAAGTCAGACAATGAAAGAGAATATACATTTTCTCAGTTTGTGGAGTTTTGTAATAGCACAGGTATTGAACGCCAATTGAGATTACCATACTCTCAAAAATAAAATGGCATGTCTGAAAGGAAGAACAAGACAACAATAAAGATGGTCAGATGTTTTTTCCTCGAATGAAAGATCCTAAATCAATTTTGAGCGGAGGTAGTCAGTACCTCTGTATATTTGCTGAACAGATTACCTACCAAGGTCTTGCAGGACATGACTCCATATAAAGCTTGGTTTGGGAATTAACCATCAGTACAACATCTCAGAATTTTCGGGTGTATATGTTATTATTGAGTTCAAGAAATAAAGAGGAATAAGCTAGACAAGGCTTATAAAAGCCATATTTATGGGCTATAGTTCATCCAAAGTTTATAGGGTTTTCTGTTTGAAATCAGAAAAATAATTCTCAACCGAGAAGTGAAGTTTGATGAAGAAAATGGTTGGTATTGGAAAATCAGAATACCTATTATTTTGATTTATTTTCAAAGAGCAACCTCAACTTTCAGAAGATGGACTAGTGGATGATGTGTTATAAGGGAAAATTGATCCTTATAAGATGTCTATCAGCGCTATAACTTGGTTACTCTGAACAAACAATCTATGCCGAAGAACAAGACTCTCAGGCATAGAGGAGATCTATAAAAGATAACCTAGGCATGATCGAGAAGAACGAAACCTAGCAACTTGTTGACAGACTTAGAAATGGCTAGGTGATTGGTGTAAAATAGATTTCAAGACAAAACTCAATCATGATGGAACAATTTGCAATCATAAGACAAGATTGGTGGTGAAGGGATACACAAAACAAAATGGTGTGGATTATAGGAAACATTTGCTCCAGTAGCAAGGTATGACACAATCAAGCTTATTCTTGCATTTGCATCTCATAGTTCCTGGAAGATTCATTAACTTGATGTCAAATTGGATTTTTTGAATGGTTTGCTTGCTAAAGAGATCTATGTAGAGCAACTTGATGGTTTCTCAATTCATGGAAAAGAGGATTAAGTTTATAGCTTAACAAAGGCCTTGTATGGACTAAAACAAACCCCAAGGGTGTGGTATGAGAATATGGAAAATCATCTCATCTAACTTGGATTTAGTAGAAGTCAAAGTAAAGCTACTTTGTATGTGAAATTCACTGCATGTTAGTCTTTAATTGTCTCAATTCATGTGGATAACATGCGTGTGACAGAATTAAAATTGAAATAATCCAAAGGTTCAAGGATGAAATACAGAAAATATTTGAAATGGCTAATATTGGAGTCATGAAGTACTTTCTTGGAATGGAAGTGTTGCAGTCCAATGATGCAATTTTCATATGTCAGCAGAAATATATTTCAGATATTCTAAATAGGTTGGAAATGCAGGATTGCAAACATGTGAGTACTCTAATCTCTACTGGTGCAAAAATTGGCAAGGATGAGGATTCCAAAAAAGTGGATGATAGTATATATAAAAGCTTAATTGGCAGTCTTTTATATCTAACCGCAAGCAGACCTGGCATTCTATTTGTTGTAATTTTGCTCTCTAGGTTTTCGCTTTCGCCTGAAGACACACACTATGTTTGGAACTTTTTTCCCAACACCTGCCGAAGTAACTATGAACCTGATCGAGTACTCTTATAGTGATTGGGGTAGTGAAGTAGATGATCCAGAAGCACTTCTAGATATACTTTTTATTTGGGGACAAGTTGTTTTAGTTGGAGCTCTAGGAAACAAGAAACTACAGCTCAATCAACAGCAGAAGCTGAGTACATAGTTGTTGCATCTGTTGTGAATCAAGCTATCTAGCTAAGAAAGATGTTGAAGGACTTGGACCATGAACAAAAAGAAGCTACCAAGGTCATGTGTGACAACAGTTCTGCAGTTTCAATCTAAAAAAATATAGTGTTTCATAGTCGAAGTAAGCATATCATGATCAAGTTTCATTTTAATAGAGAATTCCAACAATCCAATAAAGTTTTGCTTGTTCATTGTTCATCTGATAACCAACTAACTGACATTTTCACTCTGTTATTGTCATAGGAAAGGTTTGAAGATATGAGGCAAAGAAGTGGTGTTTGCCACAAAAATGTCAAGGAGGAGTGTAGACAATTGACATTTATTCCAGCTTATTATTTTTACTGTTTCTTACTTATTTTAGTTCAGTGTTTTCTATTTTCTAGCTAGACTTAGTCAACTTTCTTTTCTCAACTTTCTGAAGTTAGTGTCCCCTTTAATGATTGTTAGTGACCCCTTTTATGGTTGTTAGTGGCACATGTTCTTATTTAGTTTTAACATCTACTTTGTGGCTACTAGATAGGAAATGGTTAGGTTTCCTTGTATAAGTTAAATTCAGATCTTCTGTAAACTAATATATAGCTAAAATTTCTATGTCGAATTTTATTTATTTTAAAGGGATTTATCCTCTCATTAGAACCAAATCATATGAATAATAAGAACACGAACACCATTTTGATTCTTAATTTTCTTTTTTTTTTTTCAATGGCTCCTTCAAGAAGGGGGATTAGATCACTACATGAACTTGTCATCAAGTGAGTGTTTCCTTACATTATTAGTGTATATAAGTTACTCTTATTTATTTCATATGTTCCTGGATTTTTTTTATATTACTTACAATTTTTAGAGAATTAGAAAGACGGGTGGTACTTATCAAGTAAATTTTTTTTTATATTCTCTCCTTGTCCCGCTCATAACTAATAATAACATCCATTAATAATGCATCAAAAAGTTGTTTTTATGTATATATTATTAAATATAGTTAATTTTTTTACAATCACAGTACACGTATTTTTTATGAATGGCTAAAGTATTTCTATGTCAAAATTTTTTTATTTTACGTTCTTCAAGAATATTTGTTATGTTGCTTACTATTTATTTATAGAGAGTTAAAAGAAATAGAAAAGAAGGAATGTATGCTTCAACATTCATTACTCTGCATGAGATACACGATGTTGATTGAAAAGAGGAATATATCTACTTGTTTAACTTTTAACGCAGAAAAACTATCGAAGGAGGTTGACCAACAGGTTGAAGAGGTTAGTTTTCATCTCATAATATATATATTGAAGTTAACATTGTGTATAACGTACATCTTATATGTATATGTATATATATATATATATGTGTGTGTGTGTGTGTGTGTGTGTGTGTGTGTGTGT
>NC_028645.1:29087839-29091831 GCF_001406875.1 Solanum pennellii
AGATTCCAATGTTTCATCTTAGTGTTAAATTAAAAGAAAATAGTTATAGCCTCTTACTCTCTTTTGAAGGAGTAACTTTACTAATGAACTGTTTATAATTATATATCTTGATATTGTAGTGCTATTTCATTAATACTTATTTTCAAATTTAATTGTTATCATGTTAATCCTATAATTTTTTTTTTGGTTGAATCTACTATTATATTTCATGAAAATTAAATAAACCAACATAAGTGAAGATATGCTAACTATTTTTACCAAAAAACAAATGGATTACGAATTAAAATTTTGTCATTAATTATCACATTATATTGAATGGTATAAACTTTTTTCCATTTTTGGTTCCATGCACCTTGCAAAATTCAGTAAAATATTAGCTGCGCTATAGCACAAAACTCAACATCTTTTATTTGGAGTATAAATTTGTATGTAAGAAATGATAGAAGTTTCAACAACAATTAAATTTCAACTCAGAATCTTAAAAGTATGATGAGTTAAATGCTAAAATATTAAAGATTTATCAAACTTATCAAATTAAAATCATAAATGCGACACTCATTGGTTTTCTTATTTATTTCAAACCCTCTTTTTAGTTACTCCAAACCATATGGGAGAACAATAATGACATGAACAACGACAATATTTATTAATTCTCTAAGTAAATGGGTGTTGATTTTCATTTTATCGGCATATGAATAATTTGAAATAAAATTAAAAAAATTCGCATAAACTATTATTTTGATGATTAAAATTACTTTTGAAAAACTCAATTCTAAGTTAACATTATGCTCCATAAAATAAGTTAACATTTTGCTGGATAAATAATAATAATAAATTCTTTCACATCATTTACATGTAGGTCAAATTTAAATTATTTTAGATTTTTATTCTAATGGAAAGTCAAGTTTATGTTTAATGTTGATTTAATAATTTTTCTTCTCTGATGTGTTTCCATTCAGATTTATAGTTATTCTTAATTTATAGGCTTTTAAATAATCTTCTGTATATTACAAATGTAATATTCTTTATTACGACAAAATTATATGTTTGACTCATATTTTAATTTTTCTTGGGTATGTAAAGGGTGGCACTTCAACTTGTTCGATTTGATAAGAATAGACACAATAAATACTTCTAGTCCCATCATTTTTTTTGTTTTACTAATATCACCTATGTTTATTTAATTTACTTATGTTGCTTACTATTTTTGTAAGATAATTAAAGGAAATAGAAAATAAGGCAATTATGCTTCAAAAGTTCATTACTCTGCATGAAATAAACAATGTTGATTGAAAGGAGGAGTATATCTACTTGCTTAACTTTGTATGAAGAAAAACTATCTAGGAGGTTGACCAACAGGTCAAAGAGGTTAGTTTTCATCTCATCATATATATTAAACTAGTTATGGAAATAAATAAATTAAAAGGAAATTCTTATTTTTGGTGGCGCCACATAGGCAGGTCTAAAGTTCTCTTTTATCTATGTATATGAGTTAACATTGTGTATAACGTATATCTTATATATATAAATACATTTTCTTTGTCTTTTTTTTCTTTGCTGAACGAAGAGTTACTAAATATTATCGAGTATACAAAAATAATGATTGATGAAGAGTAAAGTTGCCTTGGAAGCCTTCAAGGAGATTCCAATGTTAACACCTTAGTGTTAAATTAATGTCACGACCCAAAACGAGCCGCGAGTGGCACCCACACTTATCCTGCTATGTGAGCGAACCAACAAATCTAAACCCCAACATAATGCGGAAGACTCAAAATCTTATTAATAAAACCAATAAATAAACATTCTAAAATTTATCAACTATTATCCCCAAAATCTGGAATCATCACATCAAGAACATCTATCCTCAAATTACTAAGTCCAAGAATATTTAAGAACTAAAATAAAGAATAAAACGGTAGTCCATGTCCGAGCTTCAAGGACATCAAGACGTGAATGAGAGAATCCAGTCCGAGCTAGGAACAATAGCTCACCCTGAAATCTGACGTGATGTAGACTGCCTAGAGTTGCGGACTAGACGAAGTCACTGGTGCACTTGCTGCACTCCACAAACAACAAGAAGGGAAATAAAAGTAGGGGTCAGTACAAGTACTGAGTAGGTATCATCGGCCAACTCAAAATAGAAAGCAATACATATCAAGTAATAATATAAAATCAACTACAACACTCAACAGGTGACAACAACAAGTACAAAACCCTTTGACAACAACACCAAGCACATCTATGAGGGCTCAAGCCTCCACACCATACTCGTTTGGGAATTAGGTTCTTTAAATTGAGTATATTACCATAATTCAAGATTCATTCTCTTTATTCCTCTTGTGTCGGAACGTGACACTCCGATCCCCTAATACTACGTGTCGGTTCGTGACACCCGATCCCCTAATACTACGTGTCGGTTCGTGACACCCGACCCATTAATCTCATTCTTTTCGTTCATCAAGCCTTCTTTTATACCAAGGCATCATCATTAAAAGAGTGGATTTAAGGGTTTTAAGATTCCACAGTATCATCATTATAATCCATCACATTTTATACAATCACAATCATGCAACAACACAATTAAGCGCATAGAAGACTTTACAATACCACCCAATACATATCAATCTCTATTAAGAGTTTACTATCACATAGCATAAACCATAACCTACCTCCACCGAAGAATCGTGATCAAGCAAGCTATCTCCCCAATGTCCTTGCTGTCTCTTCGTTCTTCTCTCTCTCGCTCGTTCTCTCTTCTTTTCTTTTTAAATTTTCTCTTCTTCAAACCCTTTTTCTTTTAACCTAATTATCATGTGATTAAGTATAAAAGATGATAAAAGTAACCCACTATTTATTTCAAGGTCCTGCAGGGTTGTCACAGAGTTCAGAGACTCAATTTCAGTAGAAGGGTCTGTGACAGTCCGTCGTGTCTACGACGGTCCATGCTGCAGTTCCGTCGCGAAGTTCAGAGAGTTGATCCCCGTACCCAAATTTTCAGAGTTGAAGTGTTTTGGAACGAGACCCTCGACGGTCCGTCGTGCCCATGACGGTCCGTCGTGCCCATGACGGTCCGTCGCAGGATCCGTCGACCCAGTCAGTTATTATCAGAAATAAACTCTACTGCTCGAATCGACTAAACAGGTCGTTACAATATATACCAATTTGCCCATCGTTTCGTCCTCGAACGATCACAAGAAGGAAAACAAGGGCGAGAAGGAGTACCTAAATCTGTAAAAAAGGTGTGGGTATCTTTCTTGCATATCAGCCTCCTTCTCCCAGGTGGACTCTTCGACTGGCCGATTCTTCCACTGAACCTTGATAGATGCAATCTCTTTTGATCTCAACTTGCGGACTTCTCTAGCTAGAATAGTAACCGGCTCCTCCTCATAAGACAAATTCTCATCAAGAAGAACTGAATCCCAGCGAATAATGTAGTTTCCATTCCCATGGTACTTTTTCAGCATAGACACATGAAATACCGGGCGCACTCCTGAGAGTCCTGGAGGCAACGCCAATTCATAAGCCACCTCCCCCACACGTTTCAAGACTTCAAATGGCCCAATATACCTTGGACTAAGTTTACCTCGCTTACCAAACCGCATCACCCCTTTCATGGGTGAAACCTTCAGCAAGACTTGTTCACCCTCCATGAACTCCAAGTCTCTAACCTTTCGATATGCATATTCCTTCTGCCTACTTTGCGCCACTAAAAGCTTATCCTGGATGAATTTTACCTTATCTAACGACTCTCTCAAAAGATCGGTACCCCAAGGTCTTACCTCAAATGCATCAAACCAACCAATGGGAGACCTACATCTCCTCCCATACAGCGCCTCAAATGGAGCCATATCAATACTTGAGTGATAGCTATTGTTGTATGAAAACTCTGCTAAGGGTAAGAATTTATCCCAATGACCACCAAATTCTATCACACATGCACGAAGTATATCCTCAAACACCTGAATCGTTCGCTCAGACTGACCATCCGTCTG
>NC_028645.1:29097135-29099942 GCF_001406875.1 Solanum pennellii
TTTATACCAAGGCATCATCATTAATAGAGTGGATTTAAGGTTTTTAAGATTCCACAGTATCATCATTATAATCCATCACCATTTACATAATCACAATCATGCAACAACACAATTAAGCGCATAGAAGACTTTACAATACCACCCAATACATATCAATCTCTATTAAGAGTTTACTATCACATAGCATAAACCATAACGTACCTCCACCGAAGAATCGTGATCAAGCAAGCTATCTCCCCAATGTCCTTGCTGTCTCTTCGTTCTTCTCTCTCTCTCGCTCGTTCTCTCTTCTTTTCTTTTTAAATTTTCTCTTCTTCAAACCCTTTTTCTTTTACCCTAATTATCATGTGATTAAATATAAAAGATGATAAAAGTAACCCACTATTTATTTCATGGTTATCTCCTTTAATCCCTGATTAAATAAATTTTTAACATTAACCCACTAATTTTATAATTATAATCACGAATAGTCCAAAACACCCCTTTAAAACTTTAGCAAAAATCCGACCCAGGTGGAATTACGCCACTCGTGACGGCCCGTCGTGCCTACGACGGTCCGTCCTACAGGGTCGTCACAGAGTTCAGAGACTCAATTTCAGTAGAAGGGTCTGTGACGGTCCGTCGTGTCTACGGCGGTCCGTGCTGCAGTTCCGTCGCGAAGTTCAGAGAGTTGATCCCCGTCCCCAAATTTTCAGAGTTGAAGTGTTTTGGAACGAGACCCTCGACGGTCCGTCGTACCCATGACGGTCCGTCGTGCCCATGACGGTCCGTCGCAGGATCCGTCGACCCAGTCAGTTATTATCAGAAATAAACTCTACTGCTCGAATCGACTAAACAGGTCGTTACAAAAAAAAATAGTTACAATCTCTTACTCTCTTTTGACGGATTAATTTTTCTTATGAATTGCCTAAAATTATATAGCTTTATTTTTTTAATTAATACTTATTTCCAAATTTAATTGCTATCATGTTTATTCTATTTATTTATTTTTTGTTCAATCTACTATAACATTTTATAATAAAATCAAATAAACCAACATATGTAAAGATATGCTAACTATTTTTACCACTAAACCAAATGGATTACGATTAAAATTTTACCATTAATTATCACATTATATTTAATGGTATAAACTTCTTTCCATTTTTGGCTCTATGCACCTTGCGAGATCCAGTAAAATATTAGTTGCGCAATAGCACAAAACTCAACATTTTTTATTTGGAGTATAAATTTGTATGTAAGAAATGATAAAAGTTTCAACAACAATTAAATTTTAACTCGGAATCTTAAAATATTGATGATTTTATTGCAAAAAATATTAAAGATTAATCGAACATATGAAATTAATATCATAAATTTGCCAGTAATTGTTTTTCTTTTTTATTTCAAACCCTCTTTTTAGTAACTCCAAACCATAATGACATGAGCACCGACAATATTTATTAATTCTCTAAGAACAAGGGTGTTGGTTTTCATTATATCTGTATGTAAATAATTTAAAATAAAATTAAAAAAAATCACATAAAATATTCTTTTGATAATTAAAATTAATTTTTTAAAAGACGATTATAACTTAACATTATGCTTGACAAAGATTAATAAATTAATTTTTTCAGATCATTTACATAAAGGTCAAATTGTAAATTATTTTAAATTGTAATTCTTACGGAAAGTCTAATTTATGTTTAACGTTTAATTACCTATTTTTCTTCTTTGATGTGGTTCAATTCAAATCTATAGTTATTCTTAATTTATCGGCTTTTAATTGTCCTTTGCATATTACAAATATAATATTTTTTATTCAGCGAGAGTTGTATGTTTAACTCATATTTTAATTTTTCTTGGGTGTAAAGGGTGGCACTCCAATAGTAAAATTTGATAATAATAGACACAATTAATATTTCTAGTCTCATATGTTTTTTCTTTTGCCTAATATCATCTATATATGTTTAAACTACAATTTTTTGCTTAAAAATATTTGATTATTATTCCTTAGCTATATGATAGAGTGCATTCTTGATACAGTGAAGAATTAATTCACCCACAAAGCTTAAATTTTCAATTAAAAAAATATCAAGTACGCAATTTATTGAAATATCCGTGCAAGAAGTGGTACGACAAGAATTCATTGATTGGATTTATTTAGCGATGGAGAGCTCTCTCTAAAAAATAAAAATTTTAAGCTAACTTATTTAACAGTTGCGTGTGCAAATTAATTATTCTGCCTCGATTTATATGATATATTTATTATTAAATTTATGGAATATGAAAAGACTTTTCAATTTTTCAAAACTATCCTTAAAATAAGTATAATTTTCATAAATCTCATAGTGCTAATAGTAAGTAAATCATTCTCCGACTTTTTATAAAATTACAAAAATTTCTTAAATTTATGAACTTCAGATACATAAGCAGACATCAAGATACATAATGGAGGAATGTATCCGACATGGGATGAATACATCAAGTAGATATGGATGTATTAGAGAGGGAATAGGACACTTGGATACATAAGGATGGATATATTTGAGAGAGATCGGAGAGGGATGTATTAGCGAAGGGATAGGACATCAAATTACATAAGGGAGGATGTATGAGAGGGAAGGGATATAATGAGAGAGTATAGGAATATATAAGCGAGAGGGGGTGTCATCTATTTGAGAGTGGATTTTTGAAAAAGGAATATATATATATATATATATATATATATGTATATATGTATATGTATATATATATATACATATATATATATATATGTATATATGTATATATATATGTATATATGTATATATGTATATATGTATATA
>NC_028645.1:29104004-29120865 GCF_001406875.1 Solanum pennellii
CGTCTTCAACTCAACCGCAACTCTAGCCAGTCTTCATCAAGCCAGATTTCAGGGTGAGCTATTGCTTCTAGCTTGGACTGGATCTTCCTCTTCATGTCTTGATGCCTTGAAACTCCGGCATGGACTAGCTTTTTACTTATTTTAGCTTCGTAGATACTCTTAGATTAGTAATTCGAGGATAGATTTTCTTGTGGTGATGACTTCCAAATTTTGGGGATAATGATTGATAAATTTTAGAAGTTATTTAATTGATTTCGTTAATGAGTTTTAAGTCTTTCGCATCGTATTTTGTTCATTATGGTTAAAATGTTGGGGTTTAGATTGGTTGGTTCGCTCACATAGTAGGATAAGTGTGGGTGCCACTCGCGGCTCGTTTTGGGTCGTGACAATGAACCAAATAGATTGAGAATTTAATAGGTATCATCAACTACATCACATTTAACGGTATAAACTTTTTTACCATTTTTGGTTCTACGCACCTTGCAAAACTCAATAAAACACAAGTACTTGCGCCAAATCACCAAACTCAATATTTTTTATTTGGAGTGTAATTTTTTTTTATAAGAAATGGAAAAAATTTCAACAATAACAAAATCTTTATTCATAACCTTATAAATCAAATTAGTTTAGTGCTAAGAACATTAAAGATTAATCGAACTCATCAAATTAAAATCTTAAATTCATTGATCACTAATTATACTATTGAACAACTTTAATAATTTAAGTTCGACTTAAATAAGCCTTTTAATCTCCCTCACAAATTTAACAAATTGTACTCTTGATCAATGAATTATTTTTGTTAGGTTCTATCAATCTAATGTCTTTAAGCAACAATTATTATTTTTTACTATATGGACTGTGATACTACATTGGTAAAAACATTATGAAATCAATCTATTTAAAGGATTTTCTTCACTGGTTATAAGAACCAGGTCATATAATAAATCACACAAAGAGAGATATAATAGTTTTTCTATTCTTTGTTCTCTCCAATTGCAATGGCCTCTTCAAAAAAAGTTTATATTTCACATTTAAAAAAAAAATTGGGGTGGAGGAGGAATTGGAGGAGGGGGGGATGAGATTACATTTTTGGGAATTGAATCCTCACCAACAAGGTGGGAGTTCAGGTAGCCTACCGACTAAGCAATTAAAATTCCCCTTCTATTTCACATGAAAACTTGATGAACTAGAATCGGCGAAATTCTAATAGAATATATATTATGGTAGAAAGATTTATCTCATGTGAGTATAAAAAATTATTGGTAACAACAAAAAATTTCAGTTCTTTTACATTTTTAAAAAAAATCAGCATTTAGCGACAGACGAAATTGTTGCTAATCTATGATATTCCGTTGCTAAACATGATTAGCGACGGAATAGCACATATTATCAACTGTTGCTATATCGCTCAATAGTAATCACTTAATAACAAAAAAATATGTTTGTCACAAATTTAGCGATGTCTTAGAAACGAAAAATATTTGTCGCCACTTGTTAGCGACGGACTATTCCGTTATTTTATTTCTATTGTTTGTAGCTAATTTCATAATTCATTTCGCCATTTTTGATAAATTCTTGACACATTTTTTTCTCTTATCCGTCGCCATAATTTCTTTATGTAACAACGACCAAATAGTCTCTATATTTGTTGCTAAATTTGTCTTGTAAATTTGATTTATATGTAACTTAAATTAAATTGCTCTATACCCCAAAAATAATCAACATATATAATAATATCATGCATGGTTCAAAATATATAGAATATCGAAATTGCGTTTTTCCGATTCAAATAATCCAAAATAATATATCAATTGTACTTAAAAGAACCTACATTCATCAAATATTATTACAATAAAAAAGGAATACAGTTGTCACGTGAAACTAAGGTTCAACATTGTCCTCATAAGTAATAGCTGAAAGAGGAACCTCGTCCTCATAAGTAGCTGAAGGAGGCACTAAGGGTGGACTGATGATAAGGCAAAAAACTTCTACCATATTAAAATTTTGCTTCAAAACAAAAACCGTATAGTCTTATCTTCTTTTCTCCCCCACAACTTGATAATATGCTTCACATTAATCAATATCAATTTGTGACACTATTTTTTTTTGTGATATTTCTTCATATTTCTGTAATAAGTAGAGGAAAAATGAAAGTGTTACACATTGGATACAAAATATATTTTGAAAGCCAATACAAAAACATGCATAACCTTTTAAGCATTAGCATTAATGTACAGATTGTTCCTTGAAGTTTCAAGCCTTAACAATTCATAACTACATAAGAAGTTTCTAGACTATAATAATATGTGAAGTTGATCAATAATATGTGAGGAAATATCCCCAACATAGAATATGCAGGGAAGAAAGGAAACAAAGAGAGAGTCGAAACAGACTCATCAAAACAAGGAAATGTATGTATCACTATTCAACCTATCGCAAGTACTTGACTCTTTGAAACAAAAGCTAAGTTAATAATTGATTATGCATAATGCTTAAAACAAAGAAAATTCTTTACTCTATCAGACTTATACTTAAGCTTAACTACCGAAAGGAATAAACAATTAATCAAGGCCACTGTAAGCTTTATATAAGCAATGTAAACAAGAAAACTCCAAATCATTATACTTAATAGTTCAATTATTCAAAAAGGTCCAAAAGTAAAGGTTTATTCACAAATTGACATGGAAAAGGAACTTTCATACACATAAAATTGGGCACACTATTCATGCTTATATTTAAAAAAAATAATTTCCACTATTAATAGAGTCAAGCCTCTCAAGTCTCAATCATCAAACCAACATTTAACACCCATATCTAAGTTGAACTTGTAAACCAAGTTTGCAATACAAAATAAATTATAATGCCTTTGACAAATTTAAAATATACAGTAGTTACTCAAATTGAGTTATTACCAAATACATCAACACTGTTTTGGTTTAACACGCACATGTATCCAAAAGTAATGGATGATTATGTGATAGGCTTCTCAATTTTATGCACATAGAGGGTCTTTGCAGGATCATTTTAGTTTATAAATACTCAATATACTTCTTAGCATATAATACATCATAATCATAAAAGATTTTTAGTAACTTAGTAATGAAACATGTAAAACAGAGTGATAAACTTCATAATAACCGGAACTTAAAGTTCTTTTAAGAGTATTTTTTTTTTGCTATGTACACACTTGAAGATTATGGGAGATTATAAGCTTAGAGAAATTCTTAATTTCACATAGTATTATCTGTGTGTTCTGTTCTCACTTCTACAATAAATTCTTATCTCCATTTCGCAAAGGATTAAATGTGAATATTTGGTGCTCGTCCATAAAATATGCTTTATACTTGTTGTCACTCTCACTGGAGTTCAAAATTCCAATTTTAAACACTACAAAGACAGTAAGAAGGAAAGAGGAGAGTTCAAACGTGGGACTCTCAGACTACAACTGTTGTTGCAGAAGAAAGTTCATACATTTGTTAGCAGCCATGGGTGAGAGAGTAAAGTTAGAAGAATCCATGAGCAGGGAAGCTATGGTTAGTCTTTGTTGGTGAGCAGACATAGCTGTGAGAAGTTCTTGGCGATGTTCCATCATTTCAAACTCTCATGGTGATCCAACTTCACCCTCACAAGTCCCACCACCATGAAGGAACCTACAACTACTTCCATTCTTACAATACCCTATAGCAAAATAGAGACAAGGTTTACAGCCAAGTCCCACACTTCGGATATCAGCCCCAAAATATATATAAGTCATAGAACATATATTAGAAAAATATTCAAAAGGATACTAAAAAAATTAATGTTAACCATAATTAAAATTAAATGTAAATAAACTTTAACAGAAAAGTATATGAACAAGTAATCTTTAACAAAATGACATTAGGGGATCTACCTGGCTGCTGTCGGTGCTCACTTTCACTGCACACTGCGTAGAGCTGATGTTGTTGTAATTTTAGCCGGAGAGAGAGACAACTGGTGGCGCCATCTCATTGATGTTGTTGTTGCGGAAGAAGACCGCCTGGTTGCTCGCCGACTATAGCTGTTGCCATCAATGGAGGCTCGATGGTGGCCTTCGTGTGCTTTTTGGAGCTCTCCGCTGTTGTCTAACTGCTTGTTTCATGGCTTCTGCTGGATGGCGTTGCTCTCTGCTAGTTCTCCAAGATGCTCTGTCGGAAAGAAGGACGGAGAGGAGGGAAAATGGATCTGGGCGGCGGATTAGGAGAGGAGAAGAGGAGAATGAAGAAAAAATAAGGGGTTTGGGCTCTTTTGTATAAAATAGGAAAGCAAGGATCTTAAATCAGGACCACTGATCAAATTCATATGAGCGGTTGTGATTGATTCTTGGAGTAGACGAACCATGATCGACGGATAAGATTAAATGAGAGTATTGAAATCTGAAATTGGAGTTTGTAACGGAATTAGTGACGGATTCTAGAATCCGCCGCTTTCAAATAAATGTGTATATAATTTAGAAAATTATATTGAAGGATATTTTCATCACTATATGATATAAATAATTATAAAATATATTCAATAATTTAGCAACCTTTTTTTCCGTCACTAATTCCGTCGCCCGATATTAATTAAATTTATGAGCACTACTTTGTTATTGAATTTGTGCAAAATTAGGCGTCAAATTTTCGCGCTAATATTTAGCGACGAATTAAATATTCCATTCGGTTGCTATATTATAAATCAAAAAATCATTTCTTAATTATGCAACAAAATGGTTATTCCGTCACAAGTCCGTCGTCATATAGTGACGGAATATTGTTCATCGCTAGTATCCGTCGCTAAACGCTGCTTTTTAGTAGTGATAATTCCTACAATAACTAATTCAATCCACTTTTGGTGAAAATTCAAAATCATATGGTAGAATGTTTGAACAGGTAATAAGCTATGATTGGAAGCCTGAATGTCACGAACCCACCAGGTTATGCGGGCACCCACTCTAACACCTAAGTAAAAGAAACCTCATATTCCAAAGGTTTATTCATGCGGACAATTAACAAGGTATATAATGTAGGGTAAAAATCATTATTACAACCTCTTATTCATGCACTAGTCAAAACATTTAAAGTAACTTGACAACCCCAAGGATCTAGTTCAACAGGTACAAGATCTACTAAGAATTACAATAACACTTTAATAATACAACAAAGCTCCCACCATGCGAAAGGAAGAGTCGATGTTGTTGGAGAATTTCCTCATCTTCACGTAATGAAACGTCATCAATCCTGCATCTAGACTATGTCAAAAAGACATAGCAAGTGTAGTATCAGTACAACCATACGTACTGGTAGATATCATTGGTCAACCCAACGCTCACCTTATGACATATAAATAGAACAATAAAATACCATGTCCGGACCCCACGCTTCTTCACCCTTAGCCTTTACTTAGAGCACCTTCCAAATTACCACCTATCTCTTTTCCATGAGGTTACAACCTAATTACACTAACCACCTTGTATACCACAAGTAACACTACCACACTTGAGATTTCAATAGATCATAGCTTAAAACACTAACCACATTGTATATTACAAGTAACACTACCACGCTTAAGGTTCCAAGTAGATCATAGCTTAAATATACTAACCACATTGTATACTACAAGTAAAACTAACACACTTAAGGTTCCAAATAGATCATAACTTCAATATACTAACCGCAATGTAGACTACAAGTAACACTGCCACACTTAAGGTTCCAAATAGATCATAACTTAAATAAACTAACCACATTTATACTATATATACACACCTCACCAAAATTGAGCATAACACATTTCACCATGCACATTTTATCACAAGTAGTTGGCTCTCTCATCGGACCCAAAGTCAAACTGTTAGCATGCTGGAACGTGGCAATCTGATCCAATTTTAAGACGGAACGTGGCAACCGATCCCAGTTAGAGTGTCGGAATGTGGCAGCAGATCCAAGTTAATATGCTGGAATGTGGCAATCCAATCCAAGTTAGAGTGCTGGAACGTGGCAGCCGATCCGAATCACACATTTCAATAACACATCAAGATCACACATTCAAGTCATGATTTTATCATATCGACATCCACATATCTCTTTTTAACATCTAAGACCATTGTTGCAATATGCATACATATACAAGTATCACAACAAAGTAAGACACTTGTATATCACACCATCATCACCTAGTCACATACTTAATTACATATATATGGGTTCTCTCGATTTCTCTTTACGGAATTACACAAGTCCTAATGCTAATTCTTCATCACATAGTTCCATTACTAGTTTTCTTAACCATGAAAACACCTTTTTATCACAATTATACCATAGCCAAGAACACAAATAAGAACCTCGACCAATTACTATATCAACACAATACTAAGCCCATAAGCATTGAATTTTAGTAACTTTCCACAGAATTTACTCGGTGCACGAAGGTCTAAATATACCTTATATTGTTAAATTCATATATTACATGGTAAGCATGGATTTTAACTACTCAACATAAGAACCTAACCTACCAGGGCGCCAAGCAATTTGTACGGAGTTTTGATTTTGTTTCCATCTTTCCGGATTCGCTACGGTGAATTTGGCCAAGATTTTGGGAGCTTCCATCATCCCCATGCTTGAAAGTTCCCTCTCCTTCTTTTCCCAACTTGAAATAATTTTATAGGGGTTTCTACGATAATTTACGACTTATTAGGGTATTTTAGAAAGATGGAAAAATAAGAATTTTATCGTAAATTCGGATTCTGCATCGCCAATCCTGCTGCAGCAGTGCCGCACCAACGGCACATGTCCCGCTGTAGGGGGAAAGTGACCACATTTTTTGCAAATTTTTCTCTTCTCCAATAACGAGGGTTTGGGTCATTACAATGAATTAGTTTTTTTTACGAATTTTTAAAAAATATTTTGCATTGTTTTGATTAAAATCTTTGGCCAAAATCTAACTAAATCTGTTATGTTTATTTTTGTAATAAAATTCTGCTCCATAGAAATAAAATTAAAAATTATTTAATGTAATATAGAGTCTTAATTATTATTTTGGTGTGATTTTTTTTGTTAATTATTCACATAAGTATTTATGGATCTTAAAGTTCTTAAAAAAGTTTCCAATTTCATCAGAGCATAATTACTATCCACCCACGAAAATTACATGGTCACCTCAGTTTTAGAAATATTTATTTTTTCCTATTAATATGTGCGCATATTGTTAAAAAAGAATATTATATGGTAACTTGGACTCTAAATTAATTATACAATTTTGTTTAGGATTCTTACTTGGTTTACCAAAAATAAAAAGGATTCTTTCACGCTTTCTTCTCATTATTTTCACACTCCTTCTCTCTCCCACCACTCAAGCAACTCACGTAAACCAGAAGCAATTTGAGACAATCAATGAAAACTTATTAGAAATGCTTATTTCTCTTCTATTAATTCAACTACTATATTTTCACATCTAATGATTAATGGTTTTTCATCTTTTTTATAAACACATTTTACAGATCTTTTAACGACGTACTCTATCAATGATTCTCTTTACGCATTTTACTATATATTTACAAGTTAGAACGTTTAGTCTTTCAGACATACTCTACTATCCAAATCTTGAAAGTGCTCGGAGGTAAGAAGTTAGAGTTTAAGTCTTCACGCCTCATGTGGATTCGGGAATATTATAATTGATTCAAGCATGACATTAACACTTCTCCTTGAGGAAATTTACAACAAACTGGAATAGACTTTGTTGGAAACGATTAAAGGTAAAATTAATTTTTTTTATCATTTTAAGTATACACTTTTAGTTATCTAATTATTATATTGTGTCTCGATCGGAAATAGAAAAAAAAATCCACCGAATGAACTTTCCATATGTTACGAGACTAAAAGTGTTGTCAATTTTCCTAAGATTGTATTTCATTTCATGGATGTTGATATCGAATAGTTATATATGAATACATTTTCAAAAGTGGATAAAGATATGACTTGTTTGACAATTGATTGGGGGGAGTGGGGGTTTATATAGTGTTTATGGAAACTTTGCATGGAAGAATTTCCTTATTGGAAATGATATTGTGAATCAAAAAACTTGGCACGGATGAATTTTCTTATTGGATATGATATTGTGAATCAGAAACTCTGTTTCTTGCCTACTAATTGTGCCAAACACTGAATAAATTTGATTATAATTTCATATTTTTAATTAATTAAGCACAACTATCTATCGAAATTTGGCTTTTAATTTTATTGTATTTGAAATAATTTATTTTTATAAAATTCACAATATTTTAAAGTTATTTAAAATATTCTTGTCACTTTTTATTATTTTTAAATAATGTGTATGCTTTTATATAATTAGTACATTTTATGAATATTTGATGAATATTGAAAAATTGTCTCCAAAAAGATTTTGTTTCATTCATATATTTTGTTAAATTAGTATTAGTTAGTTAGTAGATTATATTTTCGAATTAATTAATTTTTTAATTACTGTTTATAAATGAGCAAATTATTTTATTTTTTTAAGATTAAGAAGCTTATTGATTAATCTTTTTTAAACTTATCCAAAATTAATAAATTAATTCGATTTGGAAACATTCTTTATTACAATTGGTTATAATTGAAACTCATTTGGTCATGTCATAATTTCAAATCTAAACCATTTATTGTAAATCTAACTATTTTGCTACCTCGCTTGAAACTCAACCTTCAGACCAAATTTGGGAAAACCCAGCCGACCAAATTCATTTTAACCAGCCCAACGCAACCCACCACTATTCGAACGGCTAAGGCGTCTACAAAATTCAAACATACCATGCGTTCAACAATGATTTGATACGGTACAAGACGAGCAACCAAAGCCCAGTACCATACCTTCGTTATCTTCTTCCCAACGACCTCGATAGTACAAGCTCCAGAAGTGTGTCCTCTCCTTACCCTTATTCATTTGTATAAAAACAAACTAGGTGGAGGCCAAGATCAGATGACTATGTTCATTAATCCATTCAAATTTGTTGATAGTCTCGGTATATTCTTTGTCCTTCATAAATAATTCAAATTTTGACATTGGGAATTCGCCCTAGCATTATCCGATGATTTCCCCTTGATTCGTTCTATATAAACCCCTTTTCATTCCCTTAATTGAGAAAGGTTGGAGAGACTGGTTGTATTAGAAAAAAACACAGTAGTTTTTCTAGTTTTTTTAATCATTTGTTTCCTCTGTCATATTTTCTAGTTCTCATATCGATTATTGTATATGTTTACTAGTTGTTTGCTCATTTATACCGATGGTTTTACTCCTTCTTCAGTTTTTCTAGCTTTCATTACTGCTTTAATAATATATTTGATTGTTCACTCTATGTTCTTCTTAGTATTGCCTTTTAGTTTATTATTCGATTTTTCAGTTTTCTTGATCAGCTAAGTCTATTTTTGTTAGAAATTGCCTGATTTTCTTACCATAATTAAAGTTTGTTTTTTCTAAAAGAAAAGGTGATGTATTACCATAAATGTTTTAACTTTTCCTGAAAATAAAATGTAATTTTCTTTCATATTTGATTTATTATTTCTTTAGAGGAAAACTTATGAAATATATAAATTGAAGATCTTATTCTCATAGCAAAATACAATAGCGTCCACAATGTAGCCATTCAAAAGTTTTGTTAATGGGGAGATTTATTCCCTTAACAATTTTAGTATTTTTGTTTTGTATTAGTTTTCATATAATATAAACACAATGAACCTTTGATCTGACTTACTTACTTAGCGGAAGACTTAAACACAAGAAATAAAACTCATGCAATAACTTATAAAATAATATCTTAACACAAATAGCAACTCAAGTCTTAAACTTATACAACTGAAATGAATAATACTAAAGAACTATAACTATCTATCTATGAAACCTCTAAAATAAAGACAGATGCTGGGACAAGACTCCCGATCATCCTAACAACTGAAATACTAGAAAGCAAAGAAAAAAGAGCCCTCTTGAAAATAAGGAGGCTCACCAACTGACTCCAAATTCTCAACTGGATCAACGAGGTGCTGGNAGACCAGTGGCACACATGCATCATCACTTAAAAAATTCAGTAGTTATACAGAAAACGTACCCCCCAAAAAAATATGTACGATGTTCTGTTGATGTTCCCGTAACTTTTCTTCGCTCCACCCGCTTTTCTCCGCTTCCCCTCTTTTCTTTTCTTTACAAATTATTTGTTACCCTAATTATTATACTCATATAATTATAATAATGATAAAAGTGACCTACTATTAATTATAATAATATTTCTTAACCATTAACTAAATAAATTAGTAAAACTACCCCACTAATTTCATAATTATAATTATGAATAGTCCAAAACACCTACTTAAATCTATCGGAAAGTATTTTCTAACATAAAAATTTCTAGTGCTCAAACCGACTAAATGGGTTGTTACAAATTCAAACATACCATGCATTCAACAATGATTTGATACGGTACTCGACGAGCAACCAAAGCCCAGTACCATACCTTCGTTATGTTCTTCCCAACGACCTCGATAGTATAAGCTCCAGAAGTGTGTCCTCTCCTCACCCTTATTCATTTGTATAAAAACAAACTAGGTGGATGCCAAGATCATATGACTATGTTCATTAATCCATTCCAATTTGTTGATAGTCTCGGTATATTCTTTGTCCTTGATAAATAATTCAAATTTTGACATTGGGAATTCGCCCTAGCATTATCCGATGATTTCCCCTTGATTCATTCTATATAAACCCCTTTTCATTGCCTTAATTGAGAAAGGTTGGAGAGACAGGTTGTATTAGAAAAAAACACAGTAGTTTTTCTAGTCTTTTTAATGATTTGTTTCCTCTGTCATATTTTCTAGTTCTCATATTCATTATTGTATATGTTTACTAGTTGTTTGCTCATTTATACCGATGGTTTTACTCCTCCTTCAGTTTTTCTAGCTTTCATTACTGCTTTAATAATATAGTTGATTGTTCACTCTATGTTCTTCTTAGTATTGCCTTTTAGTTTATTATTCGATTTTTCAGTTTTCTTGATCAGCTAAGTCTATTTTTGTTAGAAATTTGCCTGATTTTCTTACCATAATTAAAGTTTGTTTTTTCTAAAGGAAAAGGCAATGTATTACCATAAATGTTTTAACTTTTCCTGAAAATAAAATATAATTTTCTTTCATATTTGATTTATTATTTCTTTAGAGGAAAACTTATGAAATATATAAATTGAAGATCTTATTCTCATAGCAAAATACAATAGCGTCCACAATGTAGCCATTTAAAAGTTTTGTTTATGGGAAGATTTATTCCCTTAACAATTTTAGTATTTTTGTTTTGTATTAGTTTTCATATAATATAAACACAATGAACGTTTGATCTGACTTACTTACTTAGCGGAAGACTTAAACACAAGAAATAAAACTCATGCAATAACTTATAAATTAATATCTTATCACAAATAGCAACTCACGTCTTAAACTTATACAACTGAAATGAATAATACTAAAGAACTATAACTATCTATCTATGAAACCTCTAAAATAAAGATAGATGCTTGGACAAGACTCCCGATCATCCTAACAACTGAAATACTAGAAAGCAAAGAAAAAGGAGCCCTCTTGAAAATAAGGAGGCTCACCAACTGACTCCAAATTCTCAACTTGATCAAAGAGGTGCTGGATGCTGATCTTGATTACCTGTATTTGTATAATAAGACGATGTAGTCTAGCTGACATCAGTAAATTAAATGTACGATGGATTTGATTGTTAAAATTGAAGACTCTTAAGTGTGTGCTGGTATGGATTATAATTTTGTAACTTGAGTATAGCTAATTGCTAAATTCTGTAGAATATCAAAAAGTTGACTAGATTATGAGTAATGATACCTATCTAGCAATCAACTATTACAAATCATGTGGGTTTTTTTCAAATCTAACATGTAATGCACTAAAATCAATCTAATACTTTAGCTCAACAAAATTATAAAAGCTTGAATTGTCTATTGAATTATATTCCGCCATTATCACTAATGATATTTCACAAGCAACTTAGAGATCTAAAGTAACAATAGATTGCAACCTTAAAATATAGATGAAAACATATATATGTATATATATATAGTTGAACCCATATCATTTCAACATTTTAAAGAAATTAAACATAAAACAATTATAATTTAATCATTCGCACATTACACAACCCCAATAATAGAGAGATTAGCTATTAATAATGAAGGTAAAAAAAATAAACTAAAATTATCATTCATTGTAGCTACTTGATTCGAAATTCGAATATTTCAATCCCAAAGACCTTCAATCTGAAGAAGGTTCTATACAACCTTCAAGTACAAGCTTAATCCTCAATAGTAAGGTTTTTGGAGATAGTATTAGAAAATTCAAAATGGTAAAAAGTGTTTTCCTGTCACTTCAAAAAATTATTTATACGTTTACAAATTTCGCCACAATTTCTCTTTGTGTCTGTCATGACCTAGACCATCGTGAGTGACACACACTATATCACCTCGTGGGAGTGTTATTTGCTCTATTCAAATTAGCAAACTAGAAAATATAAAAGATGAAAAAAAACACAAAGAACTATCCGAGTCCACAGAACCCACTGTGTGTCCTTAAGAAATTTAATTCCCTCAAGTACCCGAAGTTACAGACTTATTACTCTCAAGATAAACGGATTAACCATTGAAGAAGCACTGGTACCTCAAACTTTGATGGTTTCAATGAACTCAAAATGACAACAATGAATCTCACAGATAGACACGGTCAATCGATTTTATTTTGTAAGAAATGTATGCAAAGGAAGGGAAAATTTTGATGCCGAAAACTGAGAGAAAACCTCTATTTATAGCCAACAAAGGATAAAGGTCGCAACTCTTCGAAAATAAGACAACCTTTCAGAAAGGTCACAACCCTTTGGAAAAGGCACAACCTTTCAAAAGGTCACAACCCTTTGGAAAAGGCACAACCTTTCAAAAGGTCACAACCCTTTAGAAAATGCAACTTTTCATAAAGGTCAGGGTCTTTCAGCAAAGTCACAACCCTTCAGGAGAGTCGCAACCCTTCATTTCTTGTTCGCACCTTTAGTACCCATTAGGTAGAACCAACTACTAACCGACAATTAAACCAATATGTAATTTCTAAAACCAAGACATCAAATAAATATTAAGAAAATAGTTTTAAAAGCAACTAAGGATATGAATAACCTCAATCAATAGTCAAAACGTTCATGCAGAATAATGTCTTAAGAAATTATAATGGTAGTATCAAATCTCTAATATAATCAATAATGGGGATGCAACCCTAAAAACATAGAAAACATAATCTACTAGTCCAATGTAAGAACAAACAGAAATAATAGAAGAATTTGTGACAACATGAAAGAGTAGTTCACCCATGGATTTAAAGTCAAATGTCTCTTAATAAAGGTCTCATTTCAGCTGGAAGATATCTTGTACATAACAAGAAAAGAACATGAACAATATCAGTACACAAATCACTAGTAGGATTATATGGCCAGTCCAAGATATGAGTGTAAACAATTTACTACATTATAGTAACACAAGTCAATACATACAACTACAATCACTTTTGAATCCCTACGGGTTCCTTATTGTCTTGGCTACAAGAAACCTTTCACCAAGCCCAGACATTTAATCCCGCTCATTATCAGATGGTCCTAGACTGCACGTAGTCCAGACTCCTTCCGAGGTTGACCTAGCCTAAAAATTGTGAGTCACTATCCAAAAAGCTTTCAACCCAAATTCTTTCACCATTGACCTATTCATTATATATTGTACCCCTTTGTACAACAAAATATTTAAATATTCTGTATTGTACTTATAGTACCTCTCATGTATTATATTATCTCTCTTCAAGATAATGAATCAATATCATTTTCAACAACACGAACAGTGAAAGTATTTTCACTTTTATAACCTCAACAATACTTTATTTTATTTTTCCTAACTCTAACATTGCATTCAATCAAATCACAATTGATTACTACAAATATATATATATATACAACATTCAAAAACTTCGACCATGTTTTTGTTTACATTTTCCTTTAGGATCAAGTAGCACAACAATAGCAACATACCCCTAAAACATTCAAATATATCATAATAGTGGAATAAGATTTTCATAAAGTTTTCACACAGATTTATAAATTAAAACATTAACAACATCATCTCTTTATTTCTCAACAAACACTTTTGTATATGTAGAGAAAATATTCACAAATGATAGTTTAATGGCCTTGAAGCATTCCCAAAACAATAAGTACAAATAAACTACTATACCATTCCAAAGCATAAAACTCGCTAGAAAGGTAGTTCACTAACATTAATCAATGTGTCAGCAGCAAACATAAAACAAAATCCAATTATGAACAAGTTTTTTTTTCTTTCTTTTTACCATTTATTATTATCAAATGGAATATAGTAGCAAAATGAACATTGAAAATATATACCATCAAATTTGACATCTTATCAACTTAAAATAAATGTTCATTAATTTTTTCTCCCAATTCCACGTGAATCAATTTGCACTTATATAAATATAACATACCACCTCAGATAATGCCAATAAATGTGAATTTTATGAAGAATGTTTTATTCTAAGAACTTAAGTAGTTCAAGAATAATCAATATTATATATAAAATTTTCTTCTTCTCCAATTTGGTACAAACTTAATTTTTCAGGCACAAAAACTCAAATTCACAATAAGTCACAAGATTTACTTGAGAAATGACTACAATAATTTATATCATCCGTTTAATTAAATATAATTTTACTTAGCGGGATTATCATTTCTCTGAATCTTTTTCTATATTGAGGGATATGATTACTTAATTTATCACACACAATCAAAATATGAACATATAATATATCACATATAATATTAGATTAAAATATCCTCCATCCAAATCCAACTTAGTGCATCTCCTTTCAATTTTTATTTATATTTTATTTTCGCCAAATTTTGAAGTAGTATTTTTTTCGCTAAAATTAAAGTATAAAATATCCTTAAGATTATTGTAAATTCTTACGAAAAATACCTTCATCACTAACATTTACCGAATTCACCAAAGCTTGTTCTTCACCACGAACTCTTGTAGGAAATTCTCATAGCTTGAGACGTGTCGAAAGACACTGTCCTTAAGGATATTTCACCCTTTATTGGTCTATATCTTGGGATTCACCAAGCTCTTCTAGAATAAACCTAGGAGCCAAAAACCAAAAAAGATTCTTTAAACAAAACCCACCACAATAGAATATGAAAAGAGAAGGGAAGAAGAAATTTCTCTTACTATCAATCTACACCCAAATAAGATTAGAAATATATATATAATGAAAACAAATTATCCTTTCACATGAACAAGATTATGGCAAAATGAGCAATTTATTTTGGTTAAACAAACCGTCTTCTCATTATTTACTCATTCAAGAATGATTAATAAGATGGAGACAAACATTATATTCCGATTAGGAGTAATGGTCAATCAAAGGCTATTTATGGAGGGAAAATATTTAGGATATAAAATAATATTCTGTTCAAAAATATAACAGGATATAAAATGATTCTTTTTGAGATATATAAAATAATATTTTTCCAATACAAACCATTAGTCGGATTATACAGTCAGTCCAAGATATGAGTGTAACCAATTTACTACATTAGAGTATCACCGATCAATACATAGAACTACAATCACTTTTGAAGCCCTACGGGTTCATTATTGTCTTGGCTACAAGAAACCTTTCACCAAACCCATGCACTCGTTATCAGATGGTCCTAGAGTGCACCTAGTCCATATTTTTCCAAGGTTGACCTAGCCTAAAATTCTTGAGACACTATCCGTAAAGCTTTCAACCTAAATTCTTTCACAATTAACCTATTCAAAATGATCTAGATGGATCATTTCAGTGTTATTTCACTTAACTAAGTCGGGACAGCCAAGTAGTCGGGTTATACGCTAAATGGTAGAGTTCATCGCCACTCAGACTTTCCAACTTTAATTTTTCTTTCTTTTCATGTTACATTTTACGACACCAATGACAATCGCCGAATCACATTGACGATACGCCGACTTCTCCCTGATATTTCAAAACTGAGAAGAACTTGAGGGTTAAGAACTGTAATCTTCCGCGATTTACCGAGTCAACTTAGGTACACTCACTGTAGACTTTGCATATTCCCTTATGTTTTTTGGCTGCTTTTGATCTCTTTTGTATCCAAGTTTACGGTCTCATAACTTAAATACAAATACATTTGATCAGAATAAGTTGTAAATAGACATTGAGAATTACTTTTGGTATACAAAAAAGCCTAAAATGAGCCCAAAATTCTCTACTCTTCAGATATCTTCCATATATTTTTAAATACTTTTCATGTTTGACGACACTTAATTTTTCGCTGCATGTTTTACTTATCACTCCATTCCAATGTATCCCTTAAATTCACAAAATTTTCATGTCTGACTCATTTGTGTAATGGTAAGAGTATACATGAGTGACTTTTGCAACAAGGGATATATTAACTATAAATCGTAAAGTTGAGGGTTATATCTGATCCTTTTCCCTTTAATTTTTAGTCTGAAAATCTGAGAAATAAAAATAAAGAAACGTGATGGGAAAAGAACAAAACAATTCAAGATTTTGCTTTTAGGCTACATTGTAAGTTATTTTGTTTGCAAAAAAAAGGGGGGGTGAGGGGGTCTGTCACGACCCAAAACCGAGCCGCGACTGGCACCCACACTTACCCTCCTATGTGAGCGAACCAACCAATCTAAACCCGAACATTTCAATATAATATCAACAGAAAGTAATGCGGAAGACTTAAACTCATTAAT
>NC_028645.1:29127843-29131765 GCF_001406875.1 Solanum pennellii
AGTTCAGAGACTCAATTTCCTTGAAGAGTCTGTGACGGTCCGTCGTGCCCACGACGGTCCGTCCTGCCATGTCGTCACGAAGTTCAGAGAGTCGATTTCAGTACCCAAATTTCAGAATTCTAAGTGTTTTGGAATGACACCCCCTCGACGGCCCGTCGTGCCCATGACGGTCGGTCGTGGGTTCCGTCGACTCAGACAGTTTTTGCAGAAATAAAATCTGCTGCTTAAAACGACTAAACAGGTCGTTACAGGTCTATGATAAATTTTATAAGAAAATGAGTGTAGAAATAAATTTGATCATCATCATATCATATTTTTCTATAAAAGAGAACCCTAGGCCCGGCTATGTGGCGCCACCACAAGCAATAATTTCCTTTATATAAAAGAGAACCCTAGGCCCGCCTACGTGGCACCACTACAAGCAATAATTTTCTTTTAAATTTATTTATTTTAAAAACTAGCCTTCATCTTTCATAAAAAGACGCGACATTTGTGGAAAGTTGCAACTTTAATGAAAAGTTGCGACTTGTATCAAAAGTTGTGACTTTTATGAAAGGATGTGACTTTAATGAAAAGTTGTGACTTTATGAAAAGTTTGTGACTTTTATTAAAGGTTGCTTACTTTTCGAAAAAATTGTAACTTTTTCAAATAGTTGTAATCTTTCTGATAAAAGGCACAATAAATATTTGTTCACACTATCCTTTGTTGTGAATAAATACAAAGATTTCCTCTCATTTTAAAACAACAAAACATTCTGATCTTCTTCTTCTACTTCCGCGAAATTAATTTTGTAGTTTGCTCCATTTGAATGACTTACTAACACCACTAGTTGGTGAATAAAATTATTTCCTCCTGAGAGGATATAATTCTTTAAACATCTTGTATTAGAGGGGAATAGTTTTCTTAAGGTGACATTGTGTATTCCATGGACTCGATTTTTTCCTTTATATTTCATTCTATTTATACATATCCTGGTATTTTTTTACACTCTTTAGTTTATGTGTATGATATTAATTGTTGTTTTTGAGTACCTATTTTAAACTTTGTTTTATTATGTATGCAAAGTTATTTTCTCCGGTTATATTGAAAATATACATATATAGTAAATATATTTATTGTACAGAAAATAATTATTGTAAAAGTACTATATATAAGTTTACATATTATCTTTTCGTACATAAATATGAAATTTCTAACTTATCAATTGAAGAAATTCATTATGCAAGTTCAAAAGTTATACTTGTTTTCATGTGTAAGCATAATTTCTTTTTTGAATATGTTAACAAAATTTTGAATTTTCTCTTTGGACATATATCACAATTGTATAATCTGTACAACTTAAATGTTTCTTTTCATTACGAAACGCCTTTGTATATATATTCATATTTTCTTCTTTATTTTTCTTTCAATGTTAATTAAAGAGCCAATGATTTATTATAACGTGAATAATTCATTCATTAGAGGTTCTTGACTTATGTGATAATGACAAAGAATCAAATTAATTTTGGAATATTGCTAATATTTTTTTAAGAATTAATTTTTCTATTATTTTTAATGTATGAATATTAGTAAAGTTATTTGGAAGTTCAATGCAATTATTATTTATGACCGCGCGAAGCGTTGGAAAATTACCTAGTTAAGAGAGTAAAATTTAAATATTCATTGAATTAAAGAACGTAGAAAAAAAACTCATAGTTGAGAAAGATCAAGTGTACCTCTTAACTTTGGGAAATAACTCTTAACTTTGCGAACAAATCAAATATACCTATATAGATTCTAGTTTTTAATAATATATCAAAAAAATAAAATAAATTTAATTATCTTTTTCACTCCCATTAGACAAATATGATATATTTGAGCTATTTATGTAATAATAGGAGTGTATACAACTCACTTTTGTAACAAATGATATATCAACTCTAAATTTTGAATTTGAGAGGTATATACCATGTCATTTTTCCTAAATTCTTCAGGGGTCAAGTCTTGTCTATCCTCTTTTAATCGAGTATGGTAGATATTAGATTAAATATTTAAAAAACTGTTTAAAAATTTGTGATTTTTCTATTAGAAAAATAATTATGTGATTTGAAGGAAAAAATTGTTCTCAAATGTCCATTTAAGGAATTAACTTGCAATTTAAATATAAAATTTATAAATTATTTACCATATCTTTTTATATCAAACCAAATCTTTTAAGAGAGAAAACCAAAACACATACAAATTCCTATCTTATCTTCACTCTTCACACTTTTGGTTTGTTTCAAAAAATTTATATAATTATTAGGATAGTAAATATCAACATAATAATTATACAACCTAGTAATGACATCGACTTGCTTATTTTCCACAGTGAAGTTAAACTATAATTACACATGTGTTGTTTGGATGGACAAATGCAATCCTAAAGTTATATTAAATTTGAAAAATTAAAATTAATTATTTAAAATTTAGATTAGAAAAATAAGAAACTTAATAAATGATTGAAATGCATGTTAGACAAAAAGATTAATATTATGTCATAAAATGTTAAAATATGTGACAAAAAGATAATATATCAAGTCTATTAAAATAAAAATAACTTGCAATGTGAAGTTTCAAATCAATACTAACTAAAAATATAACATAAGTTCTAGACTCAAAAAAAATTTAATATATATTTTTATGTTAAATTTCAACATAACATTCATACATATGATTGAAAAGAATACGAAAATATAAGTCTCTAATCTAACTGTGAATTCTAATTTAATTTTAAAATACTATCAAAATTATGTTAATGAAATAAATAAGTATGTTTAAAAAATTGAGAATGCAAAATAATTGCATAAAATCACATGAAGTAAAGGTTGAGAATGAGAAATAAATAAAGTATAAATAATATACAATAAAAAGAAACTTTTAGAAAATTCAAAAATTATGAACAATAGAAAAAGAATTTATAACAATAGAAAATAAATTAAAATGCAAAAATAAAAATGAAAAGAAGAATTAAAAAATAATCATCTTATAATTACACCATGTAATTATAAACAATTCACATCTTCTTCCTAGGAATGGGAGAGAGAAATTACCTCCTGAACAAGTAATAGGTCAGACAATGTTATTACACCAAATTGAATTATCATGGTGTCTTTCCAAACAAACCCTTAGTAGTCTTTNCCCCCCCCCCCCCCCCCCTTCTTTTTTTTTATATCAGATTCTATGTATCTTTCGCATTTACAATCAACTACTATATAAATAGACCACTTATATTTCATTTTCTCTATCGCTACTCATCAATCAAAAGGTGTGGAAAAAAATTCTCTTTTATTTTCTTATCTTTTTGTTCTATTTTAGTTGTTTCCTATATAAATTGATTGTTTACATAATAAATCAAATAGATTAACACTTGGTTTTTGTTTTTCTTTTGTTATTTTGTTGTATCAAATAGAAAATTATCCAAAAAAATATGACAGATTTTGGGGAAGAACCTGCCGGAGAATCATCAAATTCGCAAAAAAGATCGGAAAGGGATTGACAATACCACAAACATTCTATGGAACAAATTCAAAGACTTGATGCGTAAGATCAACTTTTTTTTTAAAAAAAAACATTTGATCCTTTAGATATATCCGTTCAATTTTTTTGTTTGTTCAAAGAGATGATGTTATTTTCTTAAACTGCATCAGTGTTAAAATTAAATTTTATTAGTGATAGAATAATTTGATTTTCTTTTTGTATGTATTTTTGTGCATCAATTGATATTTATTTATTTTTATAGATTTTTCTTTTGTTTTTTTTTTTTCCCCACATGTCCACGATATCTAATAAAAGATTGTACTTTTGATTTCACGTTTCCTGTTTTCTTTTGTTGAGTTGCTAAAATGGTTTTGAAATAATTTATTTTGATGATTAATCTGTTATATATATATATATATATAT
>NC_028645.1:29132358-29136640 GCF_001406875.1 Solanum pennellii
TATATATATATATCATTATAAATGAACTGGTTTATTATTTATGACATTAGCATAAGAAGATGAGTTCGTTAAAGTTCAATGTCTTTCTAATTTTCGCACCAAAAACACAAACAATATATTTCCCTTTATGTTTGATACCCTTTTTAGGCATGACTAATTTAACTTTGTTCTAAAAATTTCATTTTAGGGCCCAACTAATCTAGATCACTTAAAAATTCTATCTTTGGGACCGACTAATCTAGATTTGCATTGAAAAATCACACATTGGGATCTGCTTAGTTCAGATTTGCATCAGAAAGTCTCACTTTGGGGGGCGGGGGGGGGGGGGCTAAACCTCTCCCAATCAATGGTGACAACTCTTGTCCCATGACTCAACACGAGGCTTCTAGTTAAGGATAAAAGAGTACTTACTACTCTTCAATCTTTATTGAGTATCTGGTAGTTGATCTAGGGCCCGACAAATTCAAATTCAAGTGAGGAATCAAGTACCATTTTAGTGTTAAATGTTCCTTACCAAAATTTTAGTTCCAATGCTCCAACTTAAGACCTGATTAATGATGGCGAAATACTTTTCAATCCACCATGTATTTATGACATTTTTTTCTTATTTTCATTTTTTGGTTTATTTTTTTTCAAAGTGATAAATACTATTTTTTCTTCATGAATTTTTGAATGAAGATTCTTCAAGAAATGTCCGCATCCAGATGAGGATCAACAAATACAATTGGGTAGGGAACCAGGGCTTGACCATATGCAGGTCAAGTTTTGGTTCCAAAACAGAAGGGCTCAAGCAAAGGTAATTTTGATTATTTAATTCTTTTATATATTGTCAATTGTACTTAATTCATTGGATATTGTTATTTTTGGTGTTGGTGTTGGTGTTGTTGGTGTTGTTTATGCACAACAACAAATTAATATTTTTTTTATTAAAATTTTCAAAAATCTAGAAAAAGTAATGACAAAAGTTGAATCAATTTAATGAAAAGCAATGATCTATTGGTAAATTGTTTCTCTAAATTTGGTTAAGTTGTTAGAATGTGTGAATAAATAAGACAATTTATTCCTCTTAATAATAAGGTTATTTACTTCCACTATCACCCACCCCTCGGGCCGCGTACAAAAATTTCCGTTATTGATGATTTAACTTTTCAATTTCTATATAGTTTTCCTAAATCACTAATTTGATTTTCCATGTTGAATTGTTCAATAGATTTGAAAGTATGTTCTCTCATTAATATATGGATTTTATTAAAGAAATTTCTTTTCATTTAGATTATTTTCATCATCTAACCTCCAAGTCAATTAAGTTGTTGCTTAATAAAATCAATAATAGAATCATTTTAAATAATTCAAAGTGCATGAACTCCCTAGCAAGTTCCATAATTAGCAAGAAATTACCAAATGGACAAAAAATTGAATCCCTTCTAGGTTTTGAGAATTTAAAGTCAGAAAAATTTGGTTTTGCCACTCAAAACTAATGATTTTCCTTTTCAAGATTATTTGATGAATGAAGGAAATCTTGAAATATTAAATGGACCAATTGAATGAAGTCCTGGCTAGTCAAAATAATTTGTATAAATAAATGAGCGGATGAATAAATTATTTGGGTTGGGTTGGGCTTAAAATAGACCATAACCCATTTTTTTTACTTCGATAAAAAATTAGTTTTCTCGTTAAATGTTCAATTACCAAACTATGTAATTTCCTTAACATGACTATTTTTATCACATCTAGACTAAGAGTATGGTCTTTGATGGGAAATTTCATAGAGCTAGTGAAGATTCTCAAAAAGAGAAGGAGAACTTGTATCATGGAAACCAAATGAGTAGGCATCTTAGCGGATTGTGAGCTTAGGGAGGAAGTGATTGAGGTAAGGAGGATCAATGATAGGATGATGATGATTAAGTTAGTAATTGGAGGGTCCACTTTGAACATTGTTGGTGCTTACGATCTGCAAATGGTCTTAGACAAGGAGGACTAGAAGATTTTTTTGGGAGGATTTGGACGAGGTGGGTGGAGGTGTTTCAAATACAAAGAAGTTATTCATAGAAGGAGATTTCAATGGTCACATTGAGTCTACTCCAATGGGGTGTAGTGATTACTATGGAGGTTTCAGTTTCAGGGACTAGAATGTGGAGGAGTCTCACTTATGGATTTTTTAAGAACTTTTGGGTTGGTGGTAGTCACTTCGAGTTTCTTGAAGGAGGGGGAGAACTTGATAACCTTTCATAGCACGGTAGATAAAACTCATATAGACTATTTGATTCTTAGGAAGGAACATAAAGTTCTTTATAAAGATTGTTGGTTATCCCGAGTGAGAATTTAACGACCTAATACTAACTCCATCTGTTGAATTTTTTATTGTAAGGGAGAGGAAGAAGATGATAGTAGGTCACAAAGCGAGGATAAAATGGTGAAGCTTGACTATGGCCAGTGCTGTAGATATCATAGAGAAGTTTTTAGTTGTGGGAGCTATTCGTAGTAGTAGTGATTCAGATAATATGTGGTTCAGAACTTCTAGTTAAATTTGGCCAAGTTGAGTAAACTAAATTTTCATGGATTAATTTTTTCACCTATATAAAAATTCTTTAAAATATATTTCTTATACGAGGAAGAATGTATATGTGGTTCAAATTAGAATGGAATTTTTAACTTTTAAGCAAAGATGGATGAAAAAAATATTTTTCAAGCATTATAAAAAGGCTAAGTAGCATTTTTTGTCCTTCAATTATTATAATATTCTAATTCTGATACAAGTAATATCTTGCTCAATACATAAATCTTCAATTTATTGTAATGTGCACTATTGAACGTTTATTTGTGAATAATAAAAATTTAACATAATAATTATTTGTACAATTATTTAGTTACCAATATGTTATATTAAGTTTTTATTGTTATTCCATATGTGATTAATTTTTTATATATATATTTCATCAGACTAAAATTGAGAAATCCATTAACAATGTTCTTCGAAATAATAAGAAAGATTTCTTTGTGAATATAAGGCAATGAAAGAGGCAATGAAGAATATTATGTGTCCAAAATATGATGGACTTCCTATTGGAAAAGAAGAAAGAGAACGTAATTTAGAAAATATGAAAACAACAAATCGATGGTTGACAGAACAAGTAATTAAACCTTCTATTTATCCTATTTATTTTATTTTTTATGTTATTTTTTTCTATTTATCCTGAAAAGAATTACTTATATATAACAAAAGACGAGGCAAATTCATGGTTAGAACTCGATGGATTAATCCAGAATTTAAGGTATTAGAACAATAGTTATAATAAAAAATGAAGGTGTCAGATCAAATAAATATTATGTCTGGATCAATAATTTTATAAATACAACAATTAATCTTTGGAATCGTACTACCAAGGGTTGTGATAGTATGGCAAAAAAGTCATCTATCCTTAACAAAGGGTCTTAGGTTTGAGTTCTAGTACAAAGATCCCGATAGGAAGTGATTCACTTTTAATGTGTTAAATTAGATCTTGGATTTGTTTCCGCCCCGTGCATATGAGTTACACCCTTCCTTGATAAGAGAGATAATCTTGATCTCACAGTCAATTAATTGATTGAAAGAATTTAAATTATATACACTAATAGCAAATTATACACTTCTCAAATATGTTTATTCAGATATGTACCTTTATTTTAAGTAAACTAACTTAAAATTTTATTTTTTCAGGATGAAAAAGTATCAAATCTCATATCACATGTTCTTGGAAGACCTTTTGTGATGGATTCAAATTTTGCACCACAAATATCGACTCTTGGATCATCTTCAAATTCATCTGATGGAAGTTTGTTGAACCAAGACATATGTGGCTCTCCTATTAGATATCCTCCTCTTCGTCAAGAAAACAATCATAATAATAGTAATGTTCATGCACATTCAATGATATCTCCATCACCACAAGAACATGATGAATGCCATCATGATAGTAGGCAACAAACAATTATGTTTGAGACTGTTGTTGCTTCTATGAATGAAATGGTTGAACTTTGGAAAATGAATGATCCATTTTGGGTAGATTCATCAAGTGATAGGCGGTGTTTTATTCATCGTGAGATTTATGGAAGAAAATTTTCAAATCAAGTTCTACCTCCCCAAACATCAACGGGTCGAATTGAATCATCAAAGGATTGTGGAATTGTGTCAATGACTGCAATTGATTTGATCCATAATTTTCTTGATCCAGTAAGTTTCATGAACACTTTCATGTTATATATCTATCTATCTATATATATATATATATATATATATATATAT
>NC_028645.1:29137071-29143058 GCF_001406875.1 Solanum pennellii
TATATATATATATATATATGCTTTGTATATATATATGCTTTGTATATTAAAGATTTTGGGCGTGCTAGTTGATTTTGGAAAAGTAGCCAGTATGTGAGAATTCGTTGGAAACTTACCACTTCTCATGTGGAAACATACCATACCAATATCATGGATTTCGAACTTGAGCAAGTGAGAGATCTAATAAACTGTCATGATATTTTGAAATCTAACTCAATGTCATGAATTCCAAAAAATGGTTATTTCTCAATAGGTTGATACCATTTCACTTTTTAATTTTCTCCCATACAATATTGATTAAGATGAGTTTATATGGAGTGATGGACATGGACAATCAGTACTTATTTTTAGACATAGTTGTCATTCTTATTGTTTAATAATTAATCATATGCTTAAAAGTAATTGTTTTTTATATGTAGGTCAAATGGATGAACTTGTTTCCTACTATAGTCAAAAGCTAAGACTATTGAAGTTCTTAATTCTGGTACTTGGGGAGGCTCTATGAAATTGGTAAAATATTAATCCATCTTTTAAATTTTCCCCCTAGAAATTAAATCAATATTGAAATTGACTCATAAAATGATCAATTTTTTTTTTGTTTCTTGAATTTAGATGTATGAAAAGTTGCATATTTTATCTCCTCTAGTTGAAGCTAGAGAATTTTTCTTCATACGTTGTTGTAGACAACTTGATGCAGCAACATGGATCATGGTGGATATTTCATGTGATATATTCAACGGCATTCAGTGTGGTGTACATTGTTATTCTTGGAAGTTCCCATCTGGTTGTGCAATTCAAGATATGGGCAATGGCCAAAGTAAGGTAATAATCATATCCTCTCTATATATCAATATTTATATAATAGGAAAATTATGTGCATTAAGCTCCCTCTATACACGTGGTCCATATTACTGGGTAAATTGTATGTAGTCTGATCATGCATTTGTTCTTGAAATTTATTTTATTTTTTTATCACAAGGATTTTCACGTACTAACAAATCATTACATAGAAACACCCATAACAGCTTCTCTTCTAACCATCTAACTTCCTACTCATACATAAAACTAATCAAGAAACTAATCTATTACAAAGAAAATGCTACTCTAAGGATACTTATATAGTCTTTGTAGAATAGATTTCCATCTTGCCTTCTGTTGTCCTCTTAGATGAATAGGCAGTACAATCTCTGTAAAGACCTTATCAGCATATAGTATTCCTCGATAGAAGCTAATCTTGTTTCTTTCTCTCTAAATGATATATGCAATCTTCACAAAAACACTAGTCTTGATTCAGTCGTGAATACATCTTTGGATATCTATCCAGTTGCACATTCTTTCTCATAATGTCTTTGTCACTTGGCAATCAAAATAAATCGGTTCAACGGTTTCCTTTCTATTACTACAGAACACATATTCAGATGACACCTGAATACCAAACTTTTAAAGTCTTTCAACAATTGCTAATCTTTTCTGCACAGCTAGCCACAAGATGAATTTGAATCTTGGATGTACTCCTCGTTGCAAAGTAATACTATTCCATTCTACTCTTGGAAAAGTAGGCATGATATAGTTATTCATCTTCTTGGTAGAAAACATCCCACCTTTCTGTGCCTTTGCAAAGTCCATCATCAACTCACCCTGCCCATCTTGCCTTGGGATTATCATATCTCTTGTACTCAAAGTCTTTCCCACTACCAATAAAGCAACAGCATGTAAAGTGACAGTTTCAATCCCCCTATTCGTTATGAAATAAGTATGCACCCATTGGATCCATAGAGAGCTTTCTTTCTAGCTATATTTCACAGTTGTTTGAGTAGTGCAGCCTTATTCTCCAAGTCAAACGGGTAAGATACATATCACTATTTATATGTAGCTTATTTTTCAAAGGGTATATTACATAGGTACAAATTTACTCGTACTGATGCCTATTTCATGATGTCTATTGTTTCTAATATTATATAATAGTCAAACTATCTTTATTCTCGATTTATCCAATTTTGGGTCGTCATGTTATGTTGTTAATTTATTCTCCAAATGATCAGCTTTGGGACTTGCATGGGGGGCTATTTAAGTGTCCCCATATTGTTTTAGAAAATCTTCTTTCCGTTTGTGTATAACCTTGGAAAATCCCCCACAACCTGATAAGTTTTATTTTAGGATTGAGTTATATTCAATAACTATCCTTTTAACATGCTATCAGAGTTGTTAGTCATCATTTTTATGTTGAACTCCGGCCTATACACTGTTGTTCATGTCCCAGATGTTTGAATCAAAAGAGAGAGGATTATTCTTTCCCCTCATATGGTCCTTTTGTTAGATTGTGGAGCCTGATTAATATATATAACTATTTATTCTCCATTTATTCTCTGTAACCAAAAATACTATGATTTATTAATATATATACCCCACCGCCGTGGAAGTTTACTCACGGGGTGTTACCACAAAATATTGATCTCTCTTTCTCTCTCTAGATCTCTCATCTATTTCTCTTGAAAGTTCTTTTGTTCTTAATTCATCAAGTGTGTGTGTGGATTCGATCCTAACGCCTTTTCAATTCTTGCCTAATGACATCCATTGCTAAAAAACACAAATTTCAAACACGCTTTCCTCATCATTTTCCAACTAAGTTAATTATTTTTATTCTTGTTTCTTAATTAGTTTTACTCTTGCAGGTTACTTGGGTGGAACATGTTCAAGTATATGAAAAATATCAGGTTAATCATATCTTTAGAGATTTGTTGTGTGATCGTGAAGCATACGGAGCTAAAAGATGGATTGTTACACTTCAAAGGATGTGTGAGAGATTTAATTTTCAAATGGGTTCAACATACCCTACTAGGCATGATTTCAAAGGAGGTTTGATTTTATATTCCCTTTATTTATTTACTACTTTTTTGAATTTTAATTTATAAGGTGAGAAAAGAATCAATAGTAAATTTTTCATCACTTCAAGGTAGCTTTACTTAAAAACTTAAAAATCTTGAAGGGGTTCATCCATCTCTTTTCTTTGTTTATATGTTTGAAATATGGCCTTTTAAATTTTTTTAATCTTTAAGGAGTATATATAATACGTATTTTATCCACGTTCGACCAGTGAATTTTTTTTGTTTTAATGGGCTCGGAATATGATCACGCGTTTAATTTTTAAAGTCATTTTTCTTTACAACTTTCTCAATTTTTAATTTGAAACATCTCCTTTTCAAACTTTTCGTATTTCCTTAAGGGGTGTGTTTGGTATGATTTAAACCATTAAAAAATTATTTATTTTTTGATGTTTATTGATTGTCCAAGAAAATAATTTATAGAGAAAATAAATTTCAATCAAAGGAGCAGGAAAAATGACCATTTCTCTCATTTTCCGTGTAAAGTTATTTTTCTTTACAATCATGTGAACTTTGAGTATTATATCAATGCTTTAATGACACTGAAATATTATTATTTACTTTAACATGTAGAAATATCATCAAAATACTTTCCAATATGTTAATATTTTTTATCAATCTTCAATAGAAGTTTATTTTTTTTAGAAAATATATTTAGTAATTTCAAAACAAAATATGAAAATAAAAATAGATTTCCTAAAAAAACTATTTTCCGAAAAACAAAAAGACACGGTTATCTTGTTTCTTTATTAATATTGTTATAATTACTTTCCTAAGAATTTATTTCTACTTTAGTATTACATGTTGTTTCCTTTATATCCTTATGTATTTGTTTTTCATATCTGAATTTGGATATACTTTACTTGAATGAGGATCTATAAAAAACAACCCCTCTACCTTCTCAAGATATGACCACCCTTTGCAGACATCGCTTGTGGAATTATACTAGATATATATGTTATTGTACTATTTAAATTTCATTTTACTTTCAGTGTTTCATGATCCAGAAGGGCTAAAAAATACGATAAAAGTATCTCAAAGAATGGTGAAGAGTTTTTTTGAAATTCTAGGCATGATAGACAACCGTGGAGATTTTTCAATCTCACCACAGTTAAACCGTGGAGATAGGATTTCAATAAGAAAAAATGAAGAAATTATCCAACCAAAAGGCTTTATTGCCATTGCCACTACTTCTCTATGGCTTCCTCTTTCATTCCAAGATGTCTGTAGTTTCTTCAACAATGACAAGACAAGAAATCAGGTATGTGTCGAACCTCTTTATAATAATGTCAATTATTCAGAAATTTTTTTTGGTTGTTATAGCGAAATGTTATTATAGAGAACATAATAATATAACATAAAATTTATATTATTTCCGAATAAAACTTTGATTCTACATTGAATTGGCCGAGGGTATTTCAAAAATAGTCTCTTTTCGTTCAAGATAAAAGGGTAAGAGTTGTGTAAATTCTACCCTCTACAGGCTCCACATTGTGCGATTACAAATAATATATTTTTGTTAAAGTATATAATAGGTGAAATATTGTTATAGGGAATGATTGTCATAAAAAGGAATGATCATATATATCTTTGCATTGATATTCATTTTTAATGCAATGACCCAAACATCTAAGAGAAGAAGTAATTTTTACATTTCCAATCCTTGTATATCTTGTTAACCGAATGACCCCTAAAAATATCCATATAGAAATTTACTTTTCAATTCATGTATAGATTTTTATGTAAAACTCACAATTATTTCAATAAATATCATAATGTTAACATTAAAATACAATGAGTTCAGTGTTAAGAATTTTTTAAAACAATTAGTTAAAGTCCGGAATTTGATTGATTTGCTAATATTATATTCCCTGGTTACTAGAGTTTGCATATGTCAGCTCGGTTCGTTTGATGTATTATAGGTTTTGTTTATTGATTTTTAAATATGCTAAAAAATCAAACCAATAAGATATTTTTAATCGATTTTGATCCTTAAAAGTTCAATTTTCAGTTTAACCAATAAGAAATGATTATAAAATATATGACTTTTCTCCAATAATTTGATGCGATAAGATAATAATGTAATTGTACAAATACTGATAAAATAGAAACAATAATAACTAACATAAAAAAAATTATACAAGTGTTACACAGAGAGTAATTAAGAGGACTAAGATTCTTATCTTAGGTTTAGACGTTTTATATAATGTGAAATTATGAACTCAAAGTCACTATGAAGTGTGAATGGAAGGCTAAAGGGCAAAAATAATAAGTAGTGTATCAGGATTAATATATAATATTTATGTATGGTAAAGTTGTAAATTACTATAGTATTGATGAGTTAATAGTTTACCTAATAAGCCAATATTTAAAAAATAAATACCAAATTAGTAACCTGATGTCACGACCCAAAACGAGCCGCGAGTGGCACCCACACTTATCCTCCTATGTGAGCGAACCAACAAATCTATACCCCAACGTTTACCAGTATATAAATTTTGAATAGTAAATAAAATGCGGAAGATCCTAACTCATTAACGAAATCAATTAAATAATTTCTAAAATATAATCCTTATCATCCCCAAAATCTGGAAGTCATCACATAAAGAACATCTATCCTCAAATTACTAAGTCGAAGAGTATTTAAAAGCTAAAATAAGTAAAACGATGGTCCATGTCCGAACTTCGAAGACATCAAGACGCGAAGAAGAGAATCCAGCCCGAGCTATGAATAATAGCTCACCCTGAAATCTGACGTGCTGAAGACTGGCTAGAGTTGCGGACGAGTCGAAGTCACTGGTGCACTTGCTGCACTCCACAAAACAACAAGAAGAACATAAAAGTAGGGGTCAGTACAAGTAACAAGTACTAAGTAGGTATCATCGGCCAACTCAAAATAGAAAGCAATATATATGGAATAATAATGTAAAACCAACCACAATACTCCACAGGTGACAATCAACAAGTACAAAAACCATTGACAACAACCTCAAGCACATCTATGAGGACTCAAGCCTCCACACCATACTCATTTGGGAAAATAGTTCCTTGAAATTTAGTATATTAACATAATTCAAGATTACTTCTCTTTATTCTTATCGTGTC
>NC_028645.1:29144204-29146591 GCF_001406875.1 Solanum pennellii
CTACGTGTCGGAACGTGACACTCCTTGAAATTTAGTATATTAACATAATTCAAGATTACTTCTCTTTATTCTTATCGTGTCAGAACGTGACACTCCGATCCATTATTCCTACGTGTCGGAACGTGACACTCCGATCCATCTATCTCATTATTTCAGTTTATCAAGCTTTCTTTATGTCAAGCATCATCTTAACAAAGAGGAGTTACGATTGAAAATTCAACAGTCTTATCATTCTGACCCCCACAATTATACGATCACAACATACAAACACGCAATCAAGTATATAGAAGACTTTACAATACCACCCAATACATATCAATCGCTATTAAGAGTTTACTATCACATAGCATAAACCATAACCTACCTCCACCGAAGAATCGTGATCAAGCAAGCTATCTCCCCAATGCCTTTTTGCTTTCCTCTTCGTTCTCTCTTTCTCGCTCGTTCTCCCTCTCTTCTTCTTTTTATTTTTCTTCTCCAGATTCTTTTTCTTTTACCCTAATTATCATGTAATTCATTATGATAAAAGTAACCCATTATTTATTTCAAGGTTATCTCCTTTAACCCTCAAAGTAAATAAGTTATTAAACTTACCCCACTAATTTCGTAAAGTTCGTCATGAATAGTCCTAAGCACCCCTTTAAAACTTTTAGCAGAAATCCGACCCAGTTAGGTTACGCAACTTGTGACGGTCCGTCGTTTCTATGACGGTCCGTCCTGCAGGTCCGTCACAAAGTTCAGAGAGTTAAATTCAGTAAAGGGTTTGTGACGGTCCGTCGAACCTACGACGGTCCGTCCTGCAGTTCCGTCATGAAGTTCAGAGAGTCGATCTCAGTACCCAGATTTTTAGAGTTTAAGTGTTTTGGAACGAAGCCCCTCGACGGTCTGTCGTGCCTATGACGGTTCGTCCTACTTGTCGTCGAGGGTAATGAGAAGAGTAGCAGAAGAAATTACACAAGTATGGGACGACTGAATCCATCACGGGCCGTCATGACCATGACGGTCCGTCGCATGATTCGTCGACCCAGTCAGTTTTTATCAAAATAATCTTACTGCTCGAATCGACTAAACAGGTCGTTACAATAGATACCAATTTACCCATCGTGCGTCCCCGAACGATCACAGGAAGAAAAGCAAGGGCGAGAAAGAGTACCTGAAGCTGTAAAAAGGTGGGGATATCTTTCTTGCATATCCGCCTCATTCTCCCAAGTAGACTCTTCGACTGGCCGATTCTTCCACTGAACCTTGATAGATGCAATCTCCTTTGATCTCAACTTGCGGACTTTTCTAGCTAGAATAGCAACCGGCTCCTCCTCATAAGACAAATTCTCATCAAGAAGAACCGAATCCCAACGAATAATGTAGTTTCCATCCCCATGGTACTTTTTCAGCATAGACACATGAAATACCGGGTGCACTCCTGAGAGTCCTGGAGGCAATGCCAATTCATAAGCCAACTCCCCACGCGCTTCAAAACTACAAATGGCCCAATATACCTTGGACTAAGTTTACCTCGCTTACCAAACCGCATCACCTCTTTCATGGGTGAAACCTTCAGCAAAACTTGCTCACCCTCCATAAAATTCAAGTCCCTAACCTTTCGATCTGCATATTCCTTCTGCCTGCTCTGAGCTGCTAGAAGCTTATCCTGGATGAATCTTACCTTATCTAACGATTCCCTCAAAAGATCGGTACCCCAAGGTCTTACCTCAAATGCATCAAACCAACCAATGGGAGACCTACATCTCCGCCCATACAGTGCCTCAAATGGAGCCATATCAATACTTGAGTGATAGCTATTGTTGTATTAAAACTCTGCTAAGGGTAAGAATTTATCCCAATGACCACCAAATTCAATCACACATGCACGAAGCATATCCTCCTATACCTGAATCGTTCGCTCAGACTGACCATCGGTCTGAGGGTGAAATGCAGTACTAAGATCCAGAAAAGTACCTAATTCAGCATGTAATGTTCTCCAAAACGTAGAAGTAAACTGCGTACCTCTATCTGATATGATGGAGAGTGGAACTCCATGCAATCGAACAATTTCTGAGATATAGAGTTTGGCTAACTTCTCTGCATTGTAAGTCATCTTGACCGGAGTGAAGTGAGCAGACTTAGTTAACCTGTCAACAATTACCCAAATAGAATCAAACTTACCCAATGTCTTTGGAAGACCAACCACGAAATCCATTGCAATTCTTTCCCACTTCCATTCAGGAATGGGCATTCTCTGAAGTGTTCCTCCAGGACTCTGGTGTTCATACTTTACCTGCTCACAATTCGGGCATTGGGCAACAAAATCAACAATGTCACGCTTCATTCTACTCCACCAAAAATGTTGCTTTAGGTCACGATACATCTTGGTTGCACCAGGATGTATA
>NC_028645.1:29150769-29190545 GCF_001406875.1 Solanum pennellii
CATCCCCAAAATCTGGAAGTCATCACATCAAGAACTTCTATCCTCAAATTACTAAGTATAAGAGTATTTAAAAGCTAAAATAAGTAAAACGATGGTCCATGTCCGAACTTCGAAGACATCAAGACGCGAAGAAGAGAATCCAGCCCGAGCTAGGAATAATAGCTCACCTGAAATCTGACGTGCTGAAGACTGGCTATAGTTGTGGACGAGTCGAAGTCACTGGTGCACTTGCTGCACTCCACAAAACAACAAGAAGAACATAAAAGTAGGGGTCAGTACAAGGAAGAAGTACTGAGTAGGTATCATCGGCCAACTCAAAATAGAAAGCAATATATATGGAATAATAATGTAAACCAACCAAAATACTCCACAGGTGACAATCAACAAGTACAAAAACCATTGACAACAACCTCAAGCACATCTATGAGGACTCAAGCCTCCACACCATACTCATTTGGGAAAATAGTTTCCTTGAAATTTAGTATATTAACATAATTCAAGATTACTTCTCTTTATTCTTATCGTGTCGGAACGTGACACTCCGATCCCCTAATGCTACGTGTCGGAACTGACACTCCGATCCATTATTCCTATGTGTCGGAACGTGACACTCGATCCATTATTCCTACGTGTCGGAACGTGACACTCCGATCCATTATTCCTACGTGTCAGAACGTGACACTCCGATCCATTATTCCTACGTGTCGGAACGTGACACTCCGATCCATCTATCTCATTATTTAAGTTTATCAAGCTTTCTTTATGTCAATCATCATCTTAACAAAGAGGAGTTAGGATTGAAAATTCAACAGTCTTATCATTCTAACCACCACAATTATACGATCACAACATACAAACACACAATCAAGTATATAGAAGACTTTACGATACCACCCAATACAGATCAATCGCTATTAAGAGTTTACTATCACATAGCATAAACCATAACCTATCTCCACCGAAGAATCGTGATCAAGCAAGCTATCTCCACAATGCCTTTTTGCTTTCCTCTTCGTTCTCTCTTTCTCGCTCGTTCTCCCTCTCTGCTTCTTTTTATATTTCTTCTCCAGATTCTTTTTCTTTTACCCGAATTATCATGTAATTCATTATGATAAAAGTAACCCATTATTTATTTCAAGGTTATCTCCTTTAACCCTACAAGTAAATAAGTTATTAAACTTACCCCACTAATTTCGTAAAGTTCGTCATGAATAGTCCAAAACACCCCTTTAAAACTTTTAGCAGAAATCCGACCCAGTTAGGGTACGCAACTTGTGACGGTCCGTCGCGTCTATGACGGTCCGTCCTGCAGGTCCGTCACAAAGTTCAGAGAGTTAAATTCAGTAAATGGTTTGTGACGGTCCGTCGTACCTACGACGGTCCGTCCTGCAGTTCCGTCGTGAAGTTCAGAGAGTCGATCTTAGTAACCATATTTTCAGAGTTTAAGTGTTTTGGAATGAAGCCCCTCGACGGTCCGTCGTGCCTATGACGGTTCGTCCTACTTGTCGTCGAGGGTAATGAGAAGAGTACAGAAGAAATTACACAAGTATGGGACGACGGAATCCATCACGGGCCGTCGTGACCATGACGGTCCGTCGCGTGGTTCGTCGACCCAGTCAGTTTTTATCAAAATAATCTTACTGCTCGAATCGACTAAACAGGTCGTTACACCTGATAATTCTTTATCTATATATATATATATAAGATCATTAAAATCCATTAATCTAATAGCAATAAACCAATAGAACTTTTTCGATTCGATTTATCGGTCGATTTTATTTTTTCAAGCCCCTACATATTATATCATCTACATGTTTTGCTAGTATTGGCATTGATTGTACATATATTATTTTAAATAGGTGATCTTAAATAATACTCATCCGACAAACTAATTTTTTGTCAATTAAATTATGATATTGTTTATCATTTGATTTTTTTCAGTGGGATATTTTGACCGGTGGAAATAATATTATTGAGTTAGATCGAGTACTTACAGGAACTATTCCGGGAAATAACATTACGATTATTCAGGTATTTGTCATATTTATTTATTTATAATTAGCTATTTCTGCCTAAATTATCATTTAATAATGACATTTTTCAAGAATCAAATAATATTACTTATGACTGGATTTATATTTTTTCTCATGCAAAAATACCAAAATTTCTAAACTTGTATCTTGTTTTCCTTTTGACTTTTTGTGCTTTAATTATCGAATCAAAATGAATTTTCTACGATCCAATATGACTTTTGACTTATATTCAATTAACAATTACAAGACACAAACAAAAAGACGAACTTTCTCATGTTTAATTTATATACACTAATCATAGCTTACCATTTATAGCAAGTTGTTGTTTGTCTCATTTTCTATATTTATAATTTCACTTGGCTTTTTGGTTAATCCAATAATTATCTTTTAACTATCTTTTAGGTAAACTTATAATGCTAAATATATTTCACAATGAAAAAGAACAAGAATTAGCTATGAAATTCTTCGTAAATCTGTTGTTAAATGACCTATAGCCCTATAGCTAACAAGATTGCTTATAATCCTTTTCTTATTCATTATTAAATAGGATTAGCTGTGAATTTTTTATTGTTTAGCAACATAACATATCGTCACTTATTCTTTTATAGTATTTATCCTAATATTTCTTAATTATTGTAATGCATAAACAGCCTTATAATATGCATAAGGAAATGTTAGTGCTTGAAGAGACGAGTATTGATGAAATGGAAGCATTTTTAGTCTATGCACCCATAGATTTACGAGCAATCACTTCAATAGTCAATGGAGGAGATGCAACAAAAGTTCCCATTTTGCCCTCTGGTATCATCATAAGTCCCGATGGTCGGCTCTCCTCGAATAGGGACAACACTGCAAATGCACAAAATGGTTCAATTTTGACAGTGACGTTTCAAATAATGATTTGTGGTAATAATAATCCAACCTCCAGGCAGCAAAAAATGGAGGTAGTGGGTTCTGTTCATGGTGTTTTGAGCGCCACAATTTTAAGAATCAAAGAAGCATTGGGTTGCTCTGATTTGTGATTGTTTAATTTCATGTTGTTTGTTTGTTTTGAAGATTTCAAAACTAAGAGAATTGATGGTTTTGAAGGATGATGTGTTCCCTTCTTTGTGACTTCTAAAATCTCAAGACTGTGAGATATGTGTTGCTGCAATTATCTTTTATATTGATACACTTATTTGAGACTTTCTATTTGTTTGATTTTCTCTAATCATTGTTTTTGTTCTTTGTCATGTTACAATGTCTTGCCTTCCTGATTTTTCAAGTGTGGGAGTAGTATATATATTATTGTATCCATATGTGGATGGAATTATATGTTGTGAACACGGATAGCCCAGACGCTAGCCAAGTTGTTGGGCTTAGGGCTAAACCACGAAAAGGCTCAAAAATTAAACATCAAACAATAAATTTACTTGAGATCTAGGTTGAGTTTTTGTCCTGAGTACCAATCCGTACTTGTTTGCCCAATTTCTTTCTTGGCTACACCTCAAATGACAACCTCTAGTTATAGGTGGTGATGGAAGGATCGGATCGGAAGAAACACACTAGTAGCCGCATTGCCATACTTCAGAGAATCCTCTATCTCCTCAGTTTCTCTTACGTACCAACTCGTTTTGCCTCTATGATCTATAGGTTGTTGTTCCTCCATGTTTGAGTATAGTAGGCACACTTGTATTAGTGTCTACCTGTGTCCTTAGAATGAAAAAGGCAACAAGAAAATCAGCTACTTGGTTTCCTTCTCTGTAGCGGTGAGTGATTTGGATTCCAACCCTCTTCTTTTAGTTAATGATGTGTCCACAATCTGCTTCAGATTCAGGTAGAAAGTGTGTTCGTTTGTCACCATGTTGGTTGTGCATTGAGTCAAGTTCTAAGTATGCACATTGAAACAACACTGTTTTACTCCAAACTAAGCTGCAATAGCTTCAACACCATTTTGGTTATGAATCAAGTGCAGCGCAATGTATATACTAATTCCATACAAGTCGTTATTGATCTGACAAGAGTTATTGGGCTGAGAACGAGCAATAAAATCAGGTTAATTTGGGATCCAGGCCAAGTAGTAGTAAAGAAATGTTTCCATAAAAAAGGATAGTGATATGTGATTTAGAGATTATTGAAATTGTTGAGAAACATGTTTAGTCCTCTCATCCCCTTTCTATGAGTTCTGCTTCTCATCGCTTTCTTCTACTTGTGTTCTTCAATTTCCATTTTTGTTCTTAAATTCCTTTGCAATTCCAATTACGAGTTAGTAAAATACAATTGTTGTTGTTTCAAAACCAAAAAAATTCAAATTCAAACAACCTACAACGAAGCGTCCAAAATGGGATATTATCATATATACCTAGTCCACTCAAAAAATAAAGGCTTGTTGTTAGATACAACAATAGCGATGAGTCCATATTGGGATAAAACTTTAAATTCACAAACAAACCAGAGAACCATTCCTAAGAACTTATAATTCTGTTACGTGGGCATAGTGATGTATTTCATTGCTTTGGAGATCTATTCGTAACCCCTGCTTCATTAGACAAAGACATAATTAGTGTCACACTCCGAGTCCACACCCTGGGCGGGACTGGCACTCGAGAACCATTGCTGGCCCCAAGCGAACCCTTGGCCTGACTTACTTACTCATCTGAAGACTTTAACTCAACAAAGATAAGTTCATGTAATAACTTAAAAAAATAATATCTTAGCCAAAATGGTAACTCAAGTCTTAAACTATACAACTGAAATTGATAAGACTAAACAACTAAAATTATATTTCTATGAATCCTCTAAAAAAAAGTGAGATGGATGTTGGGACAAGCCCCCACAACATCCTAATGAAAGTAAAACAAATACTGAAAGCAATGAAATGCATCCTCCGAAATACAAGGAGGCTCACCAAATGACTTTGAACAACTCGCTGGATGTCGATCCTAGCTACCTGTATCTGCATCATAATACGATGCATTAAAACTGGAATCGGTACATTGAATGTACGAGTATGCGAGTTGGAATGCTAAAATACAAACATAGGCTTGAATAGAAATTTGAACAACTTACTTGGCTCAAATCAACTCTACAAGACTGAACTCATTATAGAGGAATTTAAAACAAGTGCAATATCAAGAAAAGTTAGTTAAAACATGATATCAACTCTATATGTATGCAAAGATACAATATAACTCTGAGATGTATGTGTGTATATAAAATACAATTAACTTCTGTAGCAGTTTCTCTAATCGACAACCATCACATAAGAGCTATTGTGATGATACATCATTTTGCCTCATGCTGCCATGACCTTCCTATACCTTGGCATTAGCATAGAACCTAAACTACTAAGTAGATCCACTCGTCTATGCTAAAAAGAACTAAAGGAATCATCTTAAAAGTATTGACCCTTTTCTATCCATACTGGTTATATGGTTTATGGGGGCTGTGAGTTGTCTGAACTCTTCCTCATATCGGTGCTCAATAGTACTCAAAAAATTAATATAATACTAGCTCTTATGTTTATAAACATACTTCCTTCTATGATTTGAGATTATTTCTCAAAAAGTTATCTCAAAGCCTACGTTGGAAATCAATGTTTCCTCTCTTTCTTCATTTAGAAAGCAATTACTCTTCTCTGAAAACTAGCCCAAAGGCTCTTTGGAAATCTCAGTTTCCATTCTTATTTAATTGTGAACATTTTTAATCCTTCTGGAATATTTAGTCCCCATATACTTTTGAAGAAATGAACATCAAATCTGACTCTTTGCTTAACTCATCGTGAACTTTAAGTCTTAAAACAAAGTTAAAACATTTGTAAAAGAACTTTGAAATCTTGGATAAACTTTTCTTAACTTGACTCTTGACTTCACTTTGAATTGACCCTTCAATCTCCTTGATTTGAATTATGACTTCAAGGATTATGATTTGTGATAGGAAATGCCTCATGATGTTTAGGAAAAGATCAAACTACCCTTCTAAAATCCAGATTGGCCAATTCTGTAACCGAAGAGACCAACTTACAAAGGGTATAACTTACTCATATGACCTCAGAATCCCGCAAACTTAGAGGTGTTGGAAAGATTATTCCAAGAAATTTCCAACCATATCTATAAATACACCTAACTCATCCTGAGATAGGAGTTATGACCGGTTGAAGTTGACAAAAAACTCATTTTTTCTAACTAAAGTAAATATCCATTTACTTATTTCCAAAAATGCCTATTTCCAGTTCTAAGCTTCTTCCTAACTATTTCGAATTGTGAGATGTTACAACTAGATAATTAATTAATGTGATACAAGCGAGAGAGAGAGAGAGGACTCATACTCATATATTTCCTAGATGGAATTGATAGAGCAGGGGCACTAAAGAATCCTTCATCAAATGGAATCTGCAGAGAAGTACAATTAATCATGTCGATCATCTAAATTGAAGGAAGGTTGTCAACACTTTAATGACCAATTTTTAGCAGCTTCTAAGTTCAAGAATTTCAAGGTACTCTAAATTCAATATTGATGACTGTGTTTGAAGATTCTCAAAATCATTCAAACACAAGGACATCAACAATGGTAACTTCAAAAAACCAAAGGGTAGATAGAGAAAATTGTTGCCGCTCAAATCTAGAGAAGTTAAGTTGGATAAACTCCCAATATCTCTATATATATAATCTTGTGGAACGTTCATCGAAAGGATTCTAAATTTGGTCTTCTTAACATTTCAACAGACAATTGTTTTATACTGGTATCACATGCAAGAAGATGCCTTAGACTCTGCATATCTCCAATGTCAGCTAGCAGTGTTTGTAAAGATGAATAATAACTAATGTCCAAGTATTCAAGGGATTTTAGCTGGCATGTGCTGCTCAGAAGACCCATAATCTTTTTGAAACAATACAAAGATAGACCATTTAGTCTATCAAATTTTCCTTTTGATGGATGGATCTCCTTTAAAATTGAGCAATTTTGAAGTACCAAAGTCTCGAGATTTCGTGAACCCTTGAAGTTTAGAATACTTTTGAAGCATTTGCAATCAGAGAGATCCAACTTCATTACACTTCTACAATACTAAAAGTAAACAAAATAACTTCTAGTAAGATTTTCTTTCACTTAGTTGCAATAAAACAAACAAGTTGAAATTGCAGAATCGAGTAATGAACCTACAAATTCAAACCAAATTCTTTGATATTACTCCCATTTATATTCAGAAAAAAATACAAGTTTCTCAGCTCAAAATTTTGATAGTATAAATTTTAATGGATGTTGTTTCCAAGACAATCATCTGAGCTCCTTGGACAATAGCTAAAAATCTCCAATGATATGAAACATGTCGTCTATTGCGACCACCCTGAAATGCGTTGGTGCTCAAGTTCACGCCCTTTAATGCTGTCCTTCTACCACCAGTACTTCCACATTTTTGGATCCCTGAAGTTTAGTAAAACGAAAAAGTATCACAAGACCATGTTAGCTACAGAATTTAAGAGAGCAAAATTTGTTACACAAATTGAAGGACAATGAGTACGTTACCTGTTTTGAACTTAATAGAAAATATGTATCATCAAACACAATTTAGATAATTGTTAAATGAGAGACTGTTTGTTTTTGATAATTTTGCATTTGAGAGTTTTTAGACTTAAGTAAATGCTCATTTCAAGTACACAATGGCTGGCAAAAAACAATAGATAATTTACTAACCAAAATAAAGATAAAGATAAAGAATGAATTCTTGTGACGACAGTAGAAATCATTAAAAAATGTTTATCATATTAAATTTAAACAAGTATAACTAAGATAAAGATAAAAGAGTTTACTGACTTTATTTCTATTACAATCTGCCTCATGAGTTGTTAATTAATCTTGAGTTGACATCATGACATGGTTGCTGATGTATTTTCTGTTTTTAGAGGATATATATTCTTGTTTTAGTTTTTCAGCTTTGAGTTTCTTAGTCTTTAGGCATGTAGAGTTGTTGGTAGACTTAGTGCCTAGTTATTAGGAAGATTCTATTTTTGTAGTTACTCAATTATTTACTACATATTGTTAGGAGTTCCTTCTATTTAAACATTTCTTCTTTCAACTTAATATAATATCTCTCTATTTCTTCTTCTGTCGTATGCTTTTTCTTTAGCTGTTAACACCCACAAATCTATATCAGACCCCTCTTATTAAGGGACTTGTGAGTGTAGTATGAGTGGACCATCAATAAAGTCCCTACCTGGTTCCTTGAAAAGCCATCAGAAACATGAATTCGAAAAACTCTTTGGGTTCTTCTGCTATTTCTCCACCAGTGTTTTATGGAGAGAACTAATCTCTGGAAATAGTAGAGGAGGATTACATAATTCTTTGTTTTACCAAGCAATCCAGCAATGACTCAGGTCAAGCTTAACAAGTAAAGGAATACAAGAAAATCCAAGGCAAAATCTTGCTTATACGTTGCACTATCACCTACAATTTTTCCTGAAATCATGATGTTGGAATCAGCAAAAGCAATCTGGAATTTTTTAAAAGAAGAATATCAAAGAGATGAGCGAATCAAAGGTATGAAAGCTATGAATATCATTATAGAATTTGAGGTAAAAAGAAATAAAGATTTTGAAAATGTCAAAGAATACTAAGATAGGCTTCTTAGCATTGTGATCAAGGTAAGAATGTTGGGAAATAAGCTTCCTGATAGCAGAGTTATTGACAAGCTTCTTGTTACATTACCTGAGAAGTTTGAACCAACCATTGCTTCCTTAGAAAATACCAAGGATCTGTCAAGGATAACTTTGGGAGGATTACCAAATGCATTGCAGGTACACGAGCAAAGAAGGTTAATGAGACAGGAAGGATCGGTAGAAGGTGTACTTCAGGACAATCTGCAAAACTATCCTTGAAAAAAAATAAGAAAATCAAAGGGAAGAAGAATTATGCAGAAAATAGTCTGGTTTCCGTTGGTAATGAAAGTAGCCACAACTCAGGCAGCAACAGAGGAGAAAAATTCCCCCATGTCAATATTGCGAAAGGAAGAATCATCCTCACTTCAAATGGTGGAGAAATCCGGATATAAGATGCCGAAAATATCAGAAACTTGGGCATGCTGAGATCATCAACAAAGAGAAAGGACGACAACAACAACAAGGAGAAGCTCAAGTTGCAAATCAACATGAGGAAGAACACTTATTTGTGTCATCAAGTTTTGCATCTAGTATTTCAAGTGACAGTTGTCTTATTGATAGTGGTTGTACAAACCACATGACTAGTGATGAAAAGCTTTTCAAAAGGCTTAATAGAACAACAACATCAAGTGTCAGGATTGTAAATGGAGAATACCTCCCTACAAAAGGAAAGTGGAATGTAGCTATTGAGATTATATAGGCACAAAATTTGTTTCTGAAGTTCTATTTAATTCTAAAATTGATAAAAATTTATTAAGTGTTGGACGGTTACTTGAAAATGGGTTCAAATTATTTTTTGAAGATAAGGCGTGTCTGATCATTTATCCAAGTGGTGAGGAACCATTTAGATTAAAATGCAGGGCAAAAGCTTTTCTATAAATCCAATGGATGAAGAACAAATGGAATCCAACAAAGTCAGGTGTTTGAGAAACTTGGCACAAACGATTGGGTCACTTCCACCACAGGGCGCTTTTGTATGTGCAAAAAATAAAAACATGCTAACGTATATAGGGGATTGAACCCTTCTAGATCCCTATATTAGCAGTATAGGTTTAAAGACTAGGAGATATAAGAAGACCCATACCCAGCATGTCGGACAGTCTCATCTCATGAGAGTTACGTGAACCTCCTCCCTTCCCAAAGGAAGGCATCACCGCTCATAGGTATCATATCGGTGCTCAGTATAAAGTTCCATTACATTCAACTCATACATCATGGAAGCTGTTTTCTAGTATGAGGACATCATAGAACATTAGATGATTTCTCATCTCATCATTAGTATTAAGTATGCATTAACTTCAATACTTTCATTAGAGTGTTCATAGAGACTGGTCTCTTTATTAAATATACACTCTCATAGGTGAGTACATTTTGGTAACATTTACTTAGGCTCATTTGAGATTTGTCTCATCTTTCACATTAGTCTCTTATCATATTGTCACCTCATTCATTAACTTTAGCACATTTGCTTTTCATAATTACTCACCCCTTTACGTGAATGTTCATTTCATCATATGCCCATGCACTTGGCCATTTAGTGTGTTTCACACTCTTACTTGACCCTTCTAGGGTTGCATCATTTCGTTACTTACATATTAGGTTCACTTACTTTAAACGTATGTTAGACTTTTGTGCGTATACATACAAGTTGTGACGCTTCTTTCATAGTTCGTTTAAGTTATTCATATCTTCCTAAGATTGTGTGGTACAAGACTTATGCATCTTGTAAGTGTGACAAGATCTCGATTTCGATCTATGTAGGCAACATTATTTTTGAACATTTATTCACGTATGACTTATGTATCAATACGGAATTTGGGCAAAAGAACCCGGCTTTGAATCCCTTGGTTAACACTTGTCTTTTAAATTATTTTTAACTTAACTTCACTTTGTCTTGGGGATCTGAGATCGAGCCCCAACGCCAACATTTACTTTTCCTAATTTTTTTTCTTTCTTTTTGCTTTTCTTTCATTTGGGACCGAGAGGTTGTGGGATTGATCCCCCAGAGCCTAATTTCTTTTATTTTCTCTTCCTTGACTTTTCCGAGTTGGCCGTGCGGGTGTGGGATCGAATCCTCACGACCTCACTTTATTTTTTTCTCCTTAATTCCCTTAATCAGCCTAGAGGCCATGGGTTCGATTCCCACATGCCTCAACCAATATTTCCTTTATAATTCCTTATGTCTGGCCGAGAGGTTGTGGGTTCGAATCCCACTCCTCTCATTTCTTATTTTTAGAATTACATTTTCGGTCAAGGTCACGGGTTCGAAAACCCCTTACCACATTCCTTTAACGTACATTATTGTTTTGAATTTTTACATGGTGAGGTGACGGTTTTGATCCTCAATGACCTCACTTATTTTTCTTCATTTTTTCATAACATGTTAATTGACTTAACTTGACCGAAACTAACATCAAAGTGATGGAATTTTGATCACATTTTTGCAGCCTATTTTCTCACCTCTTTCACGTTAAATGTGTATATGTTTGGAGTAGTTTTTAGTGAGTTCTTTAGGTGCATTTTCAAGATCAAATTCTATAAAGATTTGCACTCAAATCAGCATTTTTTCACATCACTTATCTTGGCAAAAACTCATCAACAAGATGCTGGAAATTTTGTACGTTTTTCGGCTCATTTTCATCAACACTTACATGTTAGTTTTTAGGCTAATTCATGGATCATTTAGTACATCTTTAGGTGCATTTTCATGGATTCATTTAGCTAATAATTTCCATTCAAATCAGCAACATTATACTTCATATGAACATCACGATTTATACAAGTTTGTGCATTTAAGAATACAATCATAACATGTCATTTTTGTACTTCAAACCAAGAGTATGTGTCATGTCTACACATTTTGCACACATAAACACATAATTTCGGACAGCATGCTTAACATTCACATAACTTCGAACATACATACATGAGAATAATCATCACGAAAACACATTACGTCCCTAATTTCTACCAGCAAACATACCAAACCTACAAATTGATGGGATCTAGTGACAGGGAATGTGTATAGGGGAACAACCCTAGTTTATAGTGTAGATTCATTTGAGTCCGAAGGGTCTCTTGGGAAAGGGACCAAGAGTAAGAAAACTCATTTCTTTTATGTAGTTCAAACCTTTACTTGCTGGCCAAAACCTTCTCCAAAAATCACGTCCAAATCCCCTCAACTTCAACACCAAATAGACGGAATAATCCTCCCTTTTGCCTAACGTTTTTTATTAGCTTGTTTTTCTTATATTTTCGTGTAAGTTCTTCAAGTGTGAAGAAATTTAGTAATTCTGCTTTAGTATTTTTTTCTTGGAAGAGAAACGTGAAAAAGAAGAGAGAATGATCGTGAAAGTGAGGTATTGACGTGAGAGAGTAAAACGTTCAAGGTAGTTTTGGCTTAGGTAAAGACATAGTCAAACTAGGACTCTTTCAACCCTTTAAAAAAATATGATTTTGCTTTTTTATTAAATCAGAAAATAAATATTAAATAATTAAGTTAATTTACCAATTTAAATAAAAACAATTTAAATCATTGCTTCCACCTAGGTTCGAACACGGGTGGAGCAAGACTTCACTCAAAGGCCAATTTTGGTCCTCTCTCCCAAAAATGCCCCTAAACTTTATTAATTAAATAATTAATTACATATTTAGGGTAATTATGATACTACCCTTATCCTGGAAAAAGATCATTCTACCCCTAGACCCTCCAAACTTAAGATCTCCCCTTTTTAAGTCCGGTAAAGACTCATCCATGTAAATCATCATATTAGGGAGCCCTACATGGCTGGACCCAACCTCTCCAAGCTCAAATAACTCCCTAAGTTAGTTGGAGGCTGTCAAAATGGTTCAGAGGTCTGGTTCTACGCGCATCAATCCGTGTGAACTCGATCTAATCATAGGCATTCTAGACACATTAAGCATTACTTAGCATATCCATTTTTTAGGGTTGTTACATTATCCCTCCCCCCCTTAGGAACATTCATCCCTAAATGACACTACTAACTATCTAGCATAATGCCAGTCAGATCATAATATAGTTACTATACACAATCAAGCAATAGCAACAAAGAATAGACAGATAAGGAAACTTAGACTAAACAGTAGGAAGTCTAACCTCAAGGGCTGAAAAGATGAGGGTAGCGGGATCTCATACAGGCCACAGCCTTCCACATAGAACCCTCAACAAGATGATTCCTCAACAATACCTTTACTATAAAAACCTCCTTGTTCCTTAGCCGCTTGATCTGTCTATCTAAAATCTCAACAGGTACTTCCTCATAGGACAAGTCTTCATCGACCCCTTAACCTTCAACTGGTAAAATCGATGATGGATCACCTAGGCACTTTTTTAACATAGACACATGAAAGACTGGATAAATAGAATTTAGATCCGCAGGAAATACCAACTCATAGGCCACCTCATCCACATGCTGTAAGATCTCATATGGCCCAACATACCTCGGACTCAACTTCCCCTTCCTGCCAAACTTCATCACCCCCTTCATAGGTGATATCTTCAAATAGACTTGGTCACCAACATCTAACTCTAAGGGTAGTTTTCTATTGTCTGCATAAGACTTCTTTCGACTGTAAGCAGTAGACAACCTGTCCCTAATCACCCTGACCTTCCTTAAGGCCACATGAATGATCTCTGAACCTAAGATGGATCACTTTCCAACCTCGAACCACCCAACTGGAGACCTACATCTCTAACCATACAGTGCCTCAAACGGTGCCATCCCAATGCTGGAGTGATATATGTTATTATATGAGAACTCTATCAAAGGCAGATGGTCGTCCCAACTACCCCAAAAGTCAATCACACACGCCCTTAACATGTCCTCCAATGTATGAATGGTGCGCTCTGTCTGCCCTTCACTCTGAGGATGAAAGGCAGTACTAAGCATCACCTGCGTGCCTAAGCTCTTCTAGAAGGATCTCCAGCAATGTGAAGTTAATTGAGCTCCTCTATCTGAAATGGTAGACAAAGGAATCCCATGCCATCTCACAATCTCATCAATGTAGAGTCTCACATAATCCTCGGCTCTGTAAGTAGACTTCACAGGGATAAAGTGGGCAAATTTAGTCATCCTGTCCACAATAACCCATATGGAGTCATGTTGTCTCCTAGTATTCGGAAGACCAACCACGAACTCCATATTAATTCCCTTCCATTTCCAAGTTGGAACCTCAAGAATCTGAGTAACACTGTCAGGCTTAAGATGTTCTGCCTTAACCTGTTGACAATTAGGACACTTGGCCAGATATTCTGCAATGTCCTTCTTTATTCCATCCCACTAATAGATATGCTTAAGATCATGATACATCTTGGTGGAACCTGGATGTATGGAATATCTGGAACCATGGGCCTCTGCAATGATCCCGGTCCGCAAATCATTCACATCTGGTACACGCAGCCTGTCCTGGTACCTAAGTATGCCGTTATCTCCGAAAGCAAAAGACTCATTCATCTTAATCAACACTGAGTCCTTCAGCTCCATCAACACAGGATCCAGATGCTGACCCTTCTTGACTCCAACTTCTAAGGATGATTAAGAACTAGGATGAACTGAAACACCCCTACTAAAAGAGTCAACTAACCAAACACCCAGTCTGGACAGTCTATGTACATCTTTTACCAACTCTTTCTTATAATCCTCAACGTGGGCTATACATCCCATGCTCATCCTTCTCAAAGCATCAGCTACAACATTAGCCTTACCTAGATGGTAGTGTACATTCATGTCATAGTCCTTCAACAGCTCCAACCATCTTCACTGACGTAGATTCAACTCTCTCTGTGTGAACACGTACTAGAGACTCTTGTGGTCTGTGAACACATCCACATGCACCCCATACAAATAGTGTGTCCACAGCTTCAGTGCAAACACCACAGTTACCAACTCCAGGTCATGAGTGGGATAATTCTTCTCATGAACCTTGAGCGGTCTGAACGCATAAACTATCACCTTACCACCCTGCATAAGAACACAACCAAAACCAACCCTAGATGCATCACAATAAATAGTGTAATTATCACCACACTTAGGTAAATTAAGCACCGAGGCTGAAGTGACCCTGTCCTTGAGTTCCTAGAAACTCTTCTCGCAAGTGTCCGTCCATTCAAACTTGGCCTTCTTCTTAGTCAAAGTTGTCAGTGGGGCAGCAATGAATGAAATACCCTCCACGAACCTGCGGTAGTAACCAGCCAATCCCAAGAAGCTAAGGATATCAGTGGGAGTAAGAGGTTTTTTCCACTTCTTAACAGCCTCAGTCTTCCTAGGATCTACCTCCACACCTTTGTCGGACACAACATGACCTAGGAAGGTCACTGATCTAAGCCAGAATTCTGACTTGCTAAATTTGGCATACAACTGATTTTGTCTAAGTACCTGCAAGGTTAGTCTCAAATGTTGTTCATGCTCTTCCTTGGTCTTAGAGTAGATGAGAATGTCATGAATTAATACTATGACAAAAGAGTCAAGGTATTCACGGAAGACCCTATTCATGAGATCCATAAATGCAGAAGGTGCATTCATGAGACTAAATGACATTACTAGGAACTCATAGTGACTATAACGGGTATGAAAGGCTTTGTTTGGGATATCTCCATCCCTAACCCTAAGTTGATGGTACCCTGAATGAAGATCAATCTTTGAGAAGAAACTAGACCTTTGGAGTTGGTCGAACAAGTCATCTATTTTGGGAAGTAGATACTTATTCTTGATAGTGACTTTGTTGAACTGCCAATAATCAACACACATCATAAGGGTTCCATCTTTCGTTTTCACAAGCAACACTGGAGCGCCCCAAGGGGATACACTCGGCTAAATGAAACCCTATCAGTGAGATCTTCTAACTGTAGCTTCAACTCTTTGAGTTCAATTGGAGTCATTCTGTAAGGAGAAATTGAAATTAGTTTAGTATTGGGTTCTAAGTCAATATCAAAGTCAATCTCTCAAGGGGGAGGAACTCCAGACAAATCATACCCCTAGTAGCTGCTTCTCCTCTACCCTGACTAGTGTTCCTCCTTGTGTTCATTTTCTTAAAAAAATATAACTGATATTAGATACACTCATAACACCAAAAAATTAGTCATTAGAGAAAGCACGATAAGATCAGAAGAAGTAAAATTTTCCTACGCATCATGTAGTGTCTAGTTCAGGATAGTGGTGCACTTCACTACCATGACTTAGATTCTACTCCATGTTGTTGATGTGAACTTATTATCCCCGGAATTTAACCTAGTGCTCTGATACAAACTTTTTCACGACCGAAATCTAGACCCCAGACGAGACCGGCGTCGTTGACCTCTCATAGGTCGCAGACAAGCCTACATACATCATACTTACTTATTCTAGGTTAATTTTAGCGGAAAATTTGAAATTTTTGTTTTCTTATTTCATGCGAAACATATTATACTTAACATCATAGGTGTTCACAAATCAACCATCTAACATAGAGATAATCAAATGAAAGAAGCAGTTCGTAATTGCATTAATCGTATTCTTGCCAAAACGGCACTTATACAAAGTCTTAAATGAAATTGGAAATGAAACACTAGTGGGACATGATCCACTAGATAAAGACTACATCTAATATAGATAATAACGGTAGACATCCTCAAAAGCATGAGGGCCTACCAAGTCCGGATAAAATCTCCACGTCCGAATAGTTGCAACGTCGTAGCGTAAGCTCTAACGTCCACCTGTGCTAGCACCTAAATGTAGATATTGTATGGGATTAGTACACACTTGTACTAAGTATGGGTATACGCAAGAACACACCAAGTACATGCATGAGTAAAAATAGCTCTTTCCTAACACCATGATTTGTGGAAGGTCTAGTCAATGGACTTGCTAAATTGGATTAGGAAAGTCATTCCATGAGAGTAACATACATCATCATACGTATCATATTGCACACAACACATAACATCTTACACATAGCACATATCATATTGCATATAGCACATAACATCTTTCATATCATGCATTCATATTCCATGAAACTTTGGAATCATGGACTTGACATCAAGACTTCCCAATAACGAGGGATCAACATATGGGACCTCAACTAGGGATCTTTCGTTAGCAAACACAGAGTCTGCTTCATTCATTCATATGTACTTCACTTCATACATTCATAAGCTAGTGTAAACACCAGTTATACCTAGGATGTAGTTTAAGACATTTATTGGGTTCGCTGTGCAATGATCAAGAATGACCTAGTGTCATTACTTAAGTCTAGGTTACCTCTTGATTATCCTATCCTAACACCTTTGGTATAATTCATTTCATTATGTACATCATTTGAGGCTGGCCTCATTCATTGATTGAGAACTTTAACTTTAACCGACATAGATCATGTGAGCATCATGAAATCCAATGTCTTCCCCACACCGAAAAGAGGTGGAATCATCGGCCAAAGTGAACAAAAATATTTTAGCGTATATAGGGTATTGAACCCTGCTAGATCCCTATATTTGCAGTATAGGTTCAAAGAATAGGAGATATAAGGATACCCATACCCAGCATGCCAGACAGTCTAATATCATAAGAGTTACGTGAACCTCCTCCCTTCCCGAAGGAAGGCATCACCACTCACAGCTAGCCTATCGGTGCTAAGTACAAAGTCTCATTACATTCAAATCATACATCATGGAAGTTGGCTTCTAGTATGAGGAAATCATAGCCATTAGATGATTTCTCATCTCATCATTAGTATTAAGTATGCATTAACTTCAATACATTCATTAGAGTGTTCATAGGGATTGGGTCTCTTTATTAACTTTACACTCTCATAGGTCAGTACGTTTTGGTAACATTTACTTAGGCTCATTTGAGATTGCTATTATCTTTCACATTAGTCTCTTATCATATTGTCACCTCATTCATTAACTTTAGCACATTTGCTTTTCATTAAATCTTGCTTATATGTTGCACTATCAACTACAATTTTTCCCGAAATCATGACGTTGGAATCAGCAAAAGCAATCTGGGATTTTTTAAAAGAAGAATATCAAAGAGATGAGCAAATCAAAGGTATGAAAGCTATGAATATCATTAGAGAAATTGAGGTAAAAAGAAATAAAGATTCTGAAAATGTCAAAGAATACTAAGACAAGCTTCTTAGCATTGTGATCAAGGTAAGAATGTTGGGAAATAAGCTTTCTGATAGCAGAGTTATTGACAAGCTTCTTGTTACATTACCTAAGAAGTTTGAACCAACCATTGCTTCCTTAGAAAATACCAAGGATCTTTCAAGGATAACTTTGGCAGGATTACCAAATGCATTGCAGGTACACGAGCAAAGAAGGTTAACGAGACAAGAAGGATCGGTAGAAGGTGTACTTCAGGACAATCTGCAAAACTATCCTTGAAAAAAAACAAGAAAATAAATGGGAAGAAGAATTATGCAGAAAATAGTCTGGTTTCTGTTGGTAATGTGAGTAGCCACAATTCAGGCAGCAACAGAGGAGAAAAATTCCCCCGTGTCCATATTGTGAATGAAAGAATCATCCTCACATCAAATGCTGGAGAAAGCTGGATATGAGATGCCGAAAATATCAAAAACTTGGGCATGCTGAGATCATCTACAAAGAGAAAGGACAACAACAACAACAAGGAGAAGCTCAAGTTGCAAATCAACATGAGGAAGAACACTTATTTGTTGCATCAAGTTTTGCATCTAGTATTCAAAGTGACAGTTGTCTTATTGATAGTGGTTGTACAAACCACATGACTAGTGATCAAAAGATTTTCAAAAGTCTTAATAGAACAACAACATCAAGAGTCAGGATTGGAAATGGAGAATAACTTTCTACAAAAGGAAAGTGGACTATAGCTATTGAGATTATGTAGGCACAAAATTTGTTTCTGAAGTTCTATTTAATTCTGAACTTGATAAAAATTTATTAAGTGTTGGAAGGTTACTTGAAAATGGGTTCAAATTAATTTTTTGAAGATAAGGCGTGTCTGATCATATATCCAAGTGGTGAGGAACCATTTAGATTAAAATGCAGGGCAAAAGCTTTTCTATAAATCCAATGGATGAAGAACAAATGGAATCCAACTAAGTCCAGTGTTTGAGAAACTTGGCACAAACGGTTGGGTCACTTTCACCACAGGGCGCTTTTGTATATGCAAAAAACAAAGCTAACGTATATAGGGGATTGAACCCTGCTAGATCCCTATATTAGCAGTATAGGTTTAAAGACTAGGACATATAAGGAGACCCATACCCAGCATGTCGGACAGTCTCATCTCATGAGAGTTACGTGAACCTCCTCCCTTCCCAAAGGAAGGCATCACCGCTAATAGGTATCATATCGGTGCTCAGTATAAAGTTCCATTACATTCAACTCATACATCATGGAAGCTGTTTTCTAGTATGAGGACATCATAGCTCATTAGATGATTTCTCATCTCATCATTAGTATTAAGTATGCCTTAACTTCAATACTTTCATTAGAGTGTTCATAGAGACTGGTGTCTTTATTAAATATACACTCTCATAGGTGAGTACATTTTGGTAACCGTTACTTAGGCTCATTTGAGATTTGTCTCATCTTCACATTAGTCTCTTATCATATTGTCACCTCATTCATTAACTTTAGCACATTTGCTTTTCATAATTACTCACCCCTTTACGTGAATGTTCATTTCATCATATGCCAATGCACTTGGCCATTTAGTGTGTTTCACACTCTTACTTGACCCTTCTAGGGTTGCATCATTTTGTTACATACATCTTAGGTTCACTTACTTTAAACGTATGTTAGACTTTTGTGCCTATACATACAAGTTGTGACGCTTCTTTCATAGTTCGTTTAAGTTATTCATATCTCCCTAAGATTGTGTGGTACAAGACTTATGCATCTTGTAAGTGTGACAAGATCTCGATTTTGATCTATATAGGCAACATTATTTTTGAACATTTATTCACGTATGACTTATGTATCAATACGGAATTTGGGCAAAAGAACCCGGCTTTGAATCCCTTGGTTAACACTTGTCTTTTAAATTATTTTTAACTTAACCTCACTTTGGCTTGGGGATCCGAGATCGAGCCCCAACGCCAACATTTACTTTTCCTAATTTTTTTTCTTTCTTTTTGCTTTTCTTTCATTTGGGACCGAGAGGTTGTGGGATTGATCCCCCAGAGCCTAATTTCTTTTATTTTCTCTTCCTTGACTTTTCCGAGTTGGCCGTGCGGGTGTGGGATCGAATCCCACGACCTCACTTTATTTTTTCCTCCTTAATTCCCTTAATCAGCCTAGAGGTCGTGGGTTTGATTCCCATACGCCTCAACCAATATTTTCTTATTAATTCCTTAAGTATGGCCGAGAGGTTGTGGGTTCGAATCCCACTCCTCTCATTTCATATTTTTAGAATTACATTTTCGGTCAAGGTCACGGGTTCGAATACCCCTTACCACATTCCTTAACGTACATTATTTTTTTGAATTTTTACATGGTGAGGTCACGGGTTCGATCCTCAGTGACCTCACTTATTTTTCTTCATTTTTTAATAACATGTTAATTGACTTAACTTGACCGAAACTAACATCAAAGTGATGCAATTTTGATCACGTTTTTACAGCCTATTTTTTCACCTCTTTCACGTTAAATGTGTATACGTTTGGAGTAGTTTTTAGTGAGTGCTTAGGTGCATTTTCAAGATCAAATTCTATAAAGAGTTTTCACTCAAATCATAATTTTTTCACATCACTTATCATGGCCAGAACTCATCAAAAAGATGCTGGAAATTTTGTACGTTTTTCAGCTCATTTTCATCAACACTTACATGTTAGTTTTTGGGCTAATTCATGGATCATTTAGTACATCTTTAGGTGCATTTTCATGGATTCGTTTAGCTAATAATTTCCATTCAAATTAGCCATACTATACGGCATATGAACATCACGATTTATACAAGTTTGTGAATGTAAGAATACAACCATAACATGTAATTTTTGAACTTCAAACCAAGAGTATATGTCACGGCTACACATTGCACACACATAAACACATAATTTTGGACAACATGCTTAACATTCACATAAATACGAACATACATACATGAGAATAATCAACACGAGAACAAATTACATCCTTAATTTCTACCAGCAAACATACCCAACCTACAAATCGATGGGAGCTAGTGACAGGGAACATGTAAAGGGGAACAACCCTGGTTTTCGGAGTAGATTCATTTGAGTCCTAAGGGTCTCTTGGGAAAGGGACCAAGGTAATAAAACCCATATTTTCTATGAAGTTCAAACCTTTACTTGCTGCCCAAAACCTTCTCCAAAAATCACGTCCAAATCCCCTCAACTTCAACACCAAATAGACAGAATAATCCTCCCTTTTGCCTAACGTTTTTTATTAGCTTGTTTTTCTTATATTTTCGTGTAAGTTCTTCAAGTGTGAAGAACTTTAGTAATTTTTCTGCTTTAGTATTTTTTCATGGAAGATAAACGTGAAAAAGAAGAGAGAATGATCGTGAAAGTGAGGTATTGACGTGAGAGAGTGAAACGTGCAAGGTAGTTTAGGCTTAGGTAAGGACTTAGTGAAACTAGGACTGTTTAAACCCTTTAAAAAATTCTGATTTTCCTTTTTATTAAGTAAGCTAATAAATATTGATTAATTAAGTTAATTTACCAATTTAAATAAAAACAATTTAAATCATTGCTTCCACCTAGGTTCGAACCCGGGTGGAGCCAGACTTCACTCAAAGGACAATTTACGGCCCTCTCTCCCCAAAATGCCCCTCCACTATATTAATTAAATACTTAATTACATATTTAGGGTAATTACGATACTACCCTTAGCCTGGAAAAATACCATTTTACCCCTAGATCCTCCAAACTTAAGATTTTCCCTTTTTAAGTCCGGTAAAAACTCATCTGGGTAAATCTTCATATTCGGGAGCCCTACATGGATGGACCCAACCTTTCCTAGCTCAAATAACTCCCCAAAGTAGTTGGCTTGGCTGTCGCAAGGGTTCAGAGGTCTGGTTCTACGCGCATCAATCCGGGTAAACCCGATCTAATCGTAGGCATTCTAGACACATTAAGCATTACTTAGCATATTCATTTTTTAGGGTTGTTACAAGAATGACTCATTTAATTTACCAAGTACCGATTTCTTCAACTCCATCGATGTCTTACCGAGTTGTTTTTTAGACTTTGCCTCAACCACCAAGGATGACTCGGAGTTATTATGAACCATGACACCACCATCCGAAGAATCTTTGAACCTCACACCCAACCCATCTAACCTATGAACATCTTTCACCATGTCTTTCTTGGCTTCATCTATGTGGGACACACTACCTATAGTCATATGACTTAGAGCATCCGCAACAACATTGGCCTTGCCGTGGTGATAGAGGACACTCATGTCGTAATCTTTCAACAATTCAAACCACCTTCTTTCTCAGAGATTCAACTCCTTTTGGGTAAACAGATATTGGAGACTCTTATGGTCGGTATAGACATCAACATGAACACCATACAAGTAATGTCTCCATATTTTCAAGGCAAACACCACGGCCGCTAACTCAAGGTCATAAGTTGGATAGTTTCTCTCATGCACCTTAAGTTTCCTAGAAGGATAGGCTATCACCTTCCCATGTTGCCTAAGCACACACCCTAAACCCACACGGGATGCATCACAATGCACAACAAACCCCTTTGTACCCTCCGGTAAAGTCAACACTGGAGCAGAAGTAAGCCTATCTTTTAACATTTGGAAGCTTCTGTCACATGCCTCCGACCACTCAAGTTTCCTACACTTTTGGGTCAAAGTAGTCAAGGGATATGCAATGGACACAAAACCATCAACGAACCTCCGATAATAACCCGCTAAACCCAAGAAACTCCTAATATCGGTTGGAGTCAATGGTCTAGGCCAATTCTTCACCGCCTTCATTTTCCTTGGATCAACCTCAACTCCCTCACTAGAGATGATATGACCAAGAAATGTCACCGACCTCAACCAAAACTCGCATTTGCTATACTTTGGAAAGAATTGATGTTCTTTAAGTACTTGCAACACCACCCTCAAATGGTTCGTGTGATCACCCTCAGTTTTCGAATATACCAAGATATTGTCAATGAAGACAATGACAAATGAATCTAGGTAACTTCAAAACACCCTATTCATTAAGTCGATAAACACCTCAAGAGCATTAGTGAGACCAAAGTACCTTACTAGGAACACATCATGACCATATCTATTCCGAAATGCCGCCTTTGGTATATCCTCACCTCTCACCCTAAGTTGGTCATACCCGATCTCAAGTCAATCGTAGAAAATTATCTTGCCCCTTGGAGTTGATCAAACAAGTCATCAATCCGTGAGAGGATACTTATTATTAATAGTGACTTTATTGAGTTGGTGATAGTCAATACACATTCTTAAGGACCCATCCTTCTTCTTCACGAACAAAACCGGAGCACCCCATGGAGAATTACTAGGTCTTATTAATCCTTTAACTAGTAAATCTTTGAGTTGAGCCTTCAACTCTTTTAATTCGGCTGGAGCCATCCGATAAGGAGGAATTGAAATGGGATTTGTATCCGATAGCAAATCAATACTAAAATCAATTCGTGTTTGGGAGGAACACCGAAAAGATCATTAAGAAAGACCTCCAGAAATTCACTCACTACGGGGACCGACTCAATGGGAGGAATTTTGGAGTCTAGATCTTGGACTTTTACAATATGGTATAGAGAACCTTTAGAGATCATTTTGCATGATTTTAGATAAGATATGATACGACCTCTAGGAATAGAATTTCCCTTCTTCCACTCAACAACGGGTTCATTTGGAAAGTTAAACTTTACCACCCTTGTCCTACAATCAATAGAGGCAAAGCAAGCATGAAACCATTCCATACCCAATTTAATATCAAAATCAAGCATATCAAGATCTACTAATTCAACATAGAAAACTCTATTGGAAACATTATAGGACAATTTTTATACACCCTTTTGCAACAATCAACTCACCCACCGGAGTAGACACTATAAAAGGTTCATGCAAAACATCGGGAAAAATGTCAAACTTTTTAGATACAAGAGGTGTAAAAAATGATAAAGTAGCACCAGGATCAAGTAAGGAATATGCATCAATAAAGAAGACTTTCAACATACCGGTCACCACATCGGGAGAACTCTCTTGCTCACCCCTAAAGCGGAGAGCATAGAAGTGGTTCTTCTTTGGAGCCTCATTTGAACTACTCGCTTGAGCTTGACCAATACCCTTGTCTTGAACCCTCACATTAGGGCAATCCTTAACCTTGTGCCCACTTTTTCCACAACCAAAACAATTGTCTGTCACCTTAAGACAATCACCATAGTGCCTCTTGCCACACTTTCCACAAGTTGGCTTCTAAATGGGTGAACTAGTGCCTTTTTCTTCTTAGGCTTAGGGCTAGACACCTTATCACCACTATCCTTAGGGAACTTGGAAGGATCTTGATTAGAAACCCGCTTCTTGAATCTAGGTTTGTCTTGTGTATTCAAGCCTATTCTTTGAAGAGCCACCATCAAAAAAAATTGCCCTTTGCTTCTCTACTCTTCCTCTTAGCCCTTGCCTCCTCCACATGTTGGGAATCCACCATAAGACAAGAAATGTTCATGTTGTCATGTAGCATACACGAATGACACTCCTCTTGCAAATCATCTGACACCCCCATCACAAGGAGGCTCATTTTGTCTCTAGGATCAGAAACCAAAGAAGGAGCATATTTTGACAATTTAGTGAATTTCAATGAGTATTCATGCAAACTCATACCTCCTTGCGAAGGTTGATGAACTCCACCACTTTAGCTTCCCTTTTCTCCCTAGGAAATAACTGGTCAAAAAAAGCCTTCTTAAAAATCTCCTAAGTCATCGAACCAGCCATTAACGGCCTATTGTCCTTCCATTGCACATACCATGCTTGAGCCACATGTTTGAGTTGATAAGTTGCTAACTCGGCCTTCTCACTAGTAGACAACCCCATAGCAAAGAGTATCTTGTAGACTTCATCAGTGAACTCTTGGGGGTCTTCTTCAATCTTGGACCCATAGAAAGTAGGAGGATTCATTCGAGTGAAATCCCTTAGACGGGAAGCCATATTAGCATCTTATTGATGAGCTCGGGGTACAACCTCCTGATTAGCCTCGGTCTTCATGGCTTGGGCTTGAACGGTGGGGGCTTGTGCTTGGGTAGCAATGGATTAGGCCATATGGAAGAGAGCGACCCTTAAGTTCTCATACGTCAAAGAAGGAGGATTCACTAGGGCTTGCTCAACAGTCACACCTTCCTCAAGAGGAGGAACTTGATCACCACGGGGAGGAGCTTCTGCATTGGCAATCTCTTATTCAAGTCATCGTGTCGCATTTCTTTGAGTATTCATTGCCTATAATCACAATTAATGAATTTATGCAAAAAGCACACCATAAGTATACTCTAGTGGCACGGTATTAGATTTCGAAGAAAGTGACAGTTTCCTAAGCATCACATAGATTCCTATTCTATGTGTTGCGCGCTTCACAATTATGAATACAAACCTACATAGACATGGTTGAGAGAGACATAGAATCAAAGATATTCAACCTCATGCTCTGATACCAAGTTTGTCACATTCGGGTTTACCCCCTAGACGCAATCGGCAGTGTCTTCCTCTTTGAGGACTAAGACTAGCCTCCTAGTGTACATCATTGCATTCATTGGTCAAAACCCAGAAAATTTGAACTTTTCATTACTTCTAATTGAAGGTTTACATCGATCTCTACATACACATAATATATATCTGTATCTAGTATACATAGACCCTTCGTATAGGAAGTTTACATAGCCTTCTACTTTATTGCACATAAGTATATAAAACATAACATAGACATAATAGTCATAAAAGATGTCTCTTCTCATAACCATCTAATAATAGTGTAAGAACTTAGGCATAATACCATACATCAAAGTAAGAATGCCTCACATTGGTCATACATGTTTCATACTAAAATGTAAGAAAAGAAATCTTTAACTACAATGAAAACTCCATAAGCTAGATAGTGGCATCGCCCTCGGCAAATAAGGACCTACCCTACTTGGATGATCAAGATATCCAAGCCTTGTTCAAGTCGTCTCCAAAGAACCTCAACGAATGGAACCTAAAATATTGGGAAAAAGGAAAAAATGGGGTTAGTAAGCGACTTGTACTATGTATGAGACCATATGCACACATATATGAAAACATGCTAAGAATAGAGGGCATTTAATAAAGTATGTGTTTTTCATTTGAAACATTCATGCACATTCAACAAGACCATTCCAACCAATAATGCATGTTCATTAACTCATAAGCATGTTCATCATAAGAATAACATCATCAAGTCTATTCAAGTAAACCTTACATGTCATATAAGTAGATACATATTCAAGTAACTCTATAACCAAGCCATAGTAACAATAAGCATGAGTAAAGATACACTTAATCTTAAGCAAAGCAAGCCAATTACCCATGAACCCCTATCAAGTCAACAAGCAATGACCAAGAAAAGCCCCATAACCTTACTCAATCAAGTAACCCAACAAGAATCATGACTAACATCCTACTTCACATAACATGGAATTTAGGAGTACATATCGTCTTACTTAAACAATATAAACCAACACATACTCATAAGCAAACTAATCAACATATATTATCAACAATGTGCAAGTTCATGATGTACGTAACATATACCATCATAAGCATAATTATACATAAGAACATTCTCCTAAGACTCCCTTCAAGGCTAACTAGTGAAATGCTTAAGTAGAGTCCCATACCCCTACCTAGACTAAGCTATACCCCTTAGGTCATCTTAGCTAAAGTTCAATCCTTTAGTTCAGTTTACCTTTTTGGGAACATCTTGCCCTAACCGACATAGACCACATTAGCTAATGTGGAATTTGGTGTCAGAAAACCCTACACCGAAGGAAGGCGGACTACTTGCCGAAGTAGTATCAAAACATAAAACATAGCAACTACGTGGATCCGTTAGCTAGTAATCCTTAGGGGACAACATAGTTCAAGAACTAGGAGATATATTTGGGACCCTATTTATGCTACATGTATTGTAGTCTCCAATCTCAAGAGTAAATTAGTGATCCTACCTTCCCTATGTGGGAAGGGACACTCCTCAATCTAGTTCACTCGGTGCTAAGCTAGAGTCCCTTTTTTGAAATATCTTTAAGCCTTTATTATCAATCATAGCTTAGTTTAGGTCATAGGGTTTACCCCTTATATAATCATCATCATCAATATCTTAATAAGAATCACATGAGTATAAATCCTTTCATCACAATTCATATAAATGAGGTTAACATATTACATATCACTTCATAATAAGGCACATTGGTAAGCATCACCATCTTTATAACATTCACATCTTAATCAACCTCACACTTAATCATAAATTGAAGTAAAATAGGGATTATAAGACTTACCAGGTCTCCTTCATAATTCATCACCAAGGTCTTACCATAAACCATTACTTAAACCCAATTAAGTCATAACATCATCATAATTCAATAACCAACATGTAACAAGGCTAAGATAATCACTACATCACAATTCAATACTAGATCATAGCTTAAGACAAGATACTTAGGTCAATTCACAACTTACTTCACAACCTAGATCACTTATCAAGAACTAGTACGAAAAGACTAAAATTCACCATAATACATTTATGATTAGCATAAAAACATCATCTGATCGTAATTCAACCAATAACCATGTCAATTGAATCAAATATAACCTAATTCACATCAAGATCAAACCTAGGGTTAAGGGTCATCATATACAAACTAGACCAAACCATCATCATATATATCATAATTAAGTTAAAATATATGTTAATCTATTCATATTATCCAAAATAAACCATAAAGAAATCAATTCATAACATGATATTTGAGATTGAGAAGAACCCACATGAAAACTCAACTTTTGAAAATACTTTGAAGGCACCCTTTGAGGAAAGAGGTCTCAAAGGTGAATAAGATCCCATACCTCAACGTTGAATGAAGGATTGATGGTGAAATCTCCCTTTTTACAGTCTACAAAATCTCCCCCTAGCTTGTCTTTAATGGTGTCTTCCAATAGACAGAGAAAGAAGAGAGAAGGAAGAGAGTATTGTTTTGAGAGTTGTAATTAGACTAATGGGGTTGGGGTGTTTATATGGGGGGGTTAATTAAATTAATTAGGCTTCCCTAATGTCCTAACTAATGACCTAATCCATTAATTAATTAATTGAAACTTAATTAAAAATGTGCAGAAAATTGCAGTGCCACCGATGACACCATGATCGAAGGATCGTGGGTTAGTCGACGGACCAGCCCTCCTCCTTGCTGCACATTTGTGATTCTTTTTAGTGACTTGTTCAGGAGAGGACTCCAACAATTTTTCTATGTGTTGGTCGATGTTTGGCAACGACGCTCCATCGATCAACACACGAATCGTCGATGGCCTCTCGTGGGTGCAGACTGCCTAGGCAGTGTTGACTCCAACGTGCAATGGTCCCCCTCAAGAGCCCTTGGTTGGTCCTTGGGGAGTCGTACCTGGAATTTTCCACCATGAATCGACTTAGAGACATGTTATCCACCCTTCCACCAATTTTCATGAATTTTTGACTCTTAAAAACTAGTCAAATTGGCTAAGGCACGCTAGTACCTCTTTGAACAAATTTCTGGACGTCCTTGGACGTTTTGGTTTCTAAACTTCCTAAATGACCTATTTTCATTGAAATGACTCTTACAACAGTGTCTAGACCTCATGACCCTTATGTTAGGCTTTAAGACGTGTCTTGGATTTTCGTAATGTTACAAAGTGAAATATGCGGACAACTTTAAGGGGCCGCATATGACTTAAGTGCGTTTCTAACAACTTTATGGCCACGAATCCTTTGTCAATCAAATTCTTTACCTTTATATGTTATCAGTAGTTCCTAGACATATGCATTACACGTGTATTCCAATTCTATTGGCATAGATTTTTTTCAAATTATCTATAAAAAATGGTTTTATAATTAAATTACATGTATATCATTTCAAATAAATTTATTCAAAATATTTAGAGTATACTTTTGGATAACAATAACAAATTAAAATATGACAATAAAGTATATCTTCTCCAAATGAAATAAAAGATGAGAATATTTAGTAATGTAAAATACTATAATTATAGACGCAGTGTAATATATGCATATTCTTATCTCATAGATTAATTACCTGCAAGACAAAGTTCAAAGAAAAAGAAATTTTGTAAAAATAAAAAATTATAATTTACTTGACCTTTTGAACGATTAAACTATGTACTATATTATTTGATAAGTAAAGTTATTTAATTTGTTAATGTACTACATTATTTTTAATGTAAGAATTTTGTAAAATAAAGAATATAAAAAAAAATTTAGACAAACTCTTTTTACAATTCATGTAAGTGTCATTACAGATCTATTTAAAAAACAAATAATAAAGTTCAGTATTTTAATATAATGTTAGACCCCTAAACTACTTGATCTAACTACGTGCAGGCATGACAAGGACTCGGGCATTGGTCTTGGCATGCATGGGGGCAAAACAGTGCAACAAAGGTTAAGGTGCTTGGGTGTTGGCAAGGCAACTTGGACGTGCAAGGCTTACGTGTGGGCAGATTCGTCGGCACGCAAAGGCAGGGTGTTGGCTTGACAAGACATGGTTGTGGACTTGATGTTTCCAAGACAAGAGCAGAACTAAGTGTTGGAAGCATGCTGAAATATTCTTAGTGTTTGAAGAAGACTGAAATAATTATAAGTGTTGGAATAAGCTAAAATATTTTAAGTGTTGGAATAAGCTTAAAATATTCTAAGATTTAGGATGGCAAATTTCAGTTATGCCTTAGAAAGTATTTTGAATTCGAAAGTAATTCTATCTGTTAGAATATTTAGTGTTGGACTTAGTTTGAATCCTTTGAGGATAAGTGTTAGACACATGTCAGATGTAATCGCCGATGTAATTGTTGTAACTGCCTTCTGTAGAAATTATATAAGGGGTGGAAACTCGTCTACGGCAAAGAAGAATAAATTTGGACTTAGATTAATATGTGAAGCCTTATACTTTATTGATTTGTTATTAATAAAAGGTTGGGAAGAGTTCCTGTACATTGGATGTGTTGTTACGTTGATTTTTGCCTATATAAAACTAAGTAAAGAATTTCTATACTTAGTCAAATTCGTGTGAGTGTAAGGCTGAAGTTTCCAAAGAGTTGTAGACTTCCTGGGAGTGGTGTTAGATAAAAAATCGACCCTCTTCCAATTTGTATCAGAGGTGACTGAACGACGGTGACGAATGCAAACCTTTGGGAAATACTATTCTTGGTTGAAGCCTTTGTTGGGATTACTGATGAAGTAAAGGAAGTCCCAACGCTGGTTGATCTTCTGACACAAATAGTCAATTTGACACAGGACACTAACAAAATTTGTGGCGATGCTGCTGTGTTCCAAGGATTTTTTAACTAACACATGGCTGAAACATTGAACTTTTGTGAGGCTACGAAGGCACAATTAGAGTCACAACATAAAGATAACGAAAATCTTCGTGCAAAGATCGTTGTGCTATGTCGAGCTGTGGCATCGTTAAGTTCAAATCGTGAGGAATTATCTAAGGTTAAAATTCCGGAACTTAAAGCCTTTGGTGATGCAAGGAGTTCTAAAGAATTAGAAAACTTCATCTAGGATATGGAACAATACTTTAGTGCTGCAAGGGTGCCTAAAACTGACAAGTTAAACATTACCACAATGTATTTGACGGATGATGCTAAACTTTGGTGGAGAACTCGAAATGCAGATGATGTAAGTGCTAGAAGAACCAGAATTGATACGTGGGATAAATTGATGAAAGAAATGTGTGACCAATTTCTTTATAGCAATGCCTCTTAGCTTGAAAGGGACAAGTTGAAGAGATTAAGGCAGATGGGTTTAGTGAGGTAATACATTAATGAATTTACCTCTGTGATGTTAGACATCCAAAATACGTTTGATGAGGATAAATTACATAACTTCATTTTGGATATGCAAGGTTGGACTCAAAGCGAACTTTGAAAGTAGAATGTCAAGGATTTTCCAGGGACAATTGTTGCTGCTGATTCGTTAATAGATTTCAGGACGACTCGACTGACTACTGATGTCCCTTATAGTTCGAAATCCAAGAAAAAGGGTGAGAAAAAAAGGGAGTGGAAAAGGGAGAATCGTAAAGACTATGCTAATGATAAATGGAAGGCACCAATGAAGGAAGGAAATAAAGAAAACAAGCCAAAGAACAAGGATGGAAATTCAAAATGATGTTGGACTTGTGGTGGTCCTCATTTTACGAAGTCTTGTCCAAACAGAGAAAGAGTGAATGCTTTGCTTGCCGGAAAGGTGAATCAATATGAAGAAGGAGAGGAAGTCGTGGCTGCTATGGACAATCCGTTAGGTTTGTCTTTAAATCATATTACATTGGTTGATAATGTTGAGGGGACTTCTAAAACTTCAAATCCACATGCTTCATTGATTCATTTTGAAATGAAGATAAAAGAAAAATGTGTGATGGCTATGGTTGATACGGGGGCTAATAATACATTTGCTGATGTTAATAGTGCTGCAAAATTGGGGCATAAGTTGATTAAAAGTCCCTCCTACATTAAAAAGGTGAATGCGAAGGCACAAGCCATTGTGGGCATGGCTTATGGATGTCTATGTCGACTTGAAATTGGGTCGGAAAACATATCTTGATGGTGATACCGTTAGGAGATTTTGAGATGATACTTGGCATTGATTTTTTGAGAAAATTCCAATTTGTTCCTTTTTAACATTTAGATGGGATAAGATTATGAATGAGGATAATGCTGGGTTTGGGAAGGATGTTTATCCATTTGGGAAAGTCAATAATGTTGCAAAGAAGAAGGACAAGGGTATGATGTTGTCTGCAATGCAATTGACAAAGGGCTTAAGAAGGGTAATGAAATTATACTTGCTGCTTTAGTCGAATTAAAACATGATGTAACAGTAGAGGTGTCTACTTATGTGGCCGAATTGTTGAAAAAGTTTGTTGATGCGATATCGCCTGAATTGCAAAGACTTTACCGCCAACGAGAGATATTAACCATAAAATTCAGTTGCTGCAAGGCATGGTTGCTCCTGCGCAATCTCCTTATCATATGGCTCATAAGAAATTGGCTGAATTGCGGAAACAGTTAAACGTTTTGTTTGATGTTGGTCTGATTCAACCATCTAAGGCTCCCTATGGTGCTCCTATTTTGTTCCAAAAGAAACAAGATGGGACAATGAGAATGTGTGTAGATTACAGGGTGCTAAACAAGGCAACTGTGAAGAATAAGTATCTGGTTCAGTTGGTGCAGGATTTGATGGACAGGTTGAGCAAGGCATGCTGTTTCACAAAACATGATTTTAGGGAGGGCTACTGGCAGGTTAGAATAGCAGAAGATGATGAGCCTAATACAACATGTTTAACTAGATATGGTTCTTATGAATTCCTTGTAACTCCATTTGGGCTAACCAATACCCTCGCTACCTTTTGCAACTTAATGAACAATGTGATGTTTGACTATCTTGATGATCTTGTAGTCGTCAATCTTGATGATATTTTTATCTATAGTCGAACATTGATGAACATGTCAATCACCTAAATATGGTGTTGTCTTAGTTGAGGAAATATACACTTTATGTTAAAATGGAAAAGTGTGAATTTGCTCAACAAAGAGATAAAATTGCTGGCGCATCTTGTTAGTAAAAACAAAGTTCGAATGGATCCTAAGAAAGTGCAGTTGACTGGAAAGCACCACAAAATGTTAAGGATTTGCGGTCGTTTCTTGGGTTGGCTAACTATTACAGAAATCCCATTGCGGGTTATTCGGAAAGGGCAGCGGATCTGACTGACTTGTTGAAGAAAGATGCAAAATGTATATGGGTTGTACGATATGAAGAAGCTATTCAAAATTTGAAGAAATTTATTGCATCTGAACCCATACTAAAGCTGCCTGATTTTGAGTTTCCATTTGAAGTACATTATGATGCATTTGATAAAGATATTGGAGGCATGTTAGTGTAGGAAGGTCATCTTGTGGCCTTCGAAAGTAGAAAATTGAATGATGTTGAGCAGAGATATTTGTCACATGAGAAGGAAATGGTTCTTGTTGTGCACTGTCTGAAGGTTGGAGAGTCTATCTCTTAGGAAGTCGATTTGTGGTCTAAGCTGATAATATAACCAATACAATCTTCAAGACACAAACAAATTGAGTCCAAAATAGGCAAGATGGCAAGAGTTTCTGGAAGAATATGATTTCATATGGGAACACAAGCCTGGAAAACACAGCCAGGTTGTTGATGCATTGTGTCGAAAAGAGGTATTTGTTGCAGTCTATTCAATTTCAAAACTTGAGACTGATTTCTTTGATAGAATTGGGTTGTGCGCTGCAAATGAATCATTATATATTAAGTGGATGGGTCAAGTGCAAGATGGCAGGATGCGACGATATTGCATCGAGGACAATCTGCTCTATTTTAAGGAAGGAGAATCATCGTACCAAATTAGGGTGGACTGCGTAAAGACTTGATGAAGAAAGCGCATGATTCTGCTTGGGCTGGACATCCGGGTGTTGAAAGAATGTTGTCTCTACTGTCTCTTGTTTATTTCAAGACAAAGATGGAAGATGACATAGGAAAACTTGTCATGTCTATCAAGTAGACAAGACTGAACGTAAAAAAGAGGCAGGTTTGTCGCAGCCTTTGCCCATTCCTGAAAGGCCCTGGTTATCACTAACTATGATTTCATTTTTGGATTTCCCAAGATAGACGGCAAAGCATCGATAATGGTTGTAGTAGACAGGTTTTCAAAATATTTTGTTTTTATTGATGCACCTAAATTGTGTTCATCTGAAATTGCTGCTGATTTATTCTATAAATACGTGGTTAAATACTTTGGTTTTCCGGCTGACATTTTGAGTGATAGGGATACAAGGTTCACAGGCAGGTTTTGGACAACATTTTTCAATCTGATGGGAACTGAGTCGAAATTTTCTACTGTAAATCATCTACAAACAGATGGACAGATGGAAAATATTAATAACTTATTAGAGGTTTAGTTGAGACATTATGTGTCAGCAAGTCATCGGAATTGGATTGCATTGTTAGACATTGCACAATTTTATTGTAATCTGCACAAGTCGTCTGCAACAGAATAGTCCTTTCGACATCATTTTAGGCAAACAGACTATGACGCCATTGGATGTTGCTATGTCTAAAAATCTGGGAAAGTGTCCAGCAACGTACAGGGTTGCAAGGGACATACTTAAAATGGTGTCTGAAGCACAATATAGCATGCCCAAGGCTCAGCGGCGCATGAAGAAGTATGTTGATCAACATCGTCACTTGGTTGAGTTTAATATGGGTGACAAAGTGTTGTTGAAACTTACTCTACATATCTGGAAACAGATTACAAGTAAGACTAGAGATCGGGGTTGATTCCTAAGCATGATGGTCCATTGAAGTGGTGAAACGAGTGGGCGAAATCGCATATAGGTTGAACCTGCTAGAAAGGTTAAAGATTTATCCCACTTTCCATGTGAATTTCTTGAAACCTTACTTTGCAGATGCAGATGATCTGGACAGGAATAGGTCAAAGAGGGCTCCTCCATCAGTACCTACATAGTTTGATGCTGAAATTGAGAAGAATATAAAGACAAAATTATTGATTCATTGGAAAGGCAAGAGTGCAGCTGATGCAGTTTGGGAGAAAGCAAAGGACTTATGGAATTTTGATGTTCAAATCAATAACTACCTTAAAATAGTGTTGATGAGGACATCGAGTTCAAGTACTGTGGGTGGTCTGTTAGACCTGTAAATTAGTTGATCTAACTACGTGCAGGCATGACAAGGATTTGGGCATTGGTCTTGGAAAGCATGGAGGCAAAACAGTTCAACAAAGGTTCAAGGTGCTTGGATGTTGGCAAGGCAGCTTGGACGTGCAAGGCTTACGTGTGGGAAGATTCGTCGGCAAGACAAGGCGGGATGTTGGCTTGACAAGACAAGGCTGTGGAATTGATGTTGGCAAGACAAGAGCTGAAATAAAACTAAGTGTTGGAAACATGCTAATATTCTAAGTGTTAGAAGCAGGCTGAAATAATTCTAAGTATTGGAATAAGCTGAAATATTCTAAGTGTTAGAATAAGTTGAAAATATTCGAAGTGTTAGTATGGCTGATTTTGGTTATGACTTAGAATGTATTTTGAATTCGAAAATAATTTCATCTGCTAGAATATTTAGTGCTGGACTTAGTTTAAATTCTGTGAGGACAAGTGTTAGACACACCGCCGATGTAACCGCCGATGTAACTGTTGTAACTTCCTTGTGTAGAAATTTTATAAGGGGTGGAAATTCGTCTAAGGAAAGAAAAACGAGTCTAGCCTTAGATTAATTTGTGAAGCCTTATCCTTTATTGATTAGTTATTAATAGAAGGTTTGGGAGAGTTCCAGTACGTTCATTGTGTTGTTACATTGATTTTTGCCTAAATAAAACTGAGTAAAGAATTTCTATACTTAGTCACGTTGATTTTTGCCTACATAAAACTAACTAACTAAGTAAAGAATTTCTATACTTGGTCAAATCTGTGTGAGTGTAAGGCTGAAGTTTGAGAAGAGTTGTAGACTGCATGGGAGTGGTGTTAGATGAAAAAATATCGACCCTCTTTCAGATAACCTTTCTAATATAAAATATATTAGTTGTCATTATTAATTTGATTATAAAAGTTAAGAAAAAATATTTTTTTAAATTAAAATAACAGAGAAAGGCATTTTCGTAATTTAATTTTCAATTAAAAACCTTCCACTTTTAACATAAAAAAACATTTGTAACAATATTCAATTAATATAAAAAGCAATAAGATGAATAAACAAGAAGATGAAGCTGTGATCATACTAATGAAAAAAAAACATGAATAATAAAAAAGGTAATGCGAAATTATGTATATGTGAAAATATTATATTCAATAAATATAAAAATGTTATAAAAGTGAAACGGTAGGAAACTAAACAATATAAAATATACTACAAAAGAAGTTTCATTACCAACAAAAAATTGGTTGGAAAATTGATCAATTGGTTGACAAATTGAGTTACCAACCAAATGACAACTTATAATAATTTGTTGCTAAAAAGGAATGTCCGTAAATATTATCAATCGATTTTAATTTATTAATAAACTTACCAACCAAAAATCAGTTGGTAAACACCCAAAGATGTTGGTACAAAATTTTAAAACATGACCCTGAAATTTTCGTTGGTAAATTCACCAACTAATTTTTAGTTAGTATGTTGTAAGTACCTTTAGTATATTCTTAGTACCTTTACTAACGAATTGAAAAAGAGTTGGTAAATTTTTTTCTTTATTTATTGGTAAACTTATAAATCAAAAATCAGTTGGTAAACACCCAAAGATGTTGGCACAAAATTTTAAAACATGGCCCTGAAATTTCCGTTGGTAAATTCACCAACTAATTTTTAGTTACTATTTTGTCAGTACTTTAGTATATTGTTAGTACCTTTACTAACGAAATGAAAAAGATTTGGTAAATTTTTTCTTCATTATTCGATTATATTGGTAATACGTAACATTGGCAATTAGTTGACAATTTTAGTAACAAAAAATGTGCTCCCTAACAAAGGTGATTATGTTGGTAGTACGTAACATTGGCAATTGGTTGGCAATTTTAGTAACAGAAAATGTGCTCCCTAACAAAGGTGAATTCATACCCAAGGGGAATCGAACCTAAGACCTCATGGTTAAGGATGAAGTAGTACTTACCATTCCATCACAACCTTTTGTTAGTAATAGATTTTAAGTACGTTAGTATAATTATTTATCTTTCTAATAAATTTACTAATTGATTGTTAGTTTGTTGATAATATATCATTCAAGTTCAATGTTAGGTTAGTAATTGATTGAAACTATGTTCCAAATATTATTAACTAAATGATTATTCAATAGTAAGAGACAATGAAAAATATATTATAAGAAATTAAATTAATCTCAATATGACACATATCATTATATCAAAAATTTTAATCTGAGAATGTTTACCTAAAATATTGATCAAATCTAATTTTTGGCCAAAAGTTCAAAGATAAAACGCCTAACAACACAAATTGAAAATGGAAGATTCAAAACCTGAACCAACAATCCTAGAAGATATAAAAATGACCTTCCGAAGCTAATCGTGGTGACGGAATTTCCAATATAGCACGTTTATAAAAAAAAATGTTAAGCAAAATCAAAATTTTGTCAAAAGTTAAAACGCCTAACGGTACAAACTAAATATGAAAACCTTAAAATCCAAACCAACCATCCTATAAGATGAAAAATGATCTTCCAGATTATTCAAATTTTAGCCAAAAGTTAAAACGCTTAACGACACAAACTGAAAATAAAAGTCTCAAAACCCGCACCAACCATATGATAGACCAAAACTGAACTTATATGGCTAATCGTTGTGATAAAATTTCAATTCAAGCACAATCAGCAAAATTACTGACTAAAGTAAAATTTTGTCCAAAACTTAAGAGTTAAAATGCCTAACGGCACAAACTAAAAACAAAAGCCTCAAAATCCAGACCCTCTATCTTATTACATCAAAAATGACCCTCCGCATCTAAAAGCACTTCCATCTGAACATGTTTATCAAATATATTGAAAGTAAAATTTTGGCCAAAATTTATAAGCTAAAACATCTAACAGTATACACTAAAATTGAGAGCCTCAAAATTCGAACCAACCATCCTATAAGATAAAAAAATGACCTTTGGAGTTAATTACGATGAAGAAGTTATCATCTGAGCACGTTCACAAAATATTAACCAAAGTCAAATTTTGACCAAAACATAAGATTTAGAACACTTAATGGCACAAACAAAAAATGAAAACCTCAAAAATAGAACAAACCTTCCTGTTAGATAAAACATGATCTTCCAAAGCTAATGACACTCACAAAGTCCTTTATGCGCGCATTTACCAAAAATATTGATCAAATTTAAATTTTGGCTAAAAGTTAAAAGTTAAAACATCTAACGACACAAACTGAATATGAAAGTCTCAACAATAAACGATGATTTACCAAAATATTTAACTTCAATTGTTAAATTTGACCAACTATTCAAATATAAATTAGTAATTAATAATTTACCAATAAATTTTATCACAATTGGTTATAATTACTATTTAAAGAAACATTCATATATAATATGACCAACTAATAATTACTATGTTGGTAAATTTTACCAATGGATTAATGATCGGTTGGTATATTACCAACTCTTTTAATGATGTTAGTAATTTACTAACTACAATTTTTATTTGTCGGCAAAATTTCTAAGTAACTGGATATTGATTGGCAAGTTTATCAATAAATTATATTTCGTTGCTAATTTACCAAAACATTTATATTTGGTTGGTAAATTTAGCAACACAATCTCATCGGTGGTAAATGTTTGGTTAGTAATTTATTGGTAATATGTTAATAAATTATATAAACAATTTTTTGTCATATTTATCAACCGATATATACTTCGTTGGTAATAGGGGCGGAGCTACCTTATATGAAGGGGGTTCATCCGAACCCCCTTCGAAGGAAAATTATCTAATTTATAAATGGTTAAAATAAGTTTATATGTATATATTGCAGATGATGAACCCCTTTCGGCTATCTATTTCTACATATTTTAAACCACCTTATTGAAAATCCTAACTCCGCCTCTAGTTGTTAATATTACCAACAAAAGGTAAGCGTTAGTAATATTTCAGTTGGTAATCCATTGATAAAATGTTGCTAAATTTGGCATCATTTTTTGGACCTATTTACCAACTAATACTTAGTTAGTAAGATTTGGTTGGTACTTTGTTAGAATTTCTTTGTTAAATTTTTAGAATATAATTCAGTTAGAAATATGTTGGTAATTTGTTAATAGAATACCAACCAACTTAAGTTGTTAATAAATTTTTTTGGCAATTTGAAATTTTTTTTGTAGGCGCACACAAAAATCAATAATCAAAATAATCTCCTTTTTAAATTACAATTAACTTAGCAAAATGATTTTTCTATTTTAATTAATTAATTTTTGAAAAAAGAACCGCAATGAAGATTAAATATATTAATTTCAATTATTTGACATAATATTAAATCATAAATTTTATTTTTATAAAATAAAGCCACATATAAAGTATATATTCACTTATTATAGTCGATACAAACTTCTTTTCATTACTATTTAATTGAATAAATAAATAAATAAATAAAAATAAATTAACACAATGTGTTGATATAACAACAATGATAAAAAGGAAAAGAAAAATATCTTTTTCTATTGAATACTTGAATGTCACCCATGTTTAGGTACAGATGTATTCTATCCAACTCTTGTAATTATTTTATTTATGTTTTATCACATTATGTTGTAAATTTAATTTTTTAAAAAAAAGTTACTTAAAATTTAAGTTAAAAAGTTATTTAATATTTAAATAATTCTGTTGTAAGAAATTATCATATCTCAATTCATCATTCCAATCAACTTCCAAAAATGGAATAAATGAAAAAAGGAGTTTACTTTCAATGAGTTTTTGACTAAAATCATCCCTAAAGTATGACCTAAATCAAAAGTGTATCATGTGTTATATAAGTGAACAAAAAACATTCATGCACTATCTCCAAAGTTGTAGATTCATCCTTCTATCTATGTTTGTAAGAAACTCACACCATTAACAAAAAAAATATCACGTCGAATATATGTACACAGGATTAAGCTAGTCAAGTTGATTGGTTTTTTTAATTTTTAAAATAAATCATATCTGTTTAAATTCTAAATATTCTTTGTAAAAAATTATGACCAATTACAATTACAATTTCAAAAAATTTTAAATAAAGTATTTATTTTTTTAATTTTCACAGCAGAACACCTACATAATTTCAATAAATTTTCATTATTTACGTAAATTGTATAAAATTGTGTGTATATACATATACATACATACATACATATATATA
>NC_028645.1:29190832-29286354 GCF_001406875.1 Solanum pennellii
TATATATATATATAGTTAAAGAAAAAATGTAAATAATTGCACGTAACATTTTTAAAATGATTTTTTTACATAATCTTTCTAACCATCAGAACCTACAGTATAAATATTTCAAAACTTATTTATTATTGCAAGTCAATTTACTGGATGATGCAAAAACATATAAACTAACAACATACAAAATTTAAAATATGAGAATAAAATATTCATTTTCTTTCCATATCCTTATTTTTTTGATATAACTTTGATCTTCTTGTCGTGACTAAGACATGACCAATTAAAAATAAATATTTTTTTATTGGTTCAATCAATTTCTTTAAAAAAAAATATACTGAGGGATGGTTCTTGTTATTTTTGGATAGTATAAGGATGTATTTTGCTCAGTTAGATAATATAAGTATGTATGTATATATGTATATATGTATGTATGTATGTATATATATATATATATGTATGTATGTATATATGTATGTATATATATGCACTAAAAGTAGAAGGCTATGTAACGTTCCTATATGAAGGGTCTATGTATACTTGATATGAATATATATTATGTGTATGTAGAAGTCTATGTAAACCCCCAAGTACAGAAAATAAAAGTTTTAAATTTTTTCACATTTTCAACCTATGAATGTAATGACATGAAACTAAGAGGATAGTCTTAGTCCTTCAAAAGGACATCGACGCCGGTTACGTCTAGGGGGTAAACCTGGATGTGACAAACTTGGTATCAGAGCATGAGGTGGAATACCATTGAGTTATGTCTCTCTCTCTACCACGTGTATGTAGTTTTGTATTCATAATTGTGAAGCGCGCCACACTTATGAGTAGGAACCTATATGATGCTTAGGAATCGCTCTCGTTCTTGGAAATCTTATATCGTGCCAATAGAGTATACTTATGGTGTGCTTTTGCATCTAATCATATTGTTGTGCTTATAGGAAGCATAAACACTCAAAGGAATGTGGCTCGAAGACTTGAGGAGGAAGTTGCTAATGTGGGAGCTCCTCTCCATGATGAGCAAGTTCCTCCACTTGAAGAGAATGCTAATGTTGATCAAGCCCCGGCTAACCATCCACCTATGATGGAGGCGGAGATGAGGGCTATTCTTGATCAAATGTCCCAAGCCATGACTACTCAAGCACAAGACGCAATAGTTCAAGCCCAAGCCATGACGACTCAATCCAATCGGGATGTTGCTCCTCATCCTCATCAACAAGTCACTACTATAACTTCTAGTCTAAGGGACTTCACTCGGATGAACCCTTCTACTTTCTATGGGTCTAAGGTTGATGAAGACCCCCAAGAATTCCTTGATGAGGTCTACAAGGTGCTATATGCTATGGGGGTGACTTCAAGTGAGAAGGCCGAGTTGGTCTTATATCAACTCAAGGATGTGTCTCAAACATGGTATGTGCAATGGAGGGACAATAGGCCGTTGAGGCGTAGTCCGGTGACTTGGGAGATCTTTAAGGCGACTTTTATAGATCAGTGACTTTTCTTGGGAACATTATTTCTAGTGAGGGAGCTGAAGTAGACCCAAGGAAAATGGAAGCGGTGAAAAACTGGCCTAGACCTTTGACTCCGACTGACATCAGGAGTTTCTTGGGTTTAGCGGGTTACTATCGGAGGTTCGTGAATGGTTTTTCATCCATTGCATATCCGTTGAATACTTTGACCCTAAAGAGTAAAAAGTTTTACTGGTCAGAGGCATGTGAGAAGAGCTTCCAATTGTTGAAAGATAGGCTTACTTCCGCTCCGGTGTTGACCTTACTGGAGGGTACAAAGGGTTTTGTGGTGTATTGTGATGCATCACGAGTGAATTTGGGGTGTGTGCTTATGCAAAACAGGAAGGTGATAGCTTATTCCTCTAGGCAAGTAAAGGTACATGAGAGGAATTACCCCACTCATGACCTTGAATAAGCGGTCGTGGTGTTTGCTTTAAAAATTTGGAGGCATTATTTTTATAGGGTTCATGTGGATGTTATTACCGATCATGAGAGTCTCCAATATGTGTTTACCCAAAAGGATTTAAATCTCCAACAAAGAAGGTGGCTTGAGTTTTTGAAAGATTATGATATGAGTGTCCTTTATCACCCCGACAAGGCTAATGTAGTTGCGGATGCCCTAAGTCAGATGACTATAGGTAGTGTATCCCATCTTGATGAAGCCAAAAAGGACCTAGCAAGGGAAGTAAATAGGATGGATAGGTTGGGGGTGGTTGGAGAGTGCTCCGAATGGGGGTGCCATAGTTAATTATAACTCCGAGTCATCTTTAGTGGTTGAGGTGAAGTCCAAACAACAGCTTGATTTAGCCTTGATGGAGTTGAAAGAATCGGTTCTTGGCAAGTTGAATGAATCATTCTCCCTAGGGGGGATGGTGTTTTAAAGTACCAAGGGATATTATGTGTTCCTGATGTAGATGGGTTGAGGGTTCGGATCTTAGAGGAAGCACATGGGTCCCGCTACTCAATTCATCCAGGGTCGACAAAAATGTACCATGACCTAAGGGAAATATATTGGTGGAAAGGTCTAAAAAGAGACATAGAGGAATTTGTCGCTAAGTGTCCGAATGGCCAACAAGTAAAGGCCGAACACCTAAAGCCGGGTGGATTACTACAAGAGATCAAAATATGAACTTGGAAGTGGGAAGACATCAATATGGACTTTGTAGTAGGTTTACCCCAGACCCAAAAGTCCTATGATTCCATATGGGTTGTTGTAGATCGATTGCCTAAATCTGCTCACTTTATCCCCGTCAAGTCTTCATATTCTGCGAAGGATTATGCAAGAATCTTCCTAGATGAGATTGTGTGCCGCCATGGCATTCCGTTATCCATAATATCAGATCGGTGCGCATAATTCACATCTAGATTTTGGAGGTCGTTCCAAAAGCGGTTCGGTACTACGGTGAAGTTGAGCACCACTTTTCATCCCTAAACAGATGGTCAAGCAGAACGTACGATACAAACCCTTGAAGATATGCTTAGAGCATGCATTATTGATTTTAAAGGGAGTTGGGATAGGCATTTACCTTTAGTGGAGTTTGCCTACAATAACAGTTCTCATTCATCCATTTCCATTGCTCCCTATGAAGCCTTGTATGGTAGGAGGTGTAGATCTCCTATTGGATGGTTTGAAGTGGGTGAGCCATCACTTCTTGGTCCTGAGTTGATTTATAAGACTCTAGAAAAGGTTCATATCATAAGGAACTGGTTGAAAATGGCCTATAGTCAGCAAATGTCTTATGCCGATAATAGGAGAAGGGATTTGGAGTTCGAAGAAGGTAATGAGGTGTATATAAAAATTTCACCAATGAAAGGGGTGGTTAGGTTTGGCAAGAAAAGGAAATTGAGTCCTTTTTATGTGGGTCCCTATGAAATCTGGCAAAGGGTTGGTAATGTTGCCTATGAATTGAAACTTCCTAGTGAATTGGCTTCGGTTCATCCCGTTTTCCATTTTTCTAAGTTGAAAAATTGTATCAGTGACCTCGAGTCTATTCTTCCTATTTAGGGTCTTGGTGTCAAGGACAACCTCTCTTATGAGGAAGTCTCGGTTCAAATTCTTGATAGGCAAGTCAAGAAGTTGAGGAATAAAGATGTGGTATCCGTAAGAGTGTTATGGAAAAATCAATTAGTTGACGGTGCTACATGGGAGGCCGAGGTTGATATGAAGTCCCGTTATCCTCATCTTTTTGAGAATTAAGGTTAGCCATTCTTTTTAATTATATAATCATGACAAAGATTTGTGGTTTCTTGATTTTTAGGTGAAGTGTTGCAAAAATGGCATTTTTGAAAACCTCACAGTAAGTTTTACAGTGAAGTCACTGTAGTATTGCTATTAAAAACTTGAAATTTTGCTTTGTGCTTGCTTTGATTTTATGTTGTGCATTTATATTGGGTGAGTCTTCATGAAATTATAGGTAGCATGTAGTTAAAGTGAACTTTGTGCTAACTGACTCATATGATGAATGTTGAGCTCATAAGTGTAGTGAGAAGTAAGTGCCACATGATGAAGTGTTTTGAGCCTTAGGTGTGGTAATATGATTTTTGATATTTGCCTTGTTGAAGTGACATGATTTATGTTAAATGGATATTGTTGATTGGTTGGGCTGCTTGTCTTGGGTCTACTCCTTCCTTCAAAGTAATTTTAGTGTCATTCGGGACGAATGTTCGTAGGGGGGGGGATAATGTAACACCTTGAAAATCCAAGACTCATTGTAAAGCCTAACATAGGTGTCATAAAGTCTAAACAATGTTTCTAAGTCCATTTATAATGAATATAGGTCATTTAGGAGGTTTAAGAACCAAAACGACCAAAAACGTCCGGGAAGTTGGTTCAAAGGGATGTTAGTGTGCCTTAGCCTTTTGACTAATTTTTAGAAGTTATAAATGTACGAAATTGGGTGGAAAGGTAGCTAACGGGTGTTTGAGTTGTTTCATTATTGAAACATCTGGGTACGACTCCCAAAGGACCAACCAAGGGCCCTTGAGGAGGACCCCTGCAGTTTGATGCAACAATTCTTGGCATTGTACGTCGACGAGACAGATTACGACCCATGTGTGTCTCGATAGGAAATCGAGGCCACCGTCATCCCACACTTAGAAAGACTTCTGAAGGCTTTTTCTTACCTATCTACGGTTACACGCGATGGAAGGGGGTTGACGGGGCGTCAGTGGCTCGATGGGGCGTCGAGGCCACCGTCATCCCACACTCAGAAAAAATTTGAGTATGCCCTCGCCTGCAAAGTCTCTGATCGAGACGATGGAGTGCAGGACAGGGAGGGGGGGGTTGCTCGTCGACTCACCAACGGACCGTCGATCGTAGTCTCATCGGTGAGGGTCGATATACCTTGTCTGAAGTTGTATTCTAAAGATGAATTGTGTCATAGAGATGTAATTTGTCTTGTTATTCTATTGGTTATCATTGTGCGATGATGTTACTCCCCAATTTGGGTTGAGTTATTAGATGATGGTAAGACTTTGATGATAGACTATGAGAAAGACTTGGTACGTCTTAGAATCTCTATCTTTACTTCCAATTGTGATTAATTTTTGTTGATCCATGATATTACATTGGAGTATGCCTTATACAGTATTATAGGGTGGTATAATGTTGAATTGAAATGTCTTGACTATGTTGTGAGCTTGATAAAGTTGTATGTGCTATAAAGATGGTGAAAACTATCAATGAGCCTTAATATGCTGTGAAATGCTAAACTGTTAACCTCACTTATATGAATTATGATGAAAAGACTTATACTCATACAATTCTTTTGGAGATATTAATGATAATGATTATACAAGGGGTAGACCCTATGACCTAAATTAAGTCATGATTAATAATTAAAGGCTTAAAGACATTTCAAAAAGGGACTCTAGCTTAGCACCGAGTGAACTAGATAGAGAAGTGTCCTTTCCCACATAGGAAGGTAGGAACACTACATTACTCTTGAGATTGGAGACTATAATGCATGGCGCATAAAGAGGGTCCCAACTAAATCTCCTAGTTCTTGAACTATATTGCCCCCATAGGAATACTAGCTAGTGGATTCACGTAGTTGCTTTGTTTTATGTTTTTGCACTACCTTGGCAAGTAGTCTGCCTTCTTTCGGTCTAGGGTTTTATGACACCGGATACCACACTAGCTCATGTGGTCTATGTCAGTTAGGGAAAGATGTTCCCAAAAGGTAAAACGAATTAATGGACTTGAACTCTAACTTGGATAACCTAAGGGGTCTAGGTTAGTCTAGGTAGGGTTATGGGACTCTACCTAGACATTGCACTAGTTAGCCTTGAAGGGATTTTTAGGAGGAGGTTCTTATATGTTTATGTTAGGATAATATATGATGTATATATGATGACCATGTTATATTGTTCATACTATATGTTGATTAGTTCATTTATGAATATGCCTTGGATTATAATGATAATATACGATGAAATGCAAGCCTAAATGCCATGATATGTAAAGTTTGAAATTGGTCATGTTTTCTTGTTGAGGATACTTGATTGAGTAAAGTTATGGGGCTTTTATTGGTCATTGCATTTGTTGACTTGATAAAGACTTGCTAGTAGTTGTCTTGCTTATTATGATATGTTTAACTCTTATTCATTCTTGTGATATTATTCCTTGATGTTAGGGTTGTAGTAAATCATGGTTTCAAGTGTATTGGGATAAGTACTAGTGGTTGAGATAGTAAGCATGTTTGGTTGATTAATATGACTTACTTGACTTTGCATTAAGCCCTAAAAGGGGTAGAATGACATGCTTTGATAAATAGTCCCTTTTTTCATGTTTTGGTTTTGTATGTGTATAAGATCTTATACTTAGTACATGTGGAATACTAACCCCGTTTTCTTATCTTGTCCCAAACATTTTAGGTTTCGGTCGTTGAAGAATTTTGAAGGCGATATTGTTGAAGGCTTGGATTCTTCCTTTAATCCAAGTGGGGTAGGTCCTCAACTTTCGAGGGCAATGCCATCTTCTAGCTTTGGATATATTATGAGCTTATTAACTCTATCATTTCTTTCCTTGTTATTTGAATATTGTACTTTCGTGTGACCTATAAATTGTCTTGTGAAATTATATGCCCATATTGTGATACCTCTTTAGATGGTATGGGACGAGACAATATATATGTGTGTGTGTGTGTGTGTGTGTGTGTGTGTGTGTGCACTAAAAGTAGAAGGCTATGTAACCTTCCTATATGAAGGGTCTATGTATACTCGATATGATTATATGTTATGTGTATGTAGAGGTCTATGTAAACCTCAGAGTAGAGAAAATAAAAGTTTTAAATCTTTCCGCATTTTTAAACCGATGAATGTAATGACATGAAACTAAGAGGCTAGTCTTAGTCCTTCAAAAGGACATCGATGTCGGTTACGTAAACCCAGATGTGACAAAGTATGTATTATTGGGTATTTGACTTGTATTGTTTGAATTTCGTGTAAAGCATGTACTCTCTCTAAATAATGGTTTTGATTGGATTATATCTACTACTTGATAACATGAAAACGTTGGGATTGGAACTATGTTTTGAATGAACTTCTTAATGACCCTTTCCCTTGTCCTTAACGACGAATCGGTCTTGTATATGAGTTCAAGAGTTGGTATTGGTTATGACATTGATTATTTCATTATGTGTTTGTATGATTGTTGTACTTTCAACATAAGTTCTTGCAAGCAAGAGGTAAGTCTTCTAAAGCCATAACTGCTCTATTATGTTCATGTTAGCGTATAAATGATATTACAATGCTATTGAAGTATGTATGATGTTGCTATGTATATATGTTGAGCTATAAATATGTTAAAGGTGTGATCATGATGAGGATATGATAATTCCAGTTTATGATATTCTCTTGTATGCCTTACACAAGATGATTATGATATGTTAATCTCATTAATGAAGGATTGTGACGAAAGGAAATTCTCATCTAAACCTAAAGAGCTTATGATCATGTTTATACAAGGAGTTAATCTTGTATGACCCATGATAAGATTTAAACGAAATGATGACTTAAAGGTTATTCACAAAGGGACTTAAGCTTAGCACCGATGGACTAGATATGAGAGCTGTCCAGTTCTAGGTGGAAGGTAGGATCATAATGACTCTCAGGAGATAGAGGCTGCCATATATTATGGAACTATGGGTCTCTAATATATCTCCTAGTTCTTGAACTATGTTACCATCATTGGATACTAACTAGTGGATCCACCTAGAAAGCTATGACATATTTGGTTATACTTTTGTCAGTAGACCACCTTATTTCGGTGTGGCGTTTTATGACACCGGATTCCATGTTTAGCTCACACGCTCTAATGTCGGTTAAGGGGAATGTTCCCTCAAGTGAAATGAAATACAAGCAAATATACATTGACTAGGGTGACTTGAAGAGTCTATTTAGTATAGGTAGGGGTATGAGGCTCTACCTAGACTTTGCACAAGTTGACTCTAAGGGAAGTCCTAAGAGATTGTTCTTATGTAATATGATAACATGCAAGGTATGATGCTTATGATACATGTTGTTACTCTTATATGAAGTTGGCTACGCTAAAGAACATGCTATTGGTCTATATTACTTTATGAGGTGATGACTACTTACGTTACAAGTTTTATGAAGCACAACATTACTTATGGTCTCCTATCTTATCTACTTGGTTGTGTGGGGTTATGGGGCTTCACATGACCATTGCACTTGTAGGTTGGGGATAGGATCATTTGTAAGTGTTTTGTATGTTATGTTTATACGATCTATTGAATATAAAATGTTAACATGACTCTATGATAATATGTCTTTGATTATGATCATGCTTTATGTTGATGGAATGTTTAACTTGTGTACGTTCTATGGTATGTGCGTTGAATATTTTCAAATGACTTAGCATACTTTCTAAGATATAATACTTTATATGCATGTCCTTTAATGTTATGTGCATATACCCATACTTAGCACATGTGGATTACTAACCCCATTACTTTATATAAATACAAATGTAAGGTCCGACAATTGAAGATTAAGAAGGTCGATTGAAGAAGCTAGGAACTCTTTCTCCAAATGTTGGTAGGTCGTCATGTTCGGGGATGCTATCTTTTCGTACTCTATCTTATGAAGACTTTAGTAGTTATTAAGAATACTTTTGATTCCGTTTAATTTTTTTTGGATTCTTTTGTATTAAGGCCTATATGGTATATTAACTTTTATTGGCTATGTCGGGATTCATATTCTTTAGATAATTTTTATATGAGACAACTTTTAGACTATCGCTACGTATGTTTTCCTTATTGTTAAGTATGAAGTCTAAGTAAACTTCACATAGTATGCAAAAGTTTTAAATTTTCCACAAATTTTAACTGATGACATGTTATGACGAATGTTAAGGGCTTGTCGGATTTCTCTGAGAGGATGACGACGCCAATCGCATCTGGGTGTACTCTGTGGATGTGAACAAATTGGTATCATATCATGAGATTAAATATCCTTAGGATGAATGTCTCACTGAACCACATTACCTAGTATCTTGTGCATGGTTGTGAAGTGCGCCACAATTGTGGATGAGAGGCTATGTTATGATTAGGAAAATTCTCTTTTCTTGATACACGTATGTCGTGCCTCTAGAGTTTTGACACTATTTGTCTTCTAGCATCTAATTACTTTCTTGTGGTTATAGGAGATGAACACAAGACGGTCAAACGCGAGAAGAGTAGGAGAAGAGAGAGAGAATGCGCGAGCTACGCCCCAAGACAATCAAGTTCCTGCTCAAGTTCAAGCTTCTACGAATGATCAAGTTTCGATCAATCCTCCGGCCATGACGGATGGTGAGGTGAGGGCAGCCCTGTTCCAAATGTCCCAAGCCATCACCACCCAAACTCAAGCCATTACGGACAAGATAACATAGAGATTATTCCTCGAGAGAACAAATATGCTAGTACTATGGCTAGCTATTTGAGGGATTTTACAAGGATGAATCTTTCTATTTTCCTTGGATCAAAAGTTGATGAATACCCCCAAGATTTCTTGGATGAGGTCTATAAGATCTTGTTTGCTATGGGGGTAAGTACTATTGAAAAGGCAGAGCTTGCTTCCTGTCAGTGGAAGTATAGTAGGGCTTTAGGAGGTGGTCCCGTGACTTGGGAGATCTTCAAAATGGCCTTTCTTGACAGATTCTTTCCAAGGTAAAAAAAGGGAAGCTAAGGTAGAGGAGTTCATTAACCTTCGCCAAGGAGGTATGAGTGTCAAGGAATACTCCTTAAAATTTATATACTGTCCAAATATGCTTTTTCTTTGGTTTCCAATGCTAGGGATGAAATGAGCCGTTATGTAATGAGCGTGTCCGAAGAGCTTGAAGAGGAATGTCATGCAGCCATGCTTTATGACAATATGGATCTTTCTAGGTTTATTGTTAATGCTCAACAGGTTGAAGATAGTCGTCTAAGGAAGAGGAACAGAGAAGCTAAGAAGTCTAGGCCTGTTGAAAGTGGTTCTTCTAAGAATAGACTTGATGTGCAAGACAAGCCTAAGTTCAAGAAGAGGTTTTCAGATTAGGTTTCTTCGAATTTCTCGAAGAATTGCAATGATAAATATTCTAATCTTAAACCGCAAAAGGGGAGAAATGTTGATCCACCAATAGAAAGACCAACTTGTGGTAAGTGTGGTAAGAAACATGTGGGTGAATGCCTTGTTGGAGGTAATAGTTGCTATTGTTGTGGCAAAGGTGTCCATATGTGAAAGACTATCCTAATGTGAGAAGTCAAGGTAAGGGGAATGACCAAACTCAACCAAGCGGTCCTAGTTCCGAAGCTCCAAAAAGGAACCGTTTCTAGGCACTCAAAGCTAGGGGTGAACAAGAGAACTCTCCCGATGTTGTGACGGGTATGTTACAAGTCTTCTCTATTAATTTTTATGCTTTGCTTGGCCCAGGTGCTACCCTTTCACCTTTGGTAGCTAGGAAGTTTCTTGTACTTCCCAATGTTTTGATTGAACCCTTTTTGGTTTGTACCCAAATGGGTGACTCCGTGGTTGCAAAAAGAGTCTATAGGAAATATCCTATAATGCTTCCCAATAGAGTTACTTATGTTGATTTGGTAGACTGGACATGTTTGATTTTGACATCATTTTGGGTATGGATTGGTTTCATGATTGTTTTGATTCCATAGATTCTAGAACAAGGGTAGTAAAGTTACAATTCCCAAATGAACCCTATTTTAGAGTGGAAAGGGGGGGATAAGGGGTCAAATCATTTCTTGTTTGAAGGCTTGTAGGTTGATATCCAATGGTTGTCTATATCATGTAGTGAGGTTTAAGGACCTAGAATGTGAAACTTCTTCTATTGAGTCAGTCCCCATTGTGAGGGTTTACCCAAAGGTTTTACCTAATGACCTTCCAGGCGTTCCTCTCGAACGGTAAATTGACTTTGACATTGATTTATTACCGGATACGAATCCCATTTCTACTCCTCTATATAGGATGGCTTCGACTGAATTGAAAGAGTTGAAGCTCCAACTCAAAGATTTACTAAACAAGGGTTTCATTCAACCTAGTATTTCTCCATGTGGTGCTCCGGTCTTGTTTGTGAAAAAGAAGGACGGGTCCCTTAGAATGCGCATTGATTATCGCCAACTTAACAAGGTCACCATATGGAACAAGTATCCTCTTACTCGGATTGATGATCTATTTGAGCAACTCCAAGGGGCTAGCTACTTTTCCAAGATTGACTTAAGGTTAGGATATCACCAACTTAGGGTGAGAGGTGAAGATTTTCCCAAAATAGCTTACCGAACTAGATATGGTCACTTTGAATTTCTATCTATGTCTTTTAGGTCAACAAATGCCCCGACGGAGTTTATGGATCTAATAAATAGAGTTTTCCGAGATTACCTTGACTCATTTATGATTGTGTTCACTGATGATATTCTCATATACTCCAAGAATGAAATGGACATGAGAGTCATTTGAGGTTGTCCTTGCAAGTCCTCAAACAACTCATCTTTATGAAAAATTTAGTAAGTGTAAATTTTGGTTGAGGTCAGTTGCTTTTCTTTTCCATATTATCTATGGTAAGGGTGTAGAGGTTGATTCGAAGAAGATGGATGCGTCAGAAATTGACCTAGAACTTTGATTCCCACTGACATATGTTGGGTCTAGCCAGGTACTATAGAAGATTTGTTGATGGATTTTCATCCATTGCTTCTCCTTTGAAAACTTAGACCCAAAAGGAGGTGAAATTTGAGTGGTCAAAATCTTGTGAGAAAGGTTTTAAGAGTTGAAAGATAAACTTACTTCCGCTCCGGTGTTGACCTTACAAGAGGGTAATGAATGCTTTGTAGTGTATTGTGATGCTTCCCGAGTGGGGTTGGGATGTGTCGTTATGCAACATGACAAGGTGATTGCTTAAGCTTCAAGGTAACTCAAAATTCATCAAAAGAATTATCCGACTCATGACCTTGAATTAGCTGCTGTAGTTTTTGCCTTCAAAATATGGAGTCATTATTTGTATGGTGTTCATGTTGATGTGTTTATTGGTCATAAAAGTCTTCAATATGTGTTTACACAAAATAAGTTAAATCTCCTACATAGAAGATGGTTAGAATTGTTGAAGGATTACGACATAAGTGTCCTTTACTACCCTGGCAAGGCCAATGTAGTTGCGGATGCTTTAAGTTGTATGACTATGGTTGTGTGTCTTATGTGGAAGAAGAGAAGAAATAACTTGTGAAAGATGTTCACAGATTGGCTCGGTTAGGCGTGAGGTTAGAAGATTATCCAATTGGTGGTTTTATGGTCAATCATAACTCTGAGTTATCATTACTTATTGATGGAGTTAAAGGAATCTATAGTTAGTAAGCTCAATGAGTCATTCTCCCTAGGGGATGGTGTTCTTAGGTACCGAGGAAATTATGTGTATCGGATGTTGAAGATTTGAGAAATCAAATTCTAGAAGAATACCATGGTTCTCGTTATTCTATACATCCGGGTGTCACAAAAATGTGTCATGACTTTAGAGAGGTCTATTGGTGGGATGGTTTAAAAAGGGACAAAGCAGAGTTTGTTGCTAAGTGTCCAAATATCCAAGAGGTTAAAGCTGAGCATCTTAAACCTGGTGGTTTAACGCAAATCATGGATGTTCCTACTTGAAAGTGGGAGGCCATCAATATGGACTTTGTTGTTGGGTTTCCTCGAACTCGGACGCAAAATGATTCCATATGGGTAAGTGTGGATAGGTTGACCAAATCTGCCCACTTTATTCCGTTAAATCTACTTATACCTCCGAAGTTTATGCAAGAGTATCCGTTAATGAGATTGCGAGTCTTCATGGGATTCCTTAGTCAATCATTTCAGATAGAGGTGCCCAATTTACTTCTCGTTTTTGGAAATCTTTCCAAAAAGGTTTAGGTACACAAGTGAAATTTAGTACCGCTTTTCATCCTCAGACAGATGGTCAAGGAAAACGTACCATTCAGACCCTTGAAGACATGTTAAGAGCATGTGTTATTGATTTTAAGGGAAATTGTGATGATAATCTACCTTTGATTGAGTTCACTTACAGCAATAGCTATCATTCGAGCATCTCCATGCCCCCTTTTGAAGCTCTTTATCGTAGAAGGTGTAGATCTCCGGTTGGATGGTTTGAGGTTGGTGAGTCCTCACCCCTTGGTCCATAGATTATCTATGAGGCTATAGAGAAGGTTCGAATAATAAGAGATAGATTGAAGACAGCCCATAGTTGGCAAAAATGTTATGCCGACAATAGAAGAAGAGAACTTGAGTTTGAAATAGATGATTCATGTCTACTTAAAAATTTCACCTATGAAAGGGGTGATGAGATTTGGTAGAAAGGGGAAGTTTAGTCCCCGTTATGTTGATCCCTATGAGGTTTTACAATGAGTTGGAAAGGTTGCCTATGAATTTAAACTACCTACTGAACTAGTTTCAATTCATCCGGAATTTCATGCTTCTACACTCAAGAAATTCATAGGAGACACGATGTCTATTCTGCCTCTTGAAGGTTTAGGGGTGGATGAGAACCTCTCCTATGAAGGCGTTCCGGTTGAGATCCTAGATCGCCAAGTCAAGAAGTTGAGAAACAAGGAGGTTGTAAGACCCCAAAAATGAGATAAGGTGTCTATAGAATAACATGTTTTTATTAAATTTACAATTTCCTAAATATGCTTAAAATATAGTATATAGGCAGTAGCTAAAATATTAGAGTTATGGGAAGTCGAACGTTAAGAGACGACTAAGACGTTCGACGACTAAGTCACCTAGATTCATAATATGTGGTTCTATGTGTTTATGGGTGTTTCATGATTTTATAATGTTCTAAAATTTCTTATTATATGTTTTATAGGAAGTGTACAATTTTTGAAGTGATTTGGAAGTCGAACGTCAAGGGACGACCAAGACGTTCGACGACTAGTCGCTTATGTGCCTCATGTGTCTATGTATGCTTAAATTTATATGAAATGAGTCTAATATGTTTTTAAATGGTTTAAAATTATGTTTAATGTTCTTATATGAAGTTTCGTGAAGTTTGGAGGTCAAACGCCCAAGAACGTCCAATGTGTTAGAAATATAGCCCCTAAGACGTTCATCGTATGTCATGATGAGGCTTGGACTGTTTGGAATTCTTATAGGTGTTTGTTTTGGATGAAATTTATGTTGAAGGTTTATAAATTTTTAAGGTTAGTAATCATTTTGGAAACGTCCGGGTACGACTTCTAAAGGGCCGCACAAGAGGCCCCATAAGAAGGACCCAAAGCTGTCTATGACACTGCTTGGGCAGTGTCCATTGTCGGACCCAACGATGGATCGTTGGTCCACCAATGGACCGTCGTGCAGGTATCATAGAGTTATAAATTCCTTGGGAAGTTCTTAAGCAAATTTTGGCTAAGTATCAGGCGACGGAGGCCAGGTACGACCCGTCATGGCCTCGACGCCCCGTCATTGCTATCGTCGAAAGTTGCCTGCAACTGGCAGCCTGTGTCTGTTTCATTTAAGGGGTTAATGGGAAATTCACACCACGGCCTAAACTGACCCTAATAGGTTTGTTTATATATTTTTCGGTGTATATAAATCATCAAAAACGTGATCACCCCATTCTAGAACCCTCTCACACGATTGAAGCCTTTCTCTCAAAAAATATTTCCCTTCAAACGTCCATTGTTGGTTAAGTTTAATAACTGCTTGGAGCTGGGTTTTATATGGATTAATCATAAAGTTTTAGAGGTTTTCAACTAAACAAAGGTATGTTGATCTTCATCTCTAGTTATGTCTTCATCTAGAGAGCCATTCTCAAAGATTTCAAAAGAGAAAAATATGACCAAACACTTCCTTCAATATGCAATGGGTTCTTTCTTAAACTGATTTCAAAGGCATAATATGAATGAATTGATGATCTTCTACTGATTTTGAAGTTGTTTTCAATCCAATTGCATGATGAACCCATGTTTCTTCACCAAAACAATTTAGTCTTGCATGGGCTTTGTGATCGTGAATTGCTATAAATTTAATTATGATTCTATTACGTTCAAGTGATTGTATATGCTGTTATTTACATTAATTTATGCTGAATTTATGTTGAAGTATCCTTGAGGATCAGTGTATGAAGATTTGAACATGAATAGCCTATGTTTCTACATGTTGCCTTGAAGTCGATTGTGAGATCGGTTGTGTAGAGTTTTAATTATGTATGAACTGCTTTAGATACTGTTTTAGGGTGATATAATGGATGAATTTTGTAGGTATAAATCCTTAATGATCAAATTAAGAAAGTATTTGCATGAATTTATCTAGATTCCTTTAGGCTATGAAGTCAAAAAGCTAAGTGTGTGATGGATCTCGAATTGTGATTAGATGAAGCATGATTTCATCTTGAATCTTATATAATTAGATACTTCCTAATGAGTGTAATGTTGATAAAATATAAATGATGATCAAAGACATAGAGAGTTCATAGTATTGGTAAAGTCTTCTATACTCTAGCAAATCGATAAGCCTAAATGCCTATGTTTTAACCTTAATCTTCAAGGTATGTAATTATCATTTCAATATTTTTAATTGAAGGTTTAGATACTGCCTTAGGCTTATAATATGTATTAAATATGATCTAAATGAATGCACGTGAAATTAGCTAATGATCAATGTTAGTCTACTTTTCTAGTATGTTGATGTGTTCTATTATGTTATAGTATAATCATGTAGCGACTTGTACATGGTTTCTTATATGTTTAAAGTACACTTAGATACTGCCATATATATGAATTATTTGTAAACAAGGTCTATTGATCAATGAGGATCAAAGGTTGAGGAGTTGGTAAGAATGCTTATTTCCTCTACTCATCTACTTCTTTATTCTTTATAGAAAATGTTGATGAAGCCTTGTATGGCATTGTGTGGTATGGTCCACTTATGGTGACAGTGTTTACTTTATTGTCATTATATATGTTTTGACCATGTCCATGAAGGCAAATTGATGAATATATGAGCATGTGCTTATGATGATACTATGTGAAGCTTATGCCTACTTTCCTATTCTAGTTATGATTTAGGTTGTATTGCTATTCTGTAAGCATGTGTATATCCATGTTAGGGTGAAGTATAGGTGCTGCCATTTATGAGTTAAAAATGGTTAATAATCCCTTATCTATGTACCCCTATGTGAATGCATGAATAGCATAAGTTAGGAGTCTTAAGTGTAATATGAAGTTGGCTTGTTTCCTATGCTATTTTGTGTTGTTTGGTTTATCATTGAAGGTATATTATGGTCTAAGAGGGTGGCTTCCTCAATATGTTGTTGATAGCCTTTATGTGATCATATTGACCAATTTACACACACTCTCACTCACATGCATGTTACAAGTAGTATAGGTCATGGTGTCTAAATGAAAGGTTGTTCTCATATTCACTAATGTCTACTATTACACATGTAAAGTATATGTTTGTGAAGTATGTTATGTATTCCTTACTAGAATGACTTGATAGGTGTACTAGTATGGGCAAGGGTATGGGATGCATTGCACATGTGTACCTTGATAGGATAGTTTTAGTTTTGGTTTCTATATGTATGAATATGTATGTATGAACTTGTGTGACTTAATGTGTTATGTGAAAGTTTTGCTCACATATATGTATATACACACATATGTATTAAGATCTAGTAAAGAGAGGGGTCTTGAATGGTGTATTCATGTGTACCCTAAACTAGATGATGATTTACATATGCTATGTTCATGTGAATGGATTCTTTACATGATTTAGGTTGATGAACTTCCATCTATGACCTATGAGTTGAGCATATGAGGGGATGACTCTCCTAAACAAATGATTTATACAGTAAAAATATAATAAAGTTTTTCAATGAAGGGAATTTAGCTTAGCACCGAGTGAACTTGAATATGAGTGTGTGTCCCTTCCTATGGTAGGAAGGTAGGTCACCATAAATCTCATGAGGTGGATAACCACAATGCCTCAATGGGCATAAATAGGGTTTCCATAAGTGAATAACTACAATGCCTAATCATGGAATAAAGAGGTTTTACACATGTACATCCAAGTTCCATAACTATGTTGCCACCATAGGATACTAGCTAGTGGATCCACCAAGAAAGCTATGTCACATTTGGTACTACTTTGGCCGGTAGACCACTTCCTTTCGGTGTGGGGTTCTATGATACCGGATTCCATGTTTAGTATCACATGGTCTATGTCAGTTAAGGCTATAGTTTCCCTAAAGTAAAATGTAAAATGGAAGTTAAATGACTAGGACCCTAAATAGAATGACTTAAGGGAGGTTACATAGGGTAGGTTGAAGTAATGAACCCATCTAGACATTGCACAAGCAGATCCTTAGGAAGTTCTAGGAAGGTGTTCTAATGCATGTCACTATGTATGTGTTCCCTATACATGACATTGTAGTATTTGTCAACTTGTTACGAAAATGTGCAAGATATGAGTCTTTATGCATGATGTTGATCTTGTTGACTATATGATGAAGGTCTTGCGTTAACTATGTCTATGTGGTGTTATACTTCTATGATGGTATGTGTTGTCTTTTGTAGATGATATGTATGATTTTAATTATGGTCCTGAGGTGATACATTACACCAAGTATCCCTAAAGGATTACTTGGGAGACTAATGAATTAAAAGAAATAGTTCACTGTAAAGAGGAATGAGCTCACTGTAAAGTGATCTCCAATTAGACTTAAATTCTATAAGTTCTTTTCTATGATGTTTGGCCTTTGATTGTGTTTTTATGAAGTATGAAAATGATATATATATGCTATTGATAAAGGTTTTATGATGATTTACTCAAAGTGGCATGAAGTATGATTTTAAAGAAAATGTCCCTTTTTAATGCATGTTTTTGCATGGTTGCCATACTAGTGCATTCTTGTACTAATCCGATTCTTCTCTACTTTTTACAGAAAGTTTAGGTTATGGATGCTTAAAGGATGTCTTGAATGGTGAAGAGCTTGATAGGTGATTTCCCAAGCTCAAGGAAAGGAATCCTTAAATCCAAGGATGTCCTAATGTGTACTTATTATAAAGTCTATTAAGTATTGTATAGTTTAGTATTATATCTTAAGGGCCGTATATTCTAATGTTGTTGAGAATGGCAAAGAGATTTAGAGTCTATATATGTATTATGACTTATATTTTATATGTATATGAAGTAAAGTTTCTAGCATATGAGTTGCTATGAAAAGTTTTAAAATTTTCGCTAAATTTGCTATGTCGATGCGATGAACGATAACTATGGGCTTGTATAAGACCTCCGAGAGGTGAAGTATGCCATGTTGCTTCTAGGGGGTGCTCCTTGGTCGTGACAAACGTGGTATCAGAGCATGAGGTTTTTAAAAGTGGTTTAGGATCCAAGAAGTCTCATATTGCCACGTCTAGTAGAGTCTTGTATCATTGGTGGTGAGTTGCGACACATCAAATGGTACGGGAGGCTATAGGACGATAGAGTTTCCCTTCTTCATCATTCTCATGTCGTGCCATAGAACTTAACTCTATAAGATCTCTCTCTTATGTTTCTTGTCCGGTGGTCTTTTAGATATGATTGCTTGGATGAGATTGCTCTATGCTTCAGGGAGAATAGGTGAGTTTAAAATGCTTATCTTTGTTTTATGGTTTCAATGAGTATGTGTGAAGGTGACCTTTGTCCTTATTTGATGATGTATAAACTAACTAAGGCGACTTGAAGGGTTAACTAGACTTAGGTAGGGGTATGGGACTCTACCTATGTCTTGCACTAGTTTGCCTTGATGGAAATCTTAGGAGGTTAATATTATGTATGTGTCTGATGATAAATGTAAATTTACTTATGTGATGATCTCTATGCTTATAAACATGTAAATAGCCTAGTGTGCTTAAGATATGGAGTTATGCATGCATAAGGGTTACAGATGAGTGGAGTGTGGTGCTAATTTTAGTTCCTGTTGGGTTACTTGATTTAGTAGGGTTATGGGGCTTTACTTGATCATTGCACATGTTAACTCTATACGGATTATGATTGCTTATTTTACCTTACTATGTATGAAATATCTCTTATTTGATGATGTGATGCCAATTATGGCAATATATGAAATCTATGTGAAATAGCAAGATATGTCGAATATGCATGTCATGATATAGTTAAAGCATGCTAGAAGTTATGGTGGTTAAAGTGAATTCTATTAGATTGTTGTATTCCTATATGGTTTTATATGATGGTAGCCAAATACTAGAATTTGAACTTAGAATGTTTAATAAATACCTATGGAAGCTTGCTATCCTATGAGTGTAGGTGATTAAAAGTGTGCATTGTCTCCTTTTATATATAAGGGATAATTGATAAGTTGCTAGTGTAAATTGGAGTCCCTTGTAAAGACTTGATCCTAGTTGTGATGGTAGTATGAATGCTTATGAAGGATGAGTTGGTAAAGCTTTGTATCTTATATTTCCATGGTTGTCCCCTCAATTGTCTAAATGTTGCCTTTTTGGATATTTGGAAGCATGCTCACTATAAAGACTAGGAAACTTATTGTAACATGTTTGGAGAACCAACTAAATTGTCCTTTGATTGGATGTTGTTGAAATATGTGTAGAATTGATGAATATGAACATGATAGTGATTGTGGAAAGGAAATTTGCTTTTAGATTGAAGAATGAGAATCTTATGACATGATGAGTCGTAGATTTATTTCTTAACTTCTTATTGTGTTATGAACTTCCTCGTTGTTTTCCTCAAATAATGTATGACTTTAGTATCTATTGCATTGTCAGAAGACCTAATGTGAATTGTAGAGTATGATCAAAATTGATGGTTGAGTATGATTTGCCTAAAATGATAAGGTTTAGAATTCCTTAGTGTTGCTAAATTGAATTAATGAAAATTCCCTTTAAAGTAGTAATTACTTTAAGTGATGAAAATAAAGGTTCTGTAGTTAAGATCCTCTATAGGTTGGGTTAAGTTTCTCTTAATTGGGTTTATCCTAAGAGGGGGATGGTGATTAAGTAGTGAGGTTGTTCATGAATATAATCTTGCATTAATTGTGAATTGCATGACCTTTATATGTTCGGTATGAATTGATTGACATCATCTTGGAGACATGGTGAACTTTCCAAAGAGCATGAAAGGAAATTTTTGATAAAGTCCATGTTTTCTCATGTTGACTTGCATTTTAGTGTGCTTATTGTGAAGTTGACTTCATGAGGTAAGACAAGGAACTTGGTAATAGTCACTGGTAGTGTAAATTGTTTATCCTTGTAATGGAAGTTGAGTCTCTTTTACAATGAAATATGTTGACTCTTTTGAAAATTAAGTGACTTGATGATATGGAATGCAAAATTGTAGGCTCATTCTTGAAGGTGAAAGCATGTTAGCTAAGTGTCCATGTGCGTGCCTATGATTTGTGTTATTTTTCAAAATGAATCTTACTATAAGGGTGAGTATTATGTTAAGAAAAGAAATTTATGGAAGGCTTCCTATTTTTTTGTGATGTACTAGGTGTGACTTGCCATTTAGACTTCACAAAGAAGAAAAAGTATATGCATGTCTTGGCTTCAAAGTTGAGTTTTCTCATTTTTAAAGAAATTGACCTTGTACTTTGCTAAGGTCTGAACTCATGATACATGTAAGTTTGTTGAGGAGAAGGACATTCCTCCATGGACACCACTAAGTATGGTATGATTGAGTATGACCTTTATGAAACTAGGTTTAACTAATGAAGATCTTTGTGATTTAACTAACTCAAGTTTATGTGCATTGAAGTATGAGTGCTGTAGTAACTTTGAGTATGGGTTATGATCTGCCTATGAGTAGCTTTTCAAGATTTTATTGTAATGAATTAAGATGTAATGATCATGTTATGATTAGGAGAAGGATGTTCTCCTATGAACATGAAAAGGACCTTTGTGTTTGATGCATTAAAGAGTGAGTGAGTAATGGTTTTGCTTGCTTGTGTGCATTGAGTGCTAAAATGATTTGATGATATTTTTAAACGTTAGGAACTGCTCTTATATGCATTGAAGTCCTTGTTGTGATTAAAGAGCCCTAAGTGTCATTCGAGGACGAATGTTTCCAAGCGGAGGATATTGTAAGACCCCGAAAATGAGATAAGGTGTCTAGATCCTAACATGTTTTTCTCAAAGTTCTAATGTACTAAATATTCTTATAATATAGTATATGGGCAGCTGCTAAAATATTAGAGGTATGGGAAGTCGAACGTTAAGGGACGACTAAGACTTTCGACGACTAAGTTACCTAGATGCCTAATATGTGGTTCTATGTGTTTACGGGTGTTTAATGATTTTATAAGGTTCTAAAATGTCAAATTATATGTTTTATATGCATTGTACAAAGTTTGAAGTGATTTGGAAGTAGAACGTCCAGGGACGACCAAGACGTTCGACGACTAGTCGCTTATGTGCCTCATGTGTCTATGTATGCTTAAATTTGTACGAAATAAGTCTAATAAGTCTTTAAACAGTTTAAAATTATGTTTAATGTTGCTATATGAAGTTTCGTGAAGTTTGGAGGTCAAACGCCCAAGAATGTCCAAGGCATTCGAAAGATAGCCCCTAAGACGTTCATCGTATGTTATGATGGGGCTTGGAATTTTTGGACGTCTTATAGGTGTTGGTTTTGCATGAAATTTATTTTGAAGGTGTATAACTTTTTAAGGTTCGTAATCACGTTAGAAACGTCCGGGTACGACTTCTAAAGGGCCCCACAAGAAGGACTCAAAGCTGCCTAAGACACTGCCTGGGAAGTGTCCATTGGCGGACCCAATGACGGATCATTGGTCAACCAACGTCCTGTCGTGCAGGTATCATCGAGGGATACATGCCTTGGTCAGGTCTTAAGCCAATTTTTGCTAAGTATCAGGCAACGGAGGCCAGGCACGGCCCGTCATGGCCTCGACGCTTCGTCATTGCCATCGTCGAAGGTGGCCTGCAACTGGCAGCCTGCGTCTATTTCATTTGAGGGGTGAATGGGAGATTCACCCCACGTCCTAACCTGACCCTAATAGGTTTATTTTGATATTTTTGGGTGTATATAAATCATCAAAAACGTGATCACCCCATTCTCGAACCCTCTCACACTATTGAAGCCTTTCCCTAAAAAAGTATTTCCCTTCAAACCTCCATTGTTGGTGAAGCTCAAGAACTGCTTGGAGATAGGTTTTCTATGTATGAATCATCATGTTTTAGAGGTTTTCAACTAGACAAATGTATGGTGATTTTCATCTCTAGTTATCTTTTCATCTAGAGAGCCATTCTCAAAGATTTCAAAAGAGAAAAATATGACCAAACGCTTCCTTCAATATGCAATGGGTTCTTTCTTAAACTGATTTCAAAGGCATAATATGAATTTATTGATTATTTTCTACTGATTTTGAAGTGGTTTCAATCCAATTGCATGATGAACCCATGTTTCTTCACCAAAACAATTTAGTCTTGCATGGGCTTTGTGATCTTGAATTGCTATAAATTTAATTATGATTCTATTACGTTGAAGTGATTGTATATGCTGTTATATACATTAATTTATGCTGAATTTATGTTGAAGGATCCATGAGGATCAATGTATGAAGATTTGAACATGAACAGCCTATGTTTCTACATGTTGCCTTGAAGTAGATTGTGAGATCGGTTGTGTAGAGTTTTTATTATGTATGAACTGCTTTAGCTACTGTTTTAGGGTTATATAATGGATGGATTTTCTAGGTATAAATCCTTAATTATTAAATGAAGAAAGTCTTGCATGAATTGATCTAGATTCCTTTAGGCTATGAAGTCAAAAAGCTAAGTGTGTGATGGATCTCGAATTGTGATTAGATGAAGCATAATTTCGTCTTGATTTTTATATAATTAGCTACTTCCTAATGAGTTTAATGTTCATAAAATATGAATGATGATCCAAGACTAAGAGAGTTCATAGCATTGGTAAAGTCTTCTATACTCTAGCAAATCGATAAGCCTAAATCTTGAAGGTATGTAATTATGATTTCAATATTGTTAAATGCATTTTTATATACTGACTTAAACTTATAATATGTATGAAATATGATCTAATGAATGCAAGTGAAATTAGCTAATGATCTATGTTAGTCTACTTTCCTAGTATGTTGATGTGTTGTATTATGTTATAGTATAATCTTGTAGCGACTTGTACATGGTTTCTTATATGTCTAAAGTACACTTAGATACTACCATATATATGAATTATTTGTAAACAAGGTGTATTGATCAATGAGGATCAAAGGTTGAGGAGTTGGTAAGAAGGCTTATTTCCTCTACTCATCTACTTCTTTATTCTTTATTGAAAATGTTGATGAAGCCTTGTATGGCATTGTGTGGTATGGTCCACCTATCGTGACGGTGTTTACTTTATTTTCATTATATATGTTTTGACCATGTCCATGAAGGCAAATTGTTGAATATATGAGCATGTGCTTATGATGATACTATGTGAAGCTTATGCCTACTTTCCTATTCAAGTTATGATTTAGGTTGTATTGCTATTGTGTAAGCATGTGCATATCCATGTTAGGGTGAAGTATAGGTGCTGCCATTGATGAGTTAAAAATGGTTAATAATCCCTTATCTATGTACCGCTATGTGAATGCGTGAATAGCATAAGTTAGGAGTCTTAAGTGTAATATCAAGTTGGCTTGTTTCCTATGCTATTGTGTGTTGTTTGGTTTATCATTGAAGATATATTATTGTATAAGAGGGTGGCTTCCTCAATATGTTGTTGATAGCCATTATGTGATCATATTGACCAATTTACACACACTCTCACTCACATGCATGTTACAAGTAGTATAGGTCATGGTGTCTAAATGAAAGGTTGTTCTCATATTCACTAATGTCTACTATTACACATGTAAAGTATATGTATGTGAAGTATATTATGTATTCCTTACTAGGTAGACTTGATAGGTGTACTAGTATGGGTAAGGGTATGGGATTTTGCCTATGCATTGCACATGTGTACCTTGATAGGATAGTTTTAGTTTTGTCTTCTATATGTATGAATATGTATGTATGAACTTGTGTGAATTAATGTGATATGTGAAAGGTTTGCTCACATATATGCATATACACACACATGTATGAATATCTAGTAAAGAAAGGGGCCTTGAATGGTGTATTAATGTGTACCCTAAACTAGATGATGCTTTACATATACTATGTTCATGTGATTGAATTCTTTATATGATTTAGGTTGATAAACTTCCGTCTATGACCTATGAGTTAATCATATGAGGGGATGACTCTCCTAAACCTATGATTTATAAAGTAAAAATATAATAAAGGTTTTCAATGAAGGGAATTTAGCTTAGAACCGAGTGAACTTTAATAGGAGTGTGTGTCCCTTCCTATGGTAGGAAGGTAGGTCACCATAAATCTCATGAGGTGGATAACCACAATGACTCAATGGGCATAAATAGGGTTTCCATAAGTGAATAACTAAAATGCCTAGTCTTGGCATAAATAGGGTTTTCACATGTACCTCCAAGTTCCATAACTATTTTGCCACCATAGGATACTAGCTAGTTGATCCACCTAGAATTATATGTCACATTTGGTTCTACTATTGCCGGTAGACCACCTCCTTTCAGTGTGGGGTTCTATGACACCAGATTCCATGTTTAGCATCACGTGGTCTATGTCGGTTAAGGTTATAGTTTCCCTATAGTAAGATGGACAATGGAAGTTAAATGACTAGGACCCTAAATAGAATGACTTAAGGGAGGTTACATAGGGTAGGTTGAAGTAATGAACCCATCTAGACATTGCACAAGTAGATCCTTAGGAAGTTCTAGGAAGGTGTTCTAATGCATGTCACTATGTATGTGTTCCCTATGCATGAAATTGTAGTATTTGTCTACTTGTTATGAAGATGTGCATGATATGAGTCTTCATGCATGATGTTGATCTTGTTGACTATATGATGAAGGTCTTCACTTAACTATTTCTATGTGGTGTTATACTTCTATGATGGTATGTGTTGTCTTTTGTAGATTATTTGTATGATTTTCCTTCCTAAGGTGATACATTGCACCAAGTATCCCTAAAGGATTACTTGGGAGACTAATGAATTAAAAGAAATAGTTCACTGTAAAGAGGAATGAGCTCACTGTAAATTGACCTCCAATTGGACGTAAATTCTATAAGTTCTTTTCTATGATGTTTGCTTTGATTGTGTTTTTATGAATTATGAATATGATATATATATGCTACTGATAAAGGTTTTATGATGATTTACTCAAAATGGCATGAAGTATGATTTCAAAGAAAATGTCCCTTTTTAATGCATGTTTTTGCATGGTTGCCATACTAGTGCATTCTTGTACTAATCTGATTCTTCTCTACTTTTTACACAAAGTTTAGCTTATGGATGCTTAAAGGATGTCTTGAATGGTGAAGAGCTTGAAAGGTGATTTCCCAAGCTCAAGGAAAGGAATCCTTAAATCCAAGGATGTCCTAATGTGTACTTATTGTAAAGTCTATTAATTATTGTATAGTTTTGTATTATGTTTTAAGAGCCGTATCCCTAATGTATTCTAATGTTGTTGATAATGGCAAAGAAACTTTGAGTCTATATATGTATTATTACTTATATTTTATATGTATATGAAGTAATGTTCCTAGCATATGAGGTGCTATGAAAAGTTTTAAAATTTCTTCTATATTTACTGTGTCAATGCGATGAATTATAACTATGGGCTTGTATAAGACCTCCGAGAGGTCAAGTACGGCATGTTGCTTCTAGGGGGTGATCCCCGGTCGTGACAGAGGTTGCCTCTATAAAGGTTCTATGGAGGAACCATCTTGTTGAGAGTGCAACATGGGAGGCCGAAGCTTACATGAAGTCCTGCTACCCTCATCTTTTTACTCCTCGAGGTTTAACATTCCTCTTAGTAAAGAAATTAATGAATAATCATGAATTTGACTTGTTTCTTAATAGGTGCATGTTTTTGTAAAAGTTGTACCAACTAGAGTTCTAAGAAAATGCCCTTATACTCAATTTTTGCACTTATATGAAATCCGTATGCATGTCTTCTTGAGATTTTGCTTTTTTGTTGTTGTCTTGAAAAAAATGATAGCATGGTAACTCCTTGATGTAATTTAGTTCATGATAATGTTGAGAAGGAAGTTCCTCACTATGAGTTATGAATATGGAGCTCTTATGTGTTGTGCATCATAAAATCGAGTGCTATGTGTAATGTTGTGATATGTATTGAAAGGAGTTGTGAAGTACTCCTATGAGCTGTGAAGGATTAGGATTTTATGTTGTTGTTGGTTGGCTTCTTGTATTGAGTCTATCCTTACCCTCCGAAAGGATTTTAGTGTCATTCAGGGGTGAATGTTCCTAAGGGGGGGGAGGATAATGTAACACTTCGGAAATGCCATGACTTAGAATAGAGCTTAATCTATTGAATAATGTTTAAAATTATTTTTATAGACCTATATTAATGTAATAAGTTCATTTAGAAAAGGTTAGAGCCAAAACGATAAAGAAAGACCTTGACGTCCCAAAACTAGCTAATTTGAACTAGTTGACATCCCTATGTTTCGTGAATATTTTGAAGTGTCAAATGAAATCATAAATTAGTAAAAACACTTTGGATAGGTAGTATGCAGTACAAAGGGTACAAACGTTCGGTAATGGAACCCCAAAGACCACCAGAACGGTCCTTGGGAAGGACCCAAACTTGGGCGAGTAAGCTGCAAAAGCAGCCTGCAAGCAGGCAGATTTGAAGGGCTGCTGCGCGACGCACGACCCACACGCAGTGTACTGCCACAAGATTTGTGATGCAGCCTCGTGACGCGAGTCTCACACGAGGCTCATTGCCTCGACAAAAATATTCATAAAAAAGGATGGGAATTGGCCCTGCGACGTGCAGCCACTTCCCAGATTCGTTCTTTGGTAATTTAACTTCATAAAAAGACCCATTTAAGTGAAGGATCTTTTTGGTATCTTATAGGACGACTATATATTGATTCTAGGTCATTTATAGACCACTTTTTACACACTAAATCAGATTCAAATGAATTTCTCTCATCTCTCAAGAACGCTCTCTTTTCCAATCTCTATTGAAAAACAATAAAAGCTTAAGGAAGAGGACGAAGACTTCAAGATTTCCAATTTTTGCGGATTATTCGTCAATAAGGTATGGTTTTTTCATTCTTGGGATTCCTTTCCCCAAGAGTTCCTTTGAAAGATGAGTTTCAAGAATTCAACTTCTAGGTATTTTACTCTACAAAACGGGTTTTCTTCCTAACTCAAGATTTATGACTATTGATTAATAACAATGATTTTCTATTTATTAACTAAGTACGTATTGTTGGGTATTTGACTTATAATGTTTGAATTTCGTGTGACGCATGTTCACTCTCTAAATAATGGTTTTGATTGTGTTATATCTACTACTTGATAACATGAAAATGTTTGGATTGGGACTATGTCTTGAATGAACTTCTTAATAACCCTTTGACTTGCACTTAACTACGAATTGGTCTTGTATATGACTTGATGAGTTTGTATTGGTTATGCTAATGAGTATTTCACTATGTGGTTGTATGACTATTTTTGTTTGAACATAAGTTCTTGAATAAGGTTCTTGGAAGCAAGAGCAAGTCATCTAAAGCTGTAATTACTCTATTATGTGCATATTAGCTTATAAATGATGTTACAATGCTATTGAAGTATGTATGATGTTTCTATGTACAAATGTTGGGCTATAAATATGTTAGAGGTAAGATCATGATAAGGATATGATAATTTAAGTTTATGACATTCTCTTGTATGCCTTACACAAGATGATTATGATATGGTAATCTCACAAATGAAGGGTAGTGACGAAAGGAAATTCTCATCTAAACCTAAAGAGCTTATGATCATATTTATACAAGGAGTTAATCTCCTATGACCTATGATAAAATTTTAAAAAAATGATGACTTAAAGGTTATTCACAAAGGGACTTAAGCTTAGAACCGATGGACTAGATATGAGAGGTGTCCCGTCCCTAATTGGAAGGTAGATTTAGAATGACTCTCATGAGATAGAGGATGCCATGTAATGTATAACTATGGGTCTCTAATATATCTCCTAGTTCTTGAACTATATGCCACCATAGGATACTAGCTAATGGATCGACCTAGAAAGCTATGTCATGTTTGGTTCTACTTTGGCCGATAGACCACCTTCTTTCGGTGTGGGATTTTATAACACCGGATTCCATGTTTAGCTCACATTGTCTAATGTCGTTTAAGGCAAATGTTCCCTTTCTACTTAGTATAGGTAGAGGTATGGGACTCTACCTAGACATTGCATAAGTTGACTTTAAGGGACGTCCTAGGAGATTGTTCTTATGTAATATGATAAAATGAAAGGTATGATGCTTACGATACATGTTTTTACTCTTATATAAGGTTGGTTATGCTAATGAACATGTTATTGGTCTATATTGCTTTATAAGTTGATGACTACTTATGTTACAAGTTATATGAAGCAAAGATTTACTTATGGTCTCCTATCTTATACCTATCTTATCTACTTGGTTGTGTGGGGTTATGGGGCTTCACATGACCATTGCACTTGTAGTTTGGGCATGGGATCATTTGCAAGTGTTTTGTATGTTATGTTTATATGATATATTGAATATGAAATGTTAACATGACTCTATGATAATATGTCTTTAATTATGATCATGCTTTATGTTGATGGAATCCTTAACTTGCATATGTTCTATGGTATGGCATTGAAGAATTACAAATGACTTAGCTTTCTAAGATATGATCCTTTTGATGCATGTCCTTAAATGTTATGTGCATATACCCATACTTAGTACATGTGGCGAACTAACCCATTACTTTATATTAATACAAATGTAGGGTCCGGCCAGTGAAGATTAAGAAGGTCGATTGAAGAAGGTTGAAACTCTTTCTCCATGTGTTGGTAGGTGCTCATGTTCGGGATGCTATCTTTTTGTACTCTAGCTTTTGAAGACTTTAGTAGTTATTAAGAATAATTTTGATTAAATTTCATTTTTCGGATTCTTTTGTGTTAAGGACTATATGGAATATTGACTTTTAATAACTAAGTCCAGATTCATACTCTTTAGATGGTTTTTATATTAGATAGATTTTAGACTATCACTACGTTTGTTTTCACGATTGTTAAGTATGAAGTCTAAGTAAACTTCACGTTGTATGCAAAAGTTTTAAATTTTTCGCAAATTTTAACTGATGACATGTTATGACGAATTCTAAGAGATTGTCTGACCTCTGAGAGGATGACGACGCCGGTCGCATCTGGGGTGTACTCTCCGGATGTGAAAGGATGTATTAAGGTTGTAGGGTGTTTCTTTTTTCTAAGCTTATTGATGTTTGAAAAAAATCACTTGAAACATTATAGTTGTTCGAGAGAAAACTATTTCACTTATAGCCATCCTATCCGCTGATATTTTGCTCTTTATTAGTAGCTTGAATTACACATATAGTGAAATTTGCCTATAATCGATCACATCCCGAGAATTCTCCCTCTATATTGGTATTTCCTTAGTGTTGACAACCCAAACCCCCCATCTTACATTCATTATCCCCCTCTTAGACTTGTTTAGATGTCCTTTTTATAATTTTTGTTCCTATAACATCTTAGATGGCACTTGCACTTCATAATTGAAATCTTACACGTATCGCTCCCTGTGGGTTCTACCCAACTCTTAGTTTGATTTTATACTAGTTAACGATCCTGAATTGGATGAGGTGTACATGAGACTTTAATGAATGAACACTAGTTTAAGTGTAGGGTGTTAATAAAAGCCAAAAAAATATATATTAATTGTTAATTGTCTCACATTTATTATGTATTTGTCCCTTTGAGAATTAATTTTATGGATTGTTCTATAAACAATGTATTTTATTTGTAGGTATATATTCGTGTAATGTTAAGGAAGTTTGGAGCTAAAACCAATTAAAAATGGAAAGCTGAAGGAAATCAAGCAGGAGTTTAATGGATTAAATTTAATATAATAATGTATAAGGAATAAAGTGCAGCAAATAGAAATAAAATTGAATTTTTTTTTTTGCCTCATGGAAGTAAGTGAATGCAACAAACAATTGTGGACGGGGTTGGCTACTGTTCACGCGGAAAATAAAAAAGAATTCAATTCCATTTTGGTTTTGGTTTCCTTGTTTGATTTAGACTCAGTTATTTTATTTAGTATTTTCTACATATATAAATACTCCATAGAAATAATTATTATGGGGAAATCATAGGTGATCAATCATAGGGCATCAAATTATAAAGTTGTCCATACTTTTTAGGGTTCTTTTCTTCTTCTTTTCTTAGACATTAGTAGTTAAAGACCTTTATTCCGGGGTTGTGGCTGTGGGTAATTGTTGAAAATTTTTTGTTTTGAATTAAAATTTATTATCACTTTAAATTAATTTTATATTCTTGTTTTAGTATTTCATGCTTGATTATCATAGAAATAAATTTCTTGTCTACTCTTAAACTCGAGAGACGCTAAGATAGATAAACCAACTGATATTGAAAGCTTGATCTTCCATTAAATTGATATGGTTTGTGTTTAGGAGTGACACCCTTATGAAAACCTAAAGTGGTTAAAAAATAGGATATAAATATAAATGTTCACCAATTAGGATTGCCTATCTCCGCTGAATGATGCAATTAGACAGCTAATTGGAGTAGGCGATTAGAGGTCGCGATACCATGATGATAAGATCAACCCTGTACAATAATTTGATAATCGTAGTTAATTCATGCATGAGATGTGATACATGATACCCTATGCATGCCACAACCTTGAAATTTTCCAACCATGTAAGTACTCTTATTATTTAATTCTTGTATTTTTTTTTCACACGTAAAAGCCAAACACTTTTTGCAGTTTTAGTTAAATATTAAGACTAGTATAGTTGAGTAAATAGTTAACTTATAAGTCATATGCATAAAAATGCGCATAATTGATCATATCAACATATAAGAAATACTTCTCAAGTAACCTCAAATCATACTTAGCCATGTCATGGGTAATCCTCTTGTAGTCTTTCTCATTATAGTAGGCAACCTTAAGCAATCATCCAAGCATATCACCTATCATTCTCATCATTTAGCCTATCTTTTGTAGACATGGGGAATCACCGACTTGCCTTCCTATAAAGTCTAATGGGTAGTCGCCTCTTGCCTTACATATATGGTCATGAATACTCGCCTCCACGTCTATCTTATGGGATCTTAGTATTCGTCTCCATTCCCATCATCATATCAAACGGGTATTAGCCCTCACTAATTCTATAAGGAATCATGGTATTCGCCTCCACATCTTTCATTAAGATAAAGGTATTCGCCTCCGCATCTTTCAATAAGGGATCATGGGTATTTGCATCCATGTCCAAATTATCAAAGTCGCCTCTTACTATCCTATAAAGAATATGGGGATTTGCCTCATATCCATCACATCTAGAGGTCATGGCTGACCACGTCTTGCCATGTATCTCTTAATATTTTAGTCTATATTCAATTTAAGTGATAAATCCTTTCAACCTAGAATCATTCAATGTGATAAAGCTTTTCGCATTCATACTTATGCAATTCATGTGCGAACTATCCCTTCCAGAACAATTACATTAATAATAAAAAATTCACATCATAATCTTTACTCTCAAAGCACTACATATTATAATAATCATATATGCTTCACTCTCAGAGAAATGTATATCACAATCAACAAATATGCTTAAATATCAAGAAATTCTAATGTATGTCATCAATCCTAAAAGAATATATCTAAACCCACCAATTCTCCTTTCATGACTTCAAACCCATTTGCATCAGTTCTGACTTAGAAACATGGGTTAATAATGGTCATGTAAATTCATCCTGAAAATATGTATTCCACTCAATTCAAGCATAAATAATAATTACCCAATCAATGGATCAACAATCATCAAGATCCACAACATTAGAAGAAAATCCTAACTCAAATAGGGAAATCTTTGGGACTCTATGGAAAAAAAGATTCCATGGATGAAAAGCCATCATACCCTTGATATTAAAATCCACAAATGCTTGAAGAATGGAGACTCGACCTTGATACTATCTTAAACTCTGTCTTCTTATTTATGATTCGGAGAGAGAAATATTTTAGAGGACAACTTAGGGATGTGTTTTGGGTTTTTGAAATAATGACGTGAATGGGTGAGTAATGGGGTTAAATCACTTATATATTCTTGGGTAAAATTACATAGATTTGATTTACCTAAAATTAGAAAATACCCATTTAGCCCCTAACTTATAGATTTGATTTAACTAAAATTAGAAAATACCCATTTAGCCCCTAACTTACAGTGGACTTCCTCATCACCACGTAAGGCTCAAAAAACCATGGAAGCTCTCACAATCCGTGGTGCCATTCGTGGTCTTGGAACAGTGGCTTTACAAGCCACCCATAAGACACTCTTAACCTAGATCATGACCATGACCCATAGAAGAGTTCACGAGCCGTTAAGTGGCTTGTGGGAGGGTCTCAAGTTTGGGAAGCCTTGGGGAGAACACTACCTAGCCTCCACACCCTTCACAACTACCCTTGGTCCCCCACAAGGAGTCAATATGGTCTTTGGAGGTGATCACTCGATGGTTAGCTACTGCCAAGGTCGATGGGAACCACCATTAGCCATGGTGCCTTTCATGAGCCGTGTGGACCTTTGTAGAGGGTGCCTAGGCTAAATTCTCTAGGTCATGTGTGACGAGCCAGGCGTACCCCGTAGATGTAACACAACGTACTTGACCCCAAAGGGGCCTCATATAAGCCCTTAGCATAATCGTAAATATAAAGTAATAAAATGATGCGGAATTAAAGCCATCATGCACATTTATGAAGTAACATAAGTAAAATAAACACATAAACAACCCATGTCATGATTCATAACTAATATACATAAGTATATTCATGTTCATAACTTTTCATAAGTAAAGTTACTCTTAACAAACATACATATCATATGTGCATAATTCATAAGTCTTCATAAGATAAGAGAACCTCACTACAACCCCTCTTAGAGCCTAGTTGTGGAATGCATAAGTGGAGTCCCGTACCCCCACTCGTACTAAGTAGTACCCCTTAAGAAGTCATAGTTAACGTCCATGTTCTTGTTATAATTTGTATTCTTATCATATAGGGAAATTTAGCCTTAACCAACATACATCATGTAAGCTAAATGGAATATGGTGTCTTACCACCACACTGAAAAAGGTGTCCTACTTGCCTAAGGTAAAACTAACATATCAGATTTTAGGTGAATCAACTAGCTAAAGATCTATGTGGTAACATATTGATGGGATAAGCATATTGCTACTAGAAACCCAAACTTTCTAATGTAAAAGGTTTCCATCTCATGAGATAACTTACTTTAGGAAGCCGAACTTTCTAATGTAAAAGCTTCCATCTTATTTTCATATACTCTCGGTGCTAAGTATAATTCCCTTTAAAAATTCATTTAAGGCTTTACCAAAGTTCATGTTCATAAAAGAATACATTAGGCACTAAAGTCAACATGGTATCATAATAGCTCATAGATATATTAGGTGAGAATGTCCTTCCAACCTTAGAACCATCAATATGTGAGTGAACCTTTCACGTTATATTCATAGTGTTTATGAGAATAACCTTTCAATCAACACAGCAACCTTAACATATTCATAGACATTCATACATAATCATGTGTAAGTCTTAGAGATGTATGATCTTGCAACATTACCAGAACTACACAATAATCATTGGACCTTCATTTCTAAGTGAATGTTGAGCTCATACATAATTATCATAAAGTTGTACAAACCCACATAACTTTTGCCTTCAAGGCCATGAATCACAATCAACCCAAATATATACAATTATTACACAATATGAGGGAATTTCATGATTCAATCACTAATTCAATATAAACGCATTCAGTTCACATGCTTCCAAAATCAACTAGCCCACATAATCAATTCACGATTTAGAATTATGGGGGAATCATGGTTCCATGGGGATTTTCATAATTATTCAACAAAACTATATTAATCTAGTGAAAATTCATCATACTCAATCATAATCAACCATAAATAAGCAATTGAAATTTTTTTGGAAGAAGACCAATGACATAGATTGAAAACCCTAGGTTTTGGGGGATATTAGAATCTTGCAAATCATGTTTTGAGGGGACTATATGGGTTGAAAATATCCATAGATGAAAAGCAGCCATACCTTAATTAAGAATCCACAAGAAATTTGAGGAAGAACCCTTGAATTTCCAAACCCTAGCTCCAATTCCACCTTTCTCCTTCTTTGAGTGTTTGAGAGATAATTGTTATAAGAGGGATAAATTTCTTGGGTTTTGTTTTTAATTCTCTAAAACTGAATCAATTGAGGGAAATTTGAGTCTAAAATCTTATATACTTACTAGGAAAAGAATAAAATAATATGTGTTCAATTTTTAAAGAATGCTACAGACCCTTAAAGTTTCAACTTAATGTTAACTACCCCTGACGACTTGGCTCGCCTAATGCACCACTTGGCTCGCCAAGGGCACTAGGCGACACGCCTAATGGGCCCTTTACTCACCTAATTTTCCACTATGATCCCTTCTTCCAATCACCAACAAGTTCAAAAGAAAAAAAATTCTCCTTGACATCTTTTAGGTGATTTCGGTCCTTGTCCTCTCTCTAGACTCTTACCCCATTAAATTTTGCTCTAGTTAAGTCTACACTTTTTCGGAGTGTTACATTATCTCCCCTTTGGGAACATTCGTGCTCGAATGGCGATCAGACACCATATGGGAACAAGACTCAAGACTGGCAGACCATTATGCATGCAACATAAAAATAATTCACCATTAGAAGGAGGAAATATCAACTCCATAACAACACATAGTCGAAGTAACACAAGGAAGTAAGAGGTACATCTACAACTCACTACACACAAACTTATAATTTCACATAATCATAGGATGAGTTACCTTCTCCAACTCAGAGCAAGCTCAACACAACATTATGGAGCCAATATGACATTTCATCAAAAGCATAACTAAGCGTCTTCATCAGTTCATCTCATGAAGTCAAATATGCATCATCATACTAGAATTCAATTCAACATGAGAAGCACATAAATCATAAAACTCATTTTCTTCTTACTAAAAGTGAATTTCATTAAGAACATGCATAACATAAGGAAATCATAAAAAACTCATACAACACAAATGACTTCCAAAACACAAAAACTCAAGAGGAACTACTTACCTCATGCTTTAACAAGAATAAAAGGAAAAAAATGAGGATAACAGGATTTCATATTGGCCTCATCCTCCCATGTAGCACCCCCAAATAAATGATTTCTCCATAAAACCTTCACGGAAGCTATTTCCTTATTCCTCAACCTTTTAACTTCCAGGTCGAAGATTTATACTAGAAACCATTCATAAGAAAGACTCTCATCAACTCCAAAACCCTCTAAAGGAATGATGGACACCGGATCACCTATATACTTCTTAAGCATGGAAACGTGAAAGACCGCATAAACTAGAGCAAACAAATTTGGCAAGTCTAACTCATAGGTAACTTTCCCAACACGTTTAAATATTTGATAGCACCCCACACGCCGGGGACTAAGCTTTCCCTTTTTACCAAACCTTATCACACTCTTCATGGGTAAGATTTTCAAGTAGACCCAATCACCAATTTTTAAGTCTAGGTCCCTTCTTCTAATGTCGACATAAGACTTTTGTTGACTTTTGTCCATCTTCAACTTCTCCCTAACGAGTCAAATCTTTTAAATGGCCTCATAAACTAATTTGGTACCAATTAGAGTAATTTCACCTACCTTAAACCAGCCAATCAGAGATCTATACCTCCTACCATCTAATGCTTCAAAGGAGCCATGTCAATACTTGAGTGGTAGCTGTTATTGTTGGCAAACTCTATCAAAAGAATATGATCATCCCAATTACCGTTGAAGTCAATAACACATTCCCTCAACATATTTTCTAAGGGTTGGCTGGTACCTTTTACTTGCCCATCTTTTTGGGGATGGCAAGCAGTACTAAGCTTAACATTGGTACCCACTCTTTTTGGAATTCCTTCCAAGATTGTGAAGTGAATTGAGCACCCCGATCAAAGATAATAGATAAAGGAACCCATGCAAATTTAATATCTCGTTAACATAAAAATTGGTAGAGTCTTCACCCGAGAAGGAAACATTGATGGGAATAAGACGACAAATTTCATCATTCTATCAATGATGACCCAAATAGAATCATGTTACCTTCTACTACGAGGCAAACCCACTAAAGAGTACATATTTACATCCTCTCACTTCCAAGTGGGAATATATATCTTAGGACAAACCTATAGGTCTTTGATGCGCAGCCTTAACTAGTTGATAATTGGGACATTTGGTTACAAAAACCTCTATATCCTTTTTCACGTCTATTACAAAGGATGGTTCTGATCCATTATGGACCGCGACTCCACTTTTGGTGGAATCCACTAGTTTGACACCTAACCGGGCCAACCTATGTACATCATGAACTAACTCCTTTTTCTCATCCTCTACATGGGCCATACTTCCCATGGACAATTGTCTTAGGGAATCACAATTAAATTAGCCTTGCAGGGGTTTTAAAGGACACTCTTGTCATAATCCTTTAAAAGTTGTAACAACCATATTTGTCAAAGACTCAAGTTTTTTTGTCTAAACACGTATTGGAGAATCTTGTGATCGGTTAGCACATTAAAATGTACCCATATAGATAGTGCTTTCATATTTTTAAGGCAAATACAACTACCGCTAATTCGAGATCATGGGTCGGGTAATTATTCTCATGAACCATAAGTTTTCTTGAATCATAAACAATCACCTTACCATGTTGCATTAGCACACATCCCAATCTCATTCTCGAGGCATCATAATAAACAACAAAACCATAAGTACCCTCCGGTAAAATCAACACCGAATTAAAAGTAAGTTTATCCTTCAACTCTTGGTAGCTTTTCCACAAGCCTCCGACCACACAAACTTATATTTCTTTTTAGTTAAAGTTGTTAATGGAGAAACAATGGAGGAACAACCATCAACAAGCCTCTTAGAGTAACAAGCCAAACACAAAAAGCTTCTAATATCGGAAGAAGTTAGAGTTCTATGACAACCTTTGACATCATCCATCATTTTAGGATCTACCTCAATACCTTTGCCAGCCACAATATGTCCATGGAAGGCTACAGTCGTAGCCGAAACTCACACTTACTAAATTTTGCATAAAATTTGAGGTCTTTATGGACTTTTAATACAATGCTCAAATAGTTCATATGCTCATTATTATTCCTTGAATAGATAAAAATATCATCAATAGACATGATCACAAACATGTCAAATTATTGTCGAAACACTCTATTCATTAGGTACATAAATGCCGTCGGGGAAATCGCCAACCTAAATGACATAATCACAAGTTCATAGTGACCGTACCGGGTCCTAAAGTCCGTCTTGAGAATGTCGATCCTCTTACCCTTAGTTTGTGGTATCCCGAACGAAGATCTAATTTAGAGAAATAGTTAGCCCCTTGAAGTTGATCAAACAACTCATCAATTCTTAAGGGGATACTTATTCTTTATGATCACTTTGTTTAATTAGCAATAATCAATACACATTCTAAGGGAACCATACTTATCAATAACAAAAAAATACCAGAGCAACCCATTGAGAGATACTTGGTTGAATAAAGCCTTTGTCTAACAAGTGCTTGAGTTTCATCTTCAACTCTTTCAACTCATTCGAAGCCATTCTATAAGGAGGACTGTAGATAGGTTGCGTATCCATTAAAAGGTCAATGAAAAATCCTATTTCTCGTTGGGGAGTAATGCCGGAAAATTCATCAGAAAAGACTTCCAAAAACTCACTCACCACGGAGAACGAGTGCAGTACCCCATAGAACCTAGTAAGACCTAGCCATTGCTTGATGCAATCTGGTTGGTGAAACTAGAGCCTAAAGAGGTTATTTTGAGTTAAGGTAAGTTTTAAATGATTTTAAATGGTTATTAAATTTAGGTGTATGGGTTTGGAGGTCAAATTTCAAGAAAGGATCATAATGCCCCAAAACTAGGAAGTTGAACTAGTAAGTTGAACTAGTGTGTTGTAGAGTCTTGTGGTGGAGTTTTGGAGTATTGTATGAGGGTTAAAATCAAGATAAATATTGTGTATAATTTTATGGAAATTATTAAGGGTTAAACATCCTCATAATACCCCCCAAGGACCACCCAAGGGGTCCTTCAAGGACCCCCTTAAAACAGTCCCTAAAACCGTCAACTTTGGTGACCTACGGTCGCAATCTACGTTCAGTAGATCAACCTACGCCTTGTAGGTCATGGGTGTAGGTCAGGCATAAAAAAACATGCAAAATATTATTCTCTTATCCAAACCTCGTGATCAATCTACATTCATTAGACTCATCTACAATCAGTTGATGGGGTCTCGTAAGTGCTCGCAGTTTTTAGCATTTTAGATTTAAGTTGTTTTTTTGGGATTTAGTTAGTTATTTAATAAGGGTCTAATATAGGTCGGTTATCGAGTTAAAATACCACCTATATAAGTATAATAAACCCTAATATAATCACTCTAAGTAACCCACCCAAAGATTCCAAAACTCTCTCCAAAAATCATCTCTCTAGAATTGAAGAAGAAGAGAAGAAGAAGAAGGAAGGAAGAAACCTAGGTATAAAGACAAGATTAAGAAAGAAACCTTGAGAGTAGGGTATGTGATCATGATTTGTAGGGGTCATAGGGTGAATATAATGTGATTAACTAATGATATAAAGTCTTTAAGAGTAAAGTTTACATGTGAATCCAAGGCTAATGAATAGAATTGTGTAGAGACACCTTTGCACCAAGAACACCTAAAGAATCATAGGTGGTAGAGGGTGATAGAATCACTTAGGTCATGATGATATATTTGTGTAATGAAAAACTCTAGACATGAGTCTAAACATGAATTAGAACTTAACATTAGGACTTCTCACATAGTAATGATTCTAGGGTTGAAGGACTTCTTCTAACTAATTGAACCTAAGGCTAGGGAGCCTTTATACCTAGATCATGGATAGTGATAGTTGATAAGACATAGTCTAAAAGAGTCATTAGCATGGGTTTGTGGTCAATATAACCTTTCTATTAATTTGAATCCAAGTAGAGACTCACTGATTATCTTGTGTGATTTATGCCTTACACCGAGAGGATATTGGAATGAGAATGAAACTTCCCACATAGATGAGTTTGGTCTTTTATGGAGGTTCCCACCTAGTTAGTTTGGGCTTCCCACGAGGGATCCCTCATATAGAAGAGTATGTATTTCCCTAAGTGTGTCTCACGAGATAGAAGCCTCACCTACTAGAGTTTGGGTTTTCTAGTAACAATCTCCGTATCCCTCAACTACATGCCCTGTATGAAGTTATCTAATGGATCCGACTTAGCTAACAAACCAATTCTACCTTGGCAAGTAGACTAACCCTTGATGGTATGGTTAACACCATGAGATATCATACGTTGTCATGTCGGTGAAGGCGATATCCTAATTAAACAAGATTAGTAATGAACTATGATTGTGCTAAATGTAGCATCTCCTAGAGTTCAAACTACATGGGCTACGATTATTCATAAAGTAGCATTGCCTATATTCCAATGTGAATAATAGTCAAAGATTATGCTTGAAGAATCATCTCCTAGATGTCAAACTAAATGAACTAATAGCATACTTTAACTAGTATCTCCTAGAGTTTCAATATGATGAACCAAGATTGTCATAACACGAGAGCACCCACAATTCTTAATACGACGTACTTGACCCCAAAGTGGTCTTACACAAGCCCTTAGCATGTAATGTTAACATAAGACACTGAATAATCCGGAAAACTTTTTAGAACTTCAACAATCAATATCAAACTCTTTCATATATGAAAATAGAGTATCTACACTTTTCTCATTAGCAATCTAGGTTCAACATAAGAATATCAAATTAGGGACCTTATCCCTTTAAAATTGAATGTATCATAATACGAAGTACAATAATAGTCTATTACGAGGTAGAAAGAAATCATGAGGTTTCATATTGTCCTCGGAACTTGAGGGAATATCAAATGGCCTTGGAGTATACGATCCAAGCCTTTTTTCACCTCAACTAGAACCTACTAGCCCAGAACTACACTTGGTAGAAAATGAAGAGAAATGTGGGTTAGTACATTCCACTTGTACTAAGTATGGAAACCATGCAATTAAAACCATTAAAACATGCACAAAGGGACCTTTTGTTGAAAAGATTCTATTTCAAGTTAAAATCCATAATGCACATTCAAGGAATACATAACCAATCCATACCATAATATATATAGATATTCACGATAATAAGTAACAGTATACAAAAGCCATACTTCATATCTTAAATCCTTGATTTGATTTAACATTACATCATAATTCATCATCCACAACTCCCTTTCAATCTCACTTATGCAACGTACATATTAAGTCCCATGACCCCATATATACTAAGCAACCCATCAAGAAGTCATAAGCATAGTCACATACTTCATTAGTCATTGTAATAAGTAAACCAATTATAATATATCATTCATAAGTATCCAAGCATGAAGAACTCTCACAAGAACCTCTCTTGAGACCCACTTGTGAAATACATGAGTAACGTCCCATACCATCACCTACACTAAATAGTTTCCCTAAAGAAGACCTATTTAGAATTCATATTCATATGTTTATTCATTTTTAAGCATTTGTGAAACTTTTCCATAGCCAACATAGACCATGTGAGGTACCTGGAATCTATTTCTACCTCTCACACTGAAAAGAGCGTGTCCAGCTTGCCAATGTAGGACTTACATTTATGAAAACATCTAGGTGGATCCACTAGCTACAACCCATGTGGGCTTCAAATTAAGGTATATGAAGTTTGTTATAAGAAACCTTATACATAGTGACATGCGGGTTTCCATCTCATGAGAACATTGGAAACCTTCCTTTCTTTGGGAAGAAATCCCTCTCATTTATATCCTCTCAGTGGTAAGATAAATTCTCCTTTTTAGGTAATCTTTAGTCTGTACCTAAGCATTAGTTCATATAGAATACCTTATGGACTTTTATCTCAAGGGTTACAAGAAGAGAATGACCTTTCATCATAGAACTAACATTATGTGAGAATGTAACTTTCATATTATAGTCATATAGTGTTCATGAGAATTACCTTCCATTCAACATAACCACACATTCATCATAATCTGTCAACATTTATGTTCATATCGTAGTATAATATACATTACCATACCATAAAATAATTGACCAAACATAGGGTTAGTTGGAAGAGGAAATCATAATTTAAGTCCACAATATTTACATAAGGTAAACACCTCTACCAAAGGTGAATCAATACTTCAATAATAACATGCTCATAACCTTGAAAGCCCTTACTCATATCCTTCAATATTTAACCCTAAATTCATGATAGTCATCCATAAATTAGGTTAATATCACATTACAATAGTTAATTTCATAGAAACATGCTACATTCTCATCTTCCCATCATCATAACACTAGTTAGGATTTAGAATTGAGAAAGAAGGAAGATTCACGGGTCTTGAGAGAATTAGGTCAAAAACCACAATAACTACTATATTAATCCACAAACATCCATATATAATCATAAATAAATAGTTTAGATCAAAGAATCAAGTTTCAAAAGAGACCCACAAAATTGAGTAAAACCTAACGATTTGGGGAACTTTGAAATCCAATTTTAAAATGACCTCTTTGGGAAAAGGATCCCAAGAGTGAATAGCTTCCATACCTTTGTAATCCCTTTGAAGTAATCAACAAAATTCAAGTTCTTGATGCCTTATTTTTTTTAACAGATTTCTTAGATGAGAGAGTTTTAAGTGGGAAGTTGAGTTTTGATGTTTGAGTTGTGAGTTTAGTTGTGACGGTTAAAGTATTTAGGTTAGGGTCTTATAGTAAGGTTTATAAAGGTAATTAACTAAATTACCACCCCTCCTATGTCACGCCCACGGAGCACCCCTTAGATGTAACATGACGTATTTTACCTCTTATAAGTCTTATACAAGCCCTTTGACATCTTTCATCATATAGACATAAAATAACAAAAAATTTAAAAAGTTTCATTATATATGTAACACTCTGAAAGTCCATTACTTGGTATAGAGCTTCACATGTTGAACAAATGCATGAAACACTGTTCATAAAACAAAAAATAATGTATATAAAACATGTAATAGGTGTTGGAGTTAAAATGTCAATGAACGTCCACGATATCCGGAGAACTTGTAACTTCAACCAATGTAGTGCCTTGATGGTTTTAAGGAGGTGACTAAAGGGTTAATCATGGTAAGATGATAAGGGTGGAAACAAGTGCCTAGTAACGAGTATAAGGAAACTAGGATAAGGGAGGAGTGTCAACCTTCAAGGGCAAGCCTCAGCCAAGAGGCCAAGGCTGCCTAAGGAAGGAGGCTACTGCCTCAATCTTTACGACCAAGACCACGGACATGTAGGGAGCTCGTGAAGATGACTTGGCCATGGGGGGAAGGTGTAATAGGAGGTTATCTATTGTCCAAGACACCACGAGCCACTTCACGACTCATGGTGCACTTGACGAAATAAAGGGGCAGCCGAGAAAATGCATTAGCCATTTGAGGAAAAATTGGTAAGGCATTGGTGAGATACTGCCTAAGAGTACCACGATCCACTTAACCGTCTGTGATGCATCTTCATAGAAGGGAGAAGGGTCGTGAAGATGCCTTAGTGAGAAATGAAGGTGGCTCATTTGGGGGAGCTAATGCCTAACTTTCCACAACCACCCCCATGTTCTATCATGCACTTCATGGACCATGAAGTGGGGCGTGAAGGTGGACGGGGCTCCACAATTAAAGTAAAGTTTTACTTCTTTTTTAGAAGTCCAAGGTGGACTATATATTGATTTTAGGTCAAATATCATTCATTACCTACTCCAAAACTCAAACATAAATTGAAATAGAAATTGATCCCACCTCTCTCTACTTTCTCTCTCTATTCATCCCCCATTTAAGTAACAAGAAAGCTTGAGGATGAAGACAAAGTCTCCAAGGTTTTCACTAAATTTTTTTGGATAAATCTTCATTAAGATATGGGTTCTTAACTCTTGGGTTTCCTTGCCCGAAGAGGTTCTTGCAAAGTTGTTTCCAAACAATCCAATTCTAAGGGTTTTATTCTATAAATGGGTTGTCTTCTAAACATAAAATTGATGATTGATTGTGACGAATTGTGAATACCTATGATTAATTAAGTAAATGTTGTTGAGTAATTGATGCTAATTAAGGGTAATTTTTTTTGGTTTATGTCCGTTCCCCAATTTCTCCAAGTTCTTGGATCTTTCTTATGAATTGGTGGGAATTGATGAATGTGTTGAATGTTAGACTTGTTTTAACTATTATATATCATTTATGGACTGCCTACTGCCTCTTATTGTTGGGATTGGATCTAATTCTTGAGCAATTCGTGATGAACCCTTTTCCCCTAACCCTAGGTTATCAATTGAAGTTAATTTGGATGTGATAATGCAATTGACTTAGTTCTTGTATAATTAATATTGTGTGATATTACTAACACTATTGATGGGTGAAAATGGTTGGTTAATGGTAAGACCATTGAAGGAGTCTTACAAAGGTAAATTGGTAAGACCTTATGAACTTGAATCCTTTACTTCAAATATGATGGCTTATACTTGATGATGTTCAATTGAAGTATTACATGTGATTAGATGATGGTATGATGAATGTAATTGAAATGTCTTAACTATGTGAATTGTGAGATTATTAACAAGGTATGAGGATATAAGGTTGATTGTAAATCATTTATGTGTCTTATTATGATATGATGATGATGGTGTTAATCTCAGAAATGAAGGGTTGTCATGAAAGGACATTCTCATGCAATATCCTAATGAGCTAATGATTATGATATACAACGGTTAGTCTCCTGTGGCCTATACTAAGCTATGATAATTAATAAAGGCATAAAGACATTTCATAAAGGGACATTATCTTAGCACCGAGTCAACTAGATGCGAATGTGTCTCTTCCCAATGTGGGAAGGTAGGTTCACTATTGTGCTCATGAGATAGAGAATACAATGCAATATGCATAAAGAGGGTCTCAAGTATATCTCCTAAATCTTGAACTATGTTGCCCCCATATAAATACTATCTAGTGGATCCACCTAGAATTATATGTTCATGATTTGTTTCTACCTTGGCAAGTAGACCGCCTTATTTCGTTGTAGGGTTTCATGACACCGGATTCCACATTTAGTTTCACACCTAGGTCCTTGACCCTAGATGAGACCGGCATTGTTAACATCTCGGAGTTCGCAGACAAGCCTCTTCTTAGCTTTCATCACAATGATACAGTTAAATTTAGCGGTAAATTTACTTTTTAACTTTACTGAAGTGTACTTAGACTTCATATAATTCTTGCATAAGAGTGATATACTAACAGCTAAAAATTAACAACCATCTATTAATAGATTGACCAATTGAAAGGAAGAATTCATAATATCATTAATAGTTGCCAAACCATCCTTAATACAAAAGCTTGAACAAATGTTTGAAAGGAAACACTAGGGACAACATGAACTAGCTATGTCTAATCTACTAAATCTAGAAAATAAAGCGTAGGCATCCTCGAACTCAAGAGGCCTACAAAAGTCTGGAGGTACTAGTCCAAACAGCTTCAACTAATCTTCAATCTTCTTCAAGGACATGCACCAATAAAAATAGTAATTGTATATGGGTTAGTACACACTTGTACTAACTATAGGTGTATGCACATAAACACATAAGGACTATGCATGATCATGGAAATATCTTCCTATAGAAACATGCCATTTTTGGAAAGTATAGTAACTTCACTTTCCTAATTCGTTATTTATGAATCATGCTATGAATATGACATATTTTCATTCATTTAAAGCACACAACTCATTTTCTATATGAACATAAGACCTTTGAATCATGAACATAATTTTAGAACAACTCAAACAAAATTTAATATTTTTGCTCCCCTTAGGGCGAGAGCTCCCTCTCAAAGACTCAGTTTATTTTTCAGTCTCTTCTTATTTTTGTTGTGTAGTTCAATGATCTCCTTTGATTCTATGGTTTTCTTACGAGTGCAATGATCATTGTAGTCCCATTGCTACAATGAATCAAGTAAGTAATCCAAAAGACTAAGGAAGTGATTTGACTACCCTACTCAAAAGTTATTATTTCCATTCCTGTTAAATTGGGCATGAAGTCTTTATAAGACAATCATTATAGGCTATGCCCATTCTTTAATCATTTGAATAATATAAATATATTGGGGCATATATTCATACTCCAACTGATGAGTCATTATGTTTTGCTCCCTTTATCTGCATAAGCCAATAACTATTAAAACTTCATTCTTATCAAACATGATGATTTGATATACTTTTACTTTTGCTTACATAGTTCACTTTGAACTTACATTTCTTCTTATTTGATCTCATTTTCACGTTGAACATGCTAGGTAGACTTAGGATATTCTTTTAAGACTTCCATTGGGATCTTTCTGTGCATGACTAAGAATGACTTACATCATTACTTAGTCTAACCTCACCCTTTGGTCATCCTATCCGAACACCCCTCATCTTCCTAGTTCTTTCTTTATTACTGTCACGACCGGAATCTATACCCCAGACGAGACCAGCGTCGTTGACCTCTCAGAGGTCACAGACAAGCCTACATACGTCATTTTTACTTCATCTAGGTTAATTTTAGCGGAAAATTTGAAACTTTTTGTTTCCTAACATGCTTACTAAACATTCTATTACATATATAATTGTTCACCACCAACCATCTAACATTAAGATCATCAAATGAAAGAAGATGTGTATTATAACGATAAAGATGTACTTGCCAAAATCTCACCAATACAATGTCTGAACAAAAACGGGAAAGAAACGCTAGTGGATCATACTCCACTAGCTCAATCCTACCACTAAGATAGAATGTAAATGGGCAAGCATCCTCGAAAGGATGAGGTCCTACCATGTCCGGATGAATGCTCGACGTCCGGATAATTGCATCATTGATCCTGTAGCTCTAGCATCAACCTGTGCCTGCACCTAAAAGTTAAGAGTTGAATAGGGTTAGTGCTCACTTGTACTAAGTATGGGTATATTCAATCACACACCAACGACATGCATGAGTAAGAATAGCTCTTTCCTAGCAACATGATTATAGAAGGTCAAGTCAGTGTACTTGCCAAATTGAGATTGGGGAAGTGAGTGAACTTTCCAAATTTGGATTAGGAAAGTTTATGAGCTTTCCAAATTTGGATTAGGAAATTTATGAAATGAGAGTAACATGCACCATCATACTTAATATTTTGCACACAGCGCAAAACAGCGTACACATAACATATATCATAATTCATATAACACATAACGTTGTTCATATCATTTATTCATATGAAGTGAGACCTTGGAATCATGGACTTGACATTAAGATTCCCAAAATGAGGGCTCAACATATGAGACCTCAACTAGGGAGTCTGCTTTAGCAAACACAGATTGTGCTTCGTTCATTCATTCGTACTTCATTTCATTTCATTCATGGTCTAGTGTAATCACCAGCTATACCTAGGATGTAGTGTAAGACTTTCATCGGGTTCGTTGTTTAATGACTAAGAATGACCTAATGTCATTACTTGAGTGTAAATCACCTCTTGATTATCATATCCTAACACCTTTGGTATCATTTGTTTCATTATGTGCATCATTTGAGGCTGGCCTCATTCATTCATTGGGAACTTTATGTTTAACCTACATAGATCATGTGACCATAATGAAATCCAGTGTCATGAAACCCCACACCAAAAAGAGGTGGAATCACTGGCCAAAGTGACCCCAAACATGCTAGCGAACATGGGAATTGAACCATGCCAGATCCCTATATTGGCAGTATAGGCTGGAAGACTAGGAGATATAAGGAGAACCATACCCGGCATGCCGGACAGTCTCATCTTATGAGAGTTACGTGAACCTTCGCCCTTCCCGAAAGAAGGAATCACCGCTTATAGCTAGTCTATCAGTGCTCAGTATAAAGTTCTATTACATTTAACTCATACGTCATGAAATCTGACTTCTAGTATGAGGACATCATAGCTCAATAGATGATTTCTCATCTCATCATTAGTATTAAGTGTGTTAATCTCAATACTTTCATTAGAGTGTTCATAGAGACTGGTCTCTTCATTAATTTTACACTCTTATAGGTGAGTACGTTTTGGTAACATTTACTTAGGGTCATTTGAGATTGCTCTCATCTTTTACATTAGCCTCATATCATGTTGTCACCACATTAATCAGCAATAGCGCATTTGCTCTTCATAATTACTCACCCCTTTTTACATGAATGTTCATTTCATCATATGCTAATGCACTTGGCCATTTGTGTGTTTCACACTCTTACTTAAACCTTCTAGGGTTTCATCATTTCATTACATAATAATCATTTCATGGTATGACAATGCACTTGGCCATTTAGTGTGTTTTACACTCGTACTTAACCCTTCTAGGGTTACATCATTTCATTACATACATCTTAGGTTCACTTATTTTTAAACGTATGCTAGACTTATGGGTCTATACATACAAGCCATGAGGCTTCGTTCGTTTAAGTGATTCATATCTTTCTAAGATTATGTAATACAAGACTTTGCATCTTGTATGTATGCCAAGATCTCTATTTTGATCTAAGTGGGCCGCATTATTCTTGAAGATTTAACTCACGTATAACTTAAGCATCTATATGTCATATAGGCAAGGGAACCCGGTTTTCAAATATCTTGAACAACACTTTCATTTTTTTTATTCATTTTTGTTTGATCCATACGGCTTAGGGACCCAAGTTCGAGCCCAAATGCCTGCATTTTATTTTTCCCTTAATTTCTATCTTCATTTTTCGCTTAATGGAAATAAGAGGATATGGGATCGAACCCCTACAACCTCATTTACTTTTTATTTCATTGCCTTTAAATTTCTTTCGTTTGGCCGAAGGGTTGCAGGTTCGAACCCCCACAACCCCTCTTTAATTTCTTTTAATTTTTCTCCTTAAATCTGCCTAGGAGGTCGTGGGTTCGATTACCACGCTTCACATCTCTTTTCTTTCATTTCCTTTGACTCTCAATCACTGCCTAGAGGTCTTGGGTTCGATTCCCACACCTCACATTTTTTTTTACTCTTCCTTAAATCTGATTTAGAGGTGGTGGGTTCGAATCCCACTCCTCTCATTTCTTATTTTTTTTCTTTTAAGTTACATTTTCCAGCCAATACCATCTTTCAAATCCCCTTCACCACATTTCTTTTTACTTCTTTGTTTTCATGGTTTTTACATGGTTAGGTCACGGGTTCAATCCTCCATTAACTCACTTGTTTTAATTTTTTTTTTTTTTTACATTTTGAACCCTCTATGCTGACCGAAATTCATCACCAGAAGCTGGAAATTCTCTTTTAATTTTTCAGCACCCTTTTATCAAGTTACAGCTTAATTCTTAGGATAATGTCGTAGTGCATTTAGAACGTTTTAGGTGTGTTTTCATGGATCCGTTTAGACAAGATATTATCCCTAAAATCAGCCACATTTCAACTCATATGAACATCACATTTACATCAACTTGTGTACATGAAATATAATGAACTATCATGCCATTTCAAGTCCTAAACCATAAACAATAGCCACGGCAACACACACATACACACGTAGTTACATTTTCGGAAGCATCAACATAAGTTACATAATTAAAAATATACATATAAATACATAATCATCACGAAAGCTCATTTCATCCCTAGTTTTATACCAGCAAACATAACCAACCTATGATTCAATGGGAGCTTAGGTACACAGAAATGTAACGGGGAACAATCCTAGTTTTCGGAATGAATATTCTGAACGTTATGGGGTCTCTTGGGAAAGGCACCAAGAGAGAAGATAACCCATACCTTATTGACGTTCAAACCTCAACTTGATTCCCAAATAACCCCTCGAAACACACGTCCAAATCCAAGAGCTTCAATACCTACTTGACGGATAAAACCCTCTATTTGCCTAACGTGTTTGATTAGTTGTTTGTTTATAATTATTGTTGGGAGTTCTTCAAGTGTGAAGAAATTTAGTTTACCTACTGTTTTTGTACGTCATTTGGAAGAGAAAAACGTGAGTGAGAGTGGTAGAGACGTGAGAGAGAGAGAGAGATGAGCGCGGGAGAGAAGAGTTTTCTTAGGCTTAGGAGTCTAGTTTAGGACTTAGTCAAATAAGATTTTATTTAATTATTAAAAATCTGGTTTCCTTTTATGTTAAATCAGCTAATAAATAATAAATACAAGTTAATTACATTAATTTCCCAACTTAAATTAAAAACAATTTAATTCATTGCTTCCACGTAGGTTCAAACCCGGGTGGAGCAAGACTTCACTTCAAGAGCCCAATTTCGGCCCTCTAACCCAAAAATGCCCCTCCACCTTATTAAATAAATAATTAATTATATATTTAGGGTTATTATGGTACTACCCTTATCCTGGAAAAAGACCATTTAACCCCTAGAACCTCCAAACCTTAAATTTTCCCTTTTTTAGTCCGGTAAAGACTCCTTCAAGTAAATCTTCGTATTCGAGAGTCCTACATGGTTGGACCCAACATTCCAAACTCAACTAACTCCAAAATTTAGTTGATTTGGATGTAGCAAGGGTTCCGAGGTCTGGTTCGACGTGCATCAATCCGTGTGAACCCGGTCTAATCGTTGGCATTCTAGATACATTAAGCATTACTTAGCATATCCATTTTTAGGGTTGTTACATTATCCCCCCCTTAGGAACATTCGTCCCCGAATGACAGTATTCTTTACTAAAAATAAGTAAATCATCTGTAGAATGTATACATACATAGGTTATTCAATACTCCCCATTGGTGAATATTTGATTCACATATTAACATGATAGTGCACATCTTTGAAACCTACTAGTAGATTTACATTAATAGACTAAGGAACTCTCTCTTAAATTAGTCTCATCGAAGCATACAACATAAGTAAACATGTACGTCAAACAAATCAGCAACCTACATGATGACTCAAATATATTAACCTCATACTAGTGTATACACACCATACCAGTCAAATACTTGAAGGTCTAATTAAGGCTACTCACTCGAGACTTCACCAGAGGTGCCTTCCCCTGCACCTCCAGACTTGAGTGCAAAGAATCGTTGCCTCCTTGGAGCCTCTTCACTTGGACCGTTAGACTGAACTCTCTCCTTCCCTTGTTCTTGACTTCTCCTAATCGGACAATCCTTCACCATGTGACTCGGTTTTCCATAACTGTAACAAGCGTTAGTGTCCATCATACACTCTCCTCCATGTAGTTTGCCACACTTCCTGCAAGGTGGTCTCTCCTGAGTTTTAAAGGTTTAAGAACTTCAGGGAGTAATCCCTGACTGACATTGAGCCCTGCTTAAGGCTGATGAATTCCTCAACCTTAGCCTCCTTCTTTTATCTGGGAAATAACCGTTGTAGAAAAGCCATGTTTAAAAGATCCCAAGTAATAGGACCTTCTTCTAAGGCCCTGCTATCCTGCCACACTTTATACCAGGATTGAGCTACATCCCTTAGATGGTAGGATGCCAACACAGACTTCTCCACATCAATTAAACCCAATAGCCTGAGCTTCTAAAGCGCTAGTTAGGGCCATTTGTACAATCATTGTCCTTACTTCTCCATCTGTCAACCCAGCTGGGTTAACAGGAATCTCTATTCCAGCAGCTGGAGCCTGGGAAGGTACCTGAATTACCCCAGTAGCTGCTCCTCCAATCTCTCCGCCTGTTTTCCTCCTTGTATTCATATTCTGGGAACTTCAAGAGTTGATGTTAGATACTCTCTTAACACCAAGAAATCCGACATTAGAGAAGGCACGATAAGATTAGAAGAAGGGAATTTTTCCAACAAATCCTGCAAACTCTAATCCAAGATAGTGGTGCACTTCACTACCATGACTTAGAAGCTACTCAATGTGGTTGATGTGAAATTATTATCCTCATAGTTTAACATATCGCTCTGATACAAACTTTGTCACGACCGGAATCTATACCCCAGACGAGACCGGAATCGTTGACCTCTTAGGGGTCGCAGACAATCCTACATACGTCATTCATACTTCATCTAGGTTAATTTTAGCGGAAAATTTGAAACTGTTTGTTTCCTAACATGCTTACTAAACATTCTATTACATATATAATTGTTCACCATCAGCCATCTAACATTAAGATTATCAAATGAAAGAAGCAGTTTATTATAACGATAAAGATGTACTTCCCAAAATGGCACCAATATAATGTCTGAACAAAAACGAGAAAGAACGCTAGTGCAACATACTCCACTAGCTCAATCCGACAACTAAGCTAGAATGTAAATGGGCAAGAATCCTCGAAAGCATGAGGGACAACCAAGTCCGGATGAATGCTCGACGTTCGGATAATTGCAGCGTTGATCCTGTAGCTCTAGCGTCCACCTGTGCCTGCATGTAAAAGTTTAGAGTTGTGTAGGGTTAGTGCACACTTGTAATAAGTATGGGTATGTTCGAGCACACACCAAGGACATGCATGAGTAAGAATAGCTCTTTCCTAGAAACATGATAGCAGGTCAAGTCAGTGGACTTGCCAAATTGAGATAAGGAAAGTGAGTAAACTTTCCAAATTTGGATTAGGAAAGTTTTTGAGCTTTCCCAATTTGGATTAGGAAATTTATGCCATGAGAGTAACATGCACCATCATACTTAATATTTTGCACACAACACAAAACAGCGTACACATAGCACATATCATAATTCATATAAGACATAACGTTGTTCATATCATTTATTCGTATAAAGTGAGATCTTGGAATCATGGACATGACATTAATACTTCCCAAAATGAGGGCTCAACATATGAGACCTCAACTAGGGAGTCTGCTTTAGCAAACACGGAGTCTGCTTTGTTCATTCATACGTACTTCATTTCATTTCATTCATGGGCCAATGTAAACACCAGCTATACCTAGGATGTAGTTTAGGACATTCATCGGGTTTCTCGTGTAATGACCAATAATGACCTAATGTCATTACTTGAGTCTAACTCACCTATTAATTATCCTATCCTAACACCTTTGGTATCATTCGTTTCATTATGTGCATCATTTGAGGCTGGTCTCATTCATTCATTGGGAACTTTAACTTTAATCGACATAGATCATGTGAGAATCATGAAATCCAGTGTCATGAAACCCCACACCGAAAAGAGGTAGAATCACCGGCCAAAGTGAACCCAAACATGCTAGCGTATATGGGAATTGAACCCCGCCAGATCTCTATATCGGAAGCATAGGTTCGAAGACTAGGAAATATAAAGAGACCCATGCCCGGCATGCCAGACAGTCTCATCTCATGAGAGTTACGTGAACCTTTGCCCTTCCCGAAAGAAGCCATCACCGCTTATAACTAGTCTATCGGTGCTCAATGTAAATTCTATTACATTAAACTCAAACGTCATGGAAGCTAGATTCTAGTATGAGGACATCATAGCTCAATAGATGATTTCTCATCTCATCGTTAGTATTAAGTGTGTTCATCTAAATACTTTCATTAGAGTGTTCATAGAGACTGGTCTCTTCATTAATTTTACACTCTCATAGGTGAGTACGTTCTGGGAACATTTACTTAGGCTCATTTGAGATTGCTATGATCTTTTACATTAGCCTCATATCATGTTGTCACCACATTCATTAACATTAACACATTTGCTCTTCATAAATACTCACCCCTTTTTACGTGAATGTTCATTTCATCATATGCCAATGCACTTGGCCATTTGTGTGTTTCACAATCTTACTTAACCCTTCTAGGGTTTCATCATTTCATTACATAATAATTGGTATGCCAATGCACTTGGCCATTTAGTGTGTTTTACACTCGTACTTAACCCCTCTAGGGTTACATTATTTCATTACATACATCTTAGGTTCACCTAATTTTAAACGTATGCTAGACTAATGGGTTGATACATACAAGCCATGAGGCTTCATTGATAGTTTGTTTAAGTGATTTATATCTTCGTAAGATTATGTAATACAAGACTTATTCATCTTATATGTGTACCAAGATCTCGATTTCGATCTATGTGGGCAGCATTATTCTTGAAGATTTAACTCACGTATGACTTATGTATCTATACGGAATATGGTCAAGGGAACCCGGTTTTCAAATATCTTGAACAACACTAACAGTTTTTTATTCATTTTGGTTTTATCCATACGGCTTAGGGACCCATGTTTGAGCCCCAATGCCTTCATTTTATTTTTCCCTTAATTTCTCTCTTCATTTTTGCTTAATCGAACTAAGAGGATATGGGATCGAACCCCCACAACCTCATTTACTTTTTATTTTCATTGCCTTTAAATTTCTCTCGTTTGGCCGAGGCGTTGTGGGTTCGAACCCCCACAGCCCCTCTATAAATCCTTTTAATTTTTCTCCTTTAATCTGCCTAGGAGGTCGTGGGTTCGATTCCCACGCCTCACATCTCTTTTCTTTCATTTCCTTTGACTCTCCTTCACTGCCTAGAGGTCGTGGGTTCGATTCCCACGCCTCACATTTTTTTTTCTTTTGCTCTTCCTTAAATCTGATTGAGAGGTGGTGGGTTCGAATCCCACTCCTCTCATTTCTATTTTTTTAAGTTACATTTTCCAGCCAATACCATGTTTCGAATCCCCTTCACCACATTTCTTTTTACTTCTTTGTTTTCATGGTTTTTTACATGGTTAGGTCACGGGTTCAATCCTCCATGAACTCACTTGTTTTAATTCATTTTTTGAACATTTTGAACCCTCTTTGCTGACCGAAATTCATCACTAGAAGCTGGAAATATTCTTTTAATTTTTCAGCATCCTTTCATCAAGTTACACCTTAGTTCTTCGGGGAATTTCGTAGTGCATTTAAGAACGTTTTAGGTGCGTTTTCATGGATATGTTTAGACAAGAAATTATCCATCAAATCAGCCACATTTCAACTCATATGAACATCACATTTACATAAACATGTGTACATGAAATATGAAGAACTATCATGCCATTTCAACTCCTAAACCATGAACAATAGCCACGGCAACACACACATACACACGTAGTTACATTTTTGGAAGCATCAACATAAGTCAAATAATTCCAAACATACATTTAATCACATAATCATCACAAAAACACGTTCAAACCTCAACTTGCTGCCCATAGAACCCCTCCAAACACCTCTCCAAATCCAAGAGCTTCAACACCAACTTGAAGGAAAAACCTTCTATTTGCCTAACGTGTTTGATTAGTTGTTTGCTTATAATTTTCGTTGTGAGATCTTCAAGTGTGAAGAACATTAGTTTACCTATTGTTTTTGTACGTTATTTGGCAGAGAAAAACGTGAGTGAGAGTGATAGAGACATGAGAGAGAGAGATGAACGTGGGAGAGAAGAGTTTTCTTAGGCTTAGGAGTCTAGTTTAGGACTTAGTCAAATAAGGTTTTATTTAATTATTAAAATGTGATTTCCTTTTATTTTAAATCATCTAATAAATAATAAATATAAATTAATTACATTAAATTACCAACTTAAATTAAAAACAATTTAGTTCATTGATTCCACGTAAGTTCGAACCCGGGTGGAGCGAGACTTCACTTCAAGAGCCCAATTTCGGCCCTCTCTCCCCAAAATGCCCCCCCCCCACCTTATTAATTAAATAATTAATTATATATTTGGGTTATTATGATACTACCTTATCCTGGAAAAGACTAATTAACCCCTAGAACTTCCACACCTAATATTTTCCCTTTTTAAGTCCGGTAAAGACTCCTTCAAGTAAATCTTCTTATTTGAGAGTCTCACATGGTTGGGCCCAACCTTTACTAGATAAAATAACTCCACAAGTTATTTGTCTTGGATGTAGCAAGGTTTCCGAGGTCTTCTTCTACGCGCATTAATCCGTGTGAACACGGTCTAATCGTTGGTATTCTAGACACATTAAGCATTACTTAGCATATCAATTTTTAGGGTTGTTACACTTACTTTACTAAATAAATATTTAGTATTTAACCGACATAGATCATGTCAGCTAACATGAAATCCAGTATGTTCCCCACACTAAAAAGAGGTGGTTCACCGGCCAAAGTGAAACCGAATACTTCCTAGCTTTCTTAGGTGGATCCACTAGCTAGTAACCTATGCTGGCGACATAGTTCAACTACTAGGAGAATTTTGAGACCTTTATCCACCTTGGTGATAGTCTTATCTCATGAGGCTTACATGTGCTTGCACAATCTTATTACTAGTCTATCGGTGCTTAGCTCAATTTATTATACTTTACAACTTTTAGAGTTGATTCATACACTATCGAAGCTTTCTTGTAGTATGAGGTATGCTTAGCTCAATGGATGACTTGTCATCCCTCTCTATACTTGATGAATGTGAACTTAAATCTTACATTATCATTATGGTGTGAATGAGAATTGTCTCACAGTTCTAAAAACCACTTATGTGAGTATCTTTAAGATAATTTTTTTGGGCAAGTAAGACTTGTCTCACTTCATTTAACACCACATTCTATGTGAATTTCATAACTCATATGATTTTAGTTCTTGAATTACTTACCTTATATTGTTCAATGTTATTTGGTTGTCTCGTACTATTCTTAATGAAAGTTATAAGGACTTATTCAATGTGCTACTACGTTCACGAGTTCATTTTGATAGGGTATGTTGGGACTTGTCCCAATCATTGACATACCCTAGGTTATGAGTTCATTGAGTTACATCTTGTCAAGTCAATATTAAACATGTATTTGGCCTTACAAGAAACATCATAATTTTACATTGGCCATATAAGATTGGTATGACTTAGTCATTGGCGAATTCTATTACATATTTTGGAAATAATATTGCTGGCCAATTTATCGGCATAAGCCAAACTTTCACTAAACAATTGTCATGATATTATCTTTAGCCAAGTAATTAACTTCATGTATATTATAGTAATCTCATCATTTTAAACAAGCAAACTTTTAACATTTGATTAGATCATAAGAACAATTAAGTGCTTAGTTTGGCCAAGCTATAAAGTTGATTTGGCATTGAAGATTCATTATTAACTAGCTTTGATTCTCATTTTTATTTCTTCTTGGAAACATTGCGTTCCAAACACATATAAAAATATCTACTGTAAACGCAAATAGTAATCGGAACCTTCACTCCTTTGAACAGTAAACTGAATTCATAAACGACTTATAACAATTTCATTTTCTTGAACACAATTAGGCATTACAACATTTCTTATCTCATGTAAATGATACTCTAATCATACGACATTATCAAATCACAGAAACCTACATATAATGATCAGTTAGCACCACATACCAACAACATGCTCGAGATTTGCATTATACATACTACTAATATCGGAAATAGGGAGAACTAGGGAGATGAACATTCGACAATTTCATTGGGAACAACCCTAGTTTCGTTTTTCTTGAATTCAAAACGTTTGAAAAGACTCATAGGGAAAGGAATCAAAGACAGAAAACCCATACCTTACTGTAGAATTGAGTCTACGAAGATCACCCTGTACTTTGCATGAAAATCTTGAAGAATTGCCTTGAAATCACCTAAGGAGAACCGAGAGTAATTTTTTGTTTTTCTTACGTTTTTCACTGATTTTCAACGGTGGGTTTCTACTGGATAAACTTGTGTCTAAGTCTAAGGAAATTAATATTCACTAATTAAACTTAGGATAATTAACTTAATTAAATAAATCAATTATTTATTACCAAAACGCCCCTCCTAAATTGGCAAAAAAAGGATAGCATTTGACTTAGCCCAATTATGAAAATTTGCTAAAGGTATCGGGTTTTACCATGAATTTAAATTAATTAATTAAGTTGCTTATTTAATTAATTAAGTGAACTAGGGTAATTACAAAAGTACCCCTAAGTCCCTAGGATCATAACCAACCCCTTTGGACCATCCTAGGTTAGGTACTAGGATGTTTTTTTAGTCAGTTACTCGGTTAGTCTCACCCGGTTAGGTCTTAGGATTTAAAGAACACTAGTTAGTTCATTTTAGTTAGTCCTAGGTTAGTTAGTTAGTTAGGTAAGTTAGTTAAAGCCTAGGATTGGTTAGGAAGCTCGGCCCCACGTGGCTTGAACCGGCGCGCACCGGCCCTCTAACCGCCCTAATAGAATTGGTTGGGCTTGGTCGCTTGCTATCTTGTCCGGTAATACATGTGCTTTGTGTTGCAGTGCACTTTCCTAACCGTGCACTCTGTAGTTGCACTTGGAAAGTTCACTTCTTGTCCCAAGGATATTCACTATGTCCTCGGGCACTGTTGAATCTACATGATCAGTTTAAATGATCATGTGCTATGGTACCTAAGCTTGACAATTGGATGCCTCATACATAATGTGGGTAAGCTATCAAATAAATTTTTTTGGCTTACGGTATTCATTGTAGGTACAATTCCTAAACCAAGTTTGGATTGGAGCATTTGAATATCAATGTGTATTTTAAGTTACTTGTTAATACATAGAAATTGGCTAACATCTTTAAGCCAATATTCTCTAACATGACCAATATTACTCAATATTGGGCATTGGGATGCCTATGTACCCCAATACATATTCTTAAAACCTAGTAGACTCTTCAATAGACAAGTACATCTTCTGGAATGTTACATTTTGCTCATTTGGTCTATGTCGGTTAAGGAAACTGTTTCCGAAAGTAAAATGAAGAGAAAAGACATAAAGTCATCCCTAAAGTTGTCTAGTATATGTGTAAAGACACCTTAACTTTGAAAGTGCCCTATCACCCCATGGAACTATTAAATATCTTTGTAAAGAACCATTTTGACCCATTTTCTCGTCTGACTTTTTGTCACGCAAATGGGGCGTGTGACCCAATGTTTTTACTGCCATAACCAGCTGTAAAGTGCCAGTTGTCATTATATTCTTTAATATTAATTATTGAATTAATTTACATCATCTTCCCCATTATCTTCTTCATCCAAATTCAAAAATTCAATTACCTTTTCTTCATCTTCTTCAACGAAGAAGATCCATTTACTTCATCCATTTTTATCAATTTTTTTTCTTGTCTCTTGCTTTTCTTTGTTTCTTTTTCTTATTTTATCGTTTTTTTATAAAAAAAGAAGTCCATTGATTGGAGAATACTATGAAACTCCATATTTTTTTTTATCTCATTACTTTGATTTAGTAACTTGAGAGTTGAATTGATTTTATTTAGTGATGTTTTGATGGCGAAAATAGTGTTGTAACATGGAAGCATCATGGATGCTGCATTGAAGGTGACTATGGCTGCTACTTTTGGAGGATTTACAACAAAGAACAATGATTTGAGTAATGAAGATTTAAGAAGAAAGAGGGAAAAAATGAAAATAAAGTTAAAAAAAATATAATAAAATGAAAATGAAAATGAAAATGAAACTAAAAATTAAAAGAACTGAATACGTGTCAAACAACTATTGGTGCGTGATTGCACCTCTTTTCTTGCGATTGAGGTTGGGTAAAAAATGTGATATTTATAACAATCTTAAATTGTACAGTGGGGAAATAAGACACCCACAAAGTTATGGTGTCTTTTTGAAAATTCGAGACAACTTCAGTGGTAACTTTATGTCTTTTCTCTAAAATGAAGTAATAAAGTGAACACTAGCTAGGATGACTTAAGGGGTTTGAGTTAGTGTAGGTAGGGGTATTATATTCTACCTATATATTATACTAGTTGCCCTTAAGGGATATCCTAGGAGGTTGTTCTTATGTATTATGATAGCATGAAATGTATAATGTTGTATTTATATGATGTTACTCCTATATGACATTGGTTACATTGATGAACATGGTATTGATCTAAATTGCTATATGTGGTGATTGTTACCAATGATATATTTGATATGAAGAAAAACATTATCTATGATCTCGTATCTTGATTACATGATTGTGTGAAGTTTTGGGGCTTCACATGAGCATTCCACTTGTAGGCTTGGGATGGGATTGTTGGTAAGGGATTTGTATGTTATGTTGTTATAAGCTATTGACTATGAAATGTTGGTATAACTTTATATTAAAGTTGTCTTTGGTTATGAACATGTTTTATGTTATTGTTATCCTTATATTGTATATGTGCCTCAAAGTCTTTCCAAATGACTTTGCATGTTTCTAAAGAAATGGTCATGCATGTCTTCAAATGGTTTACTTGTGTATACCCATACTTAGTACAAGTGGTGAACAAACCCATATTTCTATGTTTACTAACATTATGTAGGTTCCGGTCCGTTGAGTTCTTAAGAGGTCGATTGAACAAGACTTGGACTCTTTTCTCCAATTGTTGGTAGGTCTTCATGTTCAGGGATGTTAGCTTTCTCTATGCTCTAGATTTGAAGTTATATTATTATAAATACATTGTTCATTCCTTTATCATTTGAATATTGATGCAAGTTTATAGTGGCATATTGACTTTCTATTGGCAATATCCAACATTTGTACTCATTTTAGATGGTTCAATATGAGACACAGTATTAGACTAATTCTTATGTATAGATTATGTTGTCCAAATGAGAAGCCTATGTAAGCTTCCTACGTGAGGAGTGTATGTAAACTCCATATGTATTATGCGAGAGGTCTATGTAAATCTCACTATATAGATATATATGAAAAGTTTTAATTTTTCTACATTTTAACTTATGATATGTCATGACGAATTCTAAGAGGCTAGTCCTAGTCCTCTCCGAGGATGGCGACGCCGGTTACGTCTAGGGAGTGCTCCTCGGTCATGACAATATAACACAAGAATAAAACGTCACTTTATTTAAAAACCATTTGTACATAGTTAGGACACTAAGCCTCATCTTGCCATCTTAGATACAACTCCAATAAAATAAAATATAATAGGGACACAACCCTTAACTACATAAAAGAATAATCTATACTATTACAAGTACTTAACTTAATATGTTGACATGAAGGCCCTTGAGTCATTAAGGACACTCTTGAACTTGGGAATAACTGTCCAAGCTCTTCATTCTAGGAAAGATCCTCTAGCCATCACCACCTACACTTTGTGTATAAAGATGAAGTTGATGGTATTAGTACAAGAATACACTAAGTATGATAACCATGCAAAAACATTCTTTAAAGGAGGACATTTACTTAGAAACCATGCATCATGTCTTTTAAAGATACTTAATAAACATTGGATACAATAAGCACAATATAGTTAACATACATCGTATAGACATGAATACTATTCATAACAACACATAAAGTCATTTATCACATTTAATACATATTCAATATCTCCATAGCATTTTCTTTCCTCTATACCTTAACTCCTTTCCCTAAAGTAACCCTTAAGTAATACTTAATGTAATGCATCAGTAGTGTCCTATTCCACCATTCATACTTAAGTATCACCTTAAGGTCACCAAGGTGAACATTTATAAAGACTTCATTCACTCAGAATATAAATTCATAATGACATATAATATTATGAAACACAACCTTCATACAAGAACCATCACCTAAGACAACCCTAAGTCACACTAGTGCAACTAGCATCGCATAATACTATTCACACCAAGTGTTCCTACAAAGTCAACCTAGACTAGCCAGATCACATTTAATAAGTCAAAACAAATGTATTTTATGATCAGTTAGCACCACATACCAATAACATGCTCGAGATTTGCATGATACATACTACTAGAATCGAAAATAGGGAGAACTAGGGAGATGAACATTCGACAATTTCATTGGAAACAACCCTAGTTTCGTTTTTATTGAATTCAAAACATTTGAAAAGCCTCCTAGGGAAAGGAATCCAAGAGAAAAAACCCATACCTTACAGTAGAATTGAGTCTAAAAAAGATCACCCTGTACTTTGCACGAAAATCTTGAAGAATTGCCTTGAAATCGCCTAAGGAGAACCGAGAGTATTTTTCTGTTTTTCTTACGTTATTCACTGCTTTTTAGTTGCGGATTTTTACTCGATAAACATGATTCTATGTCTTAGGAACTGAATATTGACAAATTCAACTTATGCTTATTAACTTAAGTAACTAAATCAATTAGCTAATTGCCAAAATGCCCCTCCTAAATTGACTAAAAATAGAAGGCATTTGACTTAGCCCAATTCTGAAAACTTGCTAAGGGTCTCGTGTTTGACCATGAAGTTAAATTAATTAATTAAATTGCTAATTTAATTAATTAAGTGACCTAGGGTAATTACTCAAGTATCCCTAAGTCACACGACCATAACCAACCTCATTGGACCATCCTAGGTTAGGTACTAGGATGTTTCTTTAGTTAGTTACTCGGCTAGTGTCACCCAGTTAGGTCTTAGGATTTCGAGCACACTAGTTAGTTCATTTTACTTATTCATTGGTTAGTTAGCTAGTTAGGTAAGTTAGTTAGAGCCTAGGATTGGTTAGGAAGCTCGGCCCCACGTAGCTTGACCGGACACGCGTCGGCCCCCTAACCGCCCTAACCGAATCGGTTGGGCATGGTCTCTTGGCCTCTTGGCTGGTAGCACATGTCTTGCCGTGCACTTCCCTAACCGTGCACTCTGTAGTTTCACTTGGAAAGTTCACTTATTATCCCAAGGATCCTTACTATATCCTTGGGCACTGCTTAATCTACATGATCATTTTAAATGATCATGTGATATGGTACCTAGGCTTGACAGTAGGATGCGTCGAACTTAGTGTGTGTAAGCTATGAAATCAAAAAATTTAGCTTGGGGTCTTCATTGTAGGTACAATTTCTAAACAAGTTTTGATTGGAGCATTTAAACATCAAAGTGTATTTTAAGTTACTTGATAGTACATAGAAATTGGCTAACACCCTTAAGCCAATATTCTCTAACATGCCCAATATTACGCAATATTGGGCATTGGGATGCCTATGTACCCTAATACATATTCTTAAAACCTAATAGACTGTTCACTATACAAGTACATCTTCTGGAATGTTTCATTATCCCCCCCTAGGAAAATTCGTCCCAGAATGACACTACACATCATTTTGAATCGAAGAGGGTATTTTGAAAAAACACATCAACATACTTGAAACATTACTCTTTGTGAATATCTGATTCACAACATACTCTGGATGATGCACATCACACAAAGCTTATCTGGAGCTTCATATATGGGATGGAGGAATTTCCTTCTTAATCTCACTTTAACTCAATGCAGGTCACAACTCATGCGACACAAAAATCACGTCAACGCTATACAAAAACAGCAACATGAAAGCAAGCATGAAATCATATTAACTCATTAGTGAAAGTATAAAACACACAGTTATGGACTTAAAACACCAAATCCGACTGATGCACTAAAATTTAGAGTTTCATAAACAAAATCAATCTTAGGAAGAGTAAATCTAAACTCAATAACTGAACAAGTGAGGGTAACAGGATCTCATGTCGGCCTCGGCCTCCCATGTTGCTCCCTCAACAAGGAGGTTCCTTCATAACACCTTTACGGTGGCAACCTCCTTGTTCCTCAACTGCTTCACTTGGCGATCTAAAATTTCAACTGGAACCTCTTCATAAAAAAGGTTCTCATCGACTCTTAACCCCTCAACAGGCAAGATGAATGCTGGATCACCTAGACACTTTTTAAGCATCGAAATATGAAACACTGGTTGAACAAAATCAAAGTCATTTGGTAACTTCAGTTCATAGGCAACATTCCCTACTCGCTGAAAGACCTCATAAGGAACTATATACCTCGGACTCAACTTCCCTTTCTTACCAAACCTCATCACTCTTTCATGGGTGATATCTTCAGGTAGACTTGATCACCTACCTCAAATTCAAGAGACCTTTTCCTGTAATCAGCATAGGATTTTTGACGATTGTAAGCAGTAGCCAATCTATCTCTGATCATTCTCACCTTTTCCATAGCCTCATGTATGATATCAGGGCAAAGGATGGAAGACTACCCTACCTCAAACCACCCAACTGGGGACCTAGATCTCCTGCCATAAAGTTCTTAAAAAGGTGCCATCCCCAAACTGGAATGGTAGCTATTATTATAAGAGAACTCAATCAGTGGAAAATTATCATCCCAACTCCCCTTGAAGTCAATAACACATGCTCTCATCATGTCTTCAAGGGTCTGAATGGTACGCTCTACTTGTCCATCCGTTTAAGGATGAAAAACAGTAATGAGATTCACCTGTGTACCCAAGCTCTTTTGGAAATATCTCCAAAAGTGGGAAGTGAACTGGGGTCCCCTATCCAAAATGATAGATAAAGGGATCCCATGCCACCTCACTATATCACCAATATACATCTTGGCATAATCTTCGGCCTTGTAATTACACTTAACAGGAGTTAAGTGAGCACACTTCATCATCCTGTCAACAATGACTTAAAATGGAATCATGTAGTTTCCTGGTCCTAGGCGGACCAACCACAAAGTCCATATTAATAGCCTCCCACTTACATGTTGGGATCTGAATCGACTGGGTAAGACCTCCAGGCTTAAGGTGTTCACCCTTAATCTGTTGGCAATTGGGGCACTCCTCCACAAACTTAGAAATATCTAACTTCATACCTTCCCACCAATAGATCGCCTTGAGATCATGATACATCTTGGTGGAACCTGGATGAATAGAATACCTAGAACCATGAGCCTCTCCAATAATATTAGGTCTCAAATTATCAACATTGGGCACACACAATCTACCCTTGTATATAAGAACACCATCCCCCTAGGGAGAATGATTCATTCAGCTTACTCTATTTTGGGTCTGTCAACTCCATAGGTACTGGGTTGAGATGCCTCTTAGCTTTAACATATACAACAAATTAGGATTTAGAACTGGGATGAATTGAAACACCCCCACTTGGTGTATCTACCAGCCGTACACCTATCCTAGCCAATTGGTGTACCTCTTTAACTAGCTCATTCTTCTCATTATTAGTATGAGACACACCACCCATGCTCAATTGGCTCAAAGCATCGGCCACTACATTGGCCTTACCGGGGTGATAGTGGACACTCATGCCATAATCCTTGAGCAGCTCTAGCCATATTATCTGACGAAGATTCAATTGTCTCTGTGTAAAAACATACTGAAGACTTTTATGGTCATTAAATACATTAGCATGTACACCATATAAGCAATGTTTCCAAAGTTTTAACGCAAATACCACAACAGCTAACTCAAGATCATGTGTAGGGTAATTCTTTTCGTGGATTTTCAATTGTCTTGATGCATATGCAATTACCTTGCCATCCTGCATATGAACACATCCCAAACCTACTCGGAAAGCATCAAAGTACACCACATACCCTTCACCACTCCTCTGAAATATGAGAACTGGGGCTGAAGTGAGTCGTTCTTTGAGCTCTTGGAAGCTCTTTTCACAAGTTTCAGACCACTCAAACTTTACCTTCTTCTTTTTAATGCTGTCAATGGAACATCAAAAGCAGAAAAGCCCTCATCAAACTTACGATAGAAATTAGCCAAACCCAAGAAACTCCGGATGTCTGTAGGAGTGTGGGGTCTCGGCCAGTTCTTTACTGACTCAATCTTTTTTGGATAAACCTCTACACCCTGGTCGGAAACCACATCACCAAGGAAGTTCACTAATCTCAGCCAAAAGTCACATTTGCTGCATTTGGCATACAATTGATGTTCCCTGAGTACTTGCAATGTCATTCTCAAATGCTGTTCATGCTCTTCTCTGGTCTTACAGTATATGAGGATGTCATCTATGAATACTATGACAAAAGAATGAAGGTATTCATGGAAGACCCTATTCATAAGGTCCATAAACGCGGCTGGTGCGTTAGTGAGACCAAATGACATGAAAACCAACTCATAATGACCATACCTACTACGGAAGGCAGTCTTATGAATGTCCTCTTGTCTCACTCTAAGATAGTGATACCTTGATTGGATATCTATTTTAGAAAAGAAACTCGAACCTTGGAGCTGATCAAATAGATCATCAATTCTAGGAAGAGGGTATTTGTTATTTATAGTGACTTTTTGAGTTGCTGATAATCAATACACATTCTAAGGATTCCATCTTTTTTCTTAGCGAAAAACGCTGGAGCACCCTATGGGGATATGCTCGGCTAGATGAAGCCCTTATCAAGTAGATCTATTAACTGCAACTTCAACTCTTTGAGTTCAGTTGGATCCATTCAATACGGAGGAATAGTTGTTTGGTGTTGGGATCTAAGTCAATACCAAAGTCAATTTTGTGTTCAGGAGGGATTCCTGGTAAATCCTCCAGAAAGACACCTTGAAACTCATTCACTATGGACACAGAGTCTATGGAAGGTACTTCATGTTCTATGTCATTTAATCTGACTAAGTGGTATAAATACCCTTAGATAACATCTTATTTGATTTAAGATGGCAAACTATTTGGCCTGTTGGATTTGAACTACGCCCTTCCCATTCGAGCTCTAACTCATTAGGAAACTGAAACCTTACTGCCCTGTTTCGAAAATCTATGGTAGCATAGCATTAATGGAGCCAATCAATACCTAAAATTATATCAAAGTTAACCATGGTTAATTCTATTAGGTCAGCATAGGTAACTCTATCAAGAACCATTACTGGGCAATCTCTATGTACTCTTTCAACTCTAATGTTGTCTCCTATGGGAGTACTAACTAGAAAAGGTTCATGCAAGATCTCAAGAAGCAAGTAAAATTTACTGGCTACTAGAGGAGTAACAAAATACAAGGAGGATACTTGATCTAACAAGGTATACACACGAAAAGAAAAGACATGCAATGTACCAGTGACCACATCAGCTGACTTCTCCTGCTCCTCTCTACCTTTCAAAGCGTAGAACCTGTTCCTCTTGGGAGGCTCGGCCATAGTAGTAGGATTAGGCCGAGGCTGAGTATATGCCTTGGCCTGATTCTTCACATGTGGGCAGTCCCTGATCATATGCCCACTCCTGCCGCACCCATAACAGGCATGAGAACTACCATGCACTCACCTCCATTCAAACGACCACACTTACCACACGACTTTCTGTCACATATGGAATTTTTGTCATTGCACTTCTTGGGGATAGACTTGTCCTCTTTTACATTAGTGTTCCTGGAAGGGGTAGGATTACGTGAGTGATGGTGCCCCTTCTTGAACTTAGGCCTGTCTTGGACTCCAAACAAAATCTTACCAGTGCTAAGACCAGCCGGATTCGAGGGCCTAGGCTTCTTGCCTTCTCGGCCTCTCTTCCTCTAACGATTTTCCTCCACCTACTGTGCCTGTACCATCAACCTATAAATGTCCATGTTATCATGCAACATGACTACCCGACATTCCTCCTCTAGATCCTCCGATACACAAGTTACAAACCTGCTCATCTCATCCCTACTACTAGAGACCAGGGAAGAAGCATATTTAGAAAGTTTAACAAATTTCAAAGAGTATTCGTTGACTGACATACCTCCCTGACATTGGTTGATGAACTCCTCAACCTTAGCCTCTCTCTGCTCTCTGGGAAAGAACCTCTCCAGGAATGTAGTCTTGAGAATGTCCCAAGTGATGAGGACTTCTCCTGATGCTTGCCCATCAACCCACATCTTGTACCATACCTGAGCCACATCCTTGAGATGGTATGCAGCCAACTCATACTTCTCCTCTTCATTAACACCCATAATACAGAGAATCTTGTGGACCTCGTCCACAAACTCCTTGGATCCTCATTGGTTTTGGACCCGATGTAGACTAGAGGATTCATCCTGGTGAAATCTCTCCATCTGCTAGCCATGGTGCTAGCATGTGTGTTCTCCCTGGGAGCACCCTCTCTAGTGGCCTGGGATGTGATAGAATGTGCCTGAGGAGTGATGGCTTGGGCCGCTTGAACAGGTGTTGCTCTCACTTCTCAATCCGTCAACGCAGCTGGGTGGACACACACTTGCCCTCTAGCAGCTGGGGCTTGAGGAGGAGCGTCGTTTCCCACAGCAGCTACTTCTCCAACTCTCCTACCTGCGTTTCTTCTTGTGTTCACTTTTCTACACGCACACAGAATAAGGAGGTTAGATTCTAGAATGACACAAAATGTCAATACTTTACACAACACGATAAAGAGTAGAAGAAGGAAAGATTATTAACATTACTAAGTCTCTAAGTCGTGGTTGTGGTGCACTTCACAACCATTAGCTAGAAACTATGCAACGTGGTTGCTTTTAGCCTTAGTTCCTAGGTAATTTAACCTCAATATCTGATACCAAGTTTGTCACGCCTGGGTCCTAGACCCTATAAGAGACCGGCGTCGTTAACCTCTCATAGGTCGTAGACAAGCCTTTTCTTAGCTTTCATCACAATCATACTGTTAAAATTAGCGGAAAATTTAAAATGTTATAACCTTACTGAAGTGTACTTAGACTTCATATAATTCTTGCATAAGAGTGATATACTAAAATCTCAAAATAAACAACCATCTATTAACAATTGAACAATTGAAATGAAGAGTTCATAATATCATTAGTTGCCAAACCGGCCTTAATACAAAACCTTGAACAAATGTTTGAAAGTAAACACTAGGGACAACATCCACTAGCTATGTCTCATCTACTAAAGCTAGAAAATAATGCGTAGGCATCCTCGAACTTAAGAGGACCTACCAAAGTCTAGAGGTACTAGTCCAAACAGCTTCAACTGATCTTCAATCTTCTTCAAGGACCTGACCTATAAGAATAGTAATTGTATATGGGTTAGTACACACTTTTACTAAGTATAAGTGTATGCACATAAACACATAAGGACTATGCATGATAAAGGAAAGCTCTTCCTAAAGCACCATGCCATTTTTGGAAAGTGAAGTTACTTCACATTCTAATTCGTTATTTATGAATCATGCTATGAATATGACATATTTTCATGCATTTAAAGCACACAACTCATTTTCTATATTAACATAAGACCTTTGAATCATGATAATAATATTAGAACAACTCAAACAAAATTTAATATTTTTTCTCCCCTTAGGCCGAGAGCTCCCTCTCCCAACTAAGTTTATTTTTCAGTCTTTTGTTCTTTTTGTTGTGTAGTTCAATGATCTCCTTTGATTCTATGTTTTGCTTATGAGTGCAATGATTCATTGTAGTCCCTTTCCTACAATGAATCAAGTAAGTAATCCAAAAGACAAAGGAAGTGATTTGACTACCCTACTCACAAGTTATTATTTCTATTCCTATTAAATTGGGCATGAAGTCTTTATAAGCCAATGTTTATTGGCTATGCCCATTATTTGATCATTTGCATACTATAAAGATGTTGGGGCATATATTCATACTCCAATTGATGTGTCATTATGTTTTGCTCACTTTATTGGCATAAGCCATTAACTATGAAAACATCAATCTTATAAACACTAATGATTTGATATTCTTATGCTTTTGCTTACTTAGTTCACTTTGAACTAACATTTCTTCTTCTTAGATATCATGTTCACCTTGAACATGCTAGGTTGACTTAGAATATTCTTTTAAGACTTCCATTGGGATCTTTCTGTGCAATGACTAAGAATGACTTACATCATTACTTAGTCTAACCTCACTGTTTGATCATCCTATCCGAATACCCCTCATCTTCCTAGTTCTTTCTTTCTTTCTTTCTTACTTACTTTCTTAAAGAAATCATTAGCATTTAACCGACATAGATCATGTGAGCTAACATGAAATCCAGTGTCTTCCCCATACTTAAAAGAGGTGGTTCACCGGACAAAGTGAAACCAAATACTTCCTAGCTTTCTTAGGTGAATTTACTAGCTAATAACCTATTATGGCGACACAGTTCAATGACCAGAAGTATTTGGAGACCCTTATCCACCTTGGTGGTAGTTTCATCTCATGAGGCTTACATGTGCTTGCACAAGCTCATTACTAGTCTATCGATGCTTAGCTCAATTTATTATACATTACAACTTTTAGAGTTGACTCATACACTATGGAAACTTTCTTCTAGTATTAGGTATGCTTAGCTCAATGGATGACTTGTAATCCCTTTCTATACTTGATGAATGTGAACTTAAATCTTACATTATCGTTATGGTGTGAATGAGTCTTGTTTTACGATTTCTAACACCCTCTTATGTGAGTATCTTTGACATAATTGTTTAAGTGCAAGTGGCACTTGTCTCACTTCTTTTAACACCCCATTCTAGGTCAATTTCATAACTCATATGCTTTTAGTTCTTTCATTACTTACCTTATATTTTTAAATGATATTTGGTAGTCTTGTACCATTCTTTATGAAAGTTATAAGGACTAATTTAATGTGCTACTATGTTTACGAGTTCATTTAGATAGGGTATGATGGGACTTGTCCCAATCATAGGTGTACCCTAGGTTATGAGTTCATTGAGTAACATCTGTCAAGTCAATCTTTAACATGTATTTGGCCTTACACGAAACATCATAATTACATTGGCCATATAAGATTGGTATGACTTAGTCATTGGCCAATTCTATTATATATTTTGGAAATAATATTACTGGCCAATTTACTGGCATAAACCAAACTTTCACTAAACACTTGTCATGATATTGTCACTAGCCAAGTCAATTAACTTAATGTATATACTGTAGTAATCTCATCTATTAAGCAAGCCAACTTTTAACATTTGATTAGATCATAAGAACAGTTCAGTGCTTTTTTAGACAAGCTATAAAGTTTATTGGTCATTGAAGATTCATAAACTAGCTTTGATTCTCATTTTTATTTCTTCTTGGAAACATTGCATTCCAAATATTTACAAACATATCCAATGTAAACACAAATAGTAATCGAAACCTTCATTTCTTTCAACAGTTAACTGAAGTTCATGAATGACTTATAACAATTTCATCTTCTTGAACACAATTATGCATTACAACATTCCTTAGCTCACGTAAATGATACTCTAATAATACGACATTATCAAATCACATAAACCTACACATAATTATCAGTTAGCACAACATACCAACAACATGCTTGAGAATTGCATTATACATACTACTAGAATCAATAATAGGGAGAATTAGGGAGATGAACATTCGACAATTTTATTGGGAACAACCCTAGTTTCATTTTTCTTGAATTCAAAACGCTTGAAAAGCCTTCTGGGGAGGAATCCAATAGAGAAAACCCATACCTAAATATAGAATTGAGTCTACGATGATCACCCTGTACTTTGCACGAAAATCTTGAAGAATTTCCTTGAAATCGCGTAAGGAGAACCGAGAGTATTTTGTTTTTCTTAAGTTTGTTAAATGTTTTTCAGTCGTGGGTTTCTACCGGATAAACGTGAGTCTAAGTATTAGGAAATGAATATTGACTAATTCAACTTGGGATAATTAACTTAATTAAATAAGTCAATTAGCTAAATACCAAAACGTCCCTCCTAAATTGACTAAAAATAGTATAGCATTGGCTTAGCCCAATTCCAAAAATTTGCTAAGGGTCTCGGGTTTGACCATGAATTTAAATTAATTAGTTAAGTTTGTAATTTAATTAATTCAGTTACCTAGGGTAATTACTAAAGTACCCCTAAGTCACTAGGACCCTAACCAACCCTTTGGACCATCCTAAGCTAGGTACTAGGATGTATCTTTAGTTAGTTACTTTGCAACTGTCACCCGGTTAGGTCATAGGAATTCGGGCACACTAGTTAGTTCATTTTAGTTAGTCCTAGGTTAGTTATCTAGTTAGCTAAGTTATTTAGAGTCTAGGATTGGTTAGGAAGCTCGGCCCTACGTGGCTTGAACCGACGCATGCCGGCCCCGTAACCGCCCTAACCGAATCGGTTGGGATTGGTCACTTGGTCTCTTGGCCGGTAGCACATGTGCTTGCACATGTGTTACTATGCACTTTCCTAACTGTTCACTCTGTAGTTGCACTGGAAAGTTCACTTCTTGTCCCAAGGATCCTCATTATATCCTTGGGCACTGGTTAATCTACATGATCATTTTAAATGATCATGTGCTATGGTACCTAGGCTTGACACTTGGAAGCCTCGTACCTAATGTGTGTAAGATATGAAATGAAAACTATTAGCTTAGGGTCTTCATTGCAGGTACAATTCCAAAAAAAGTTTGGATTGGAGCATTTGAACATCAAATTGTAATTTAAGTTACTTGTTAATACATAGAAATTGACTAACACCCTTAAGCCAATATTTTTTAACATGCCCAATATTACTCAATATTGGGCATTGGGATGCCTATGTACCCCAATATATATTCTTAAAACCTAATAGACTTTTCACTAGACAAGTACATCTTTGGGAATATTGCATTTAGCTCATGTGGTCTATGTCGGTTAAGAAAATTGTTTCTGAAAGTAAAATGAACTAATAAAGTGAACACTAGCTAGGGTGACTTAAGGGGTTTGACTTAGTGTAGGTAGAGGTATCATACTCTACCTATATATTACACTAGTTGGACTTAAGGGTAGTCCTAGGAGGTTGTTATTATGTATTATGATAGCATAAAATATATAATGTTTTTATGTTTATGATGTTACTCCTATATGACATTGGTTACATGTATAAACATGGTATTGGTCTAAATTGATATATGTGGTGATGGTTACTTATGATATATGTGATATGAAGCAAAGCATTATCTATGATCTGTCTAGATAACATGATTGTGTGACGTTTTTGGGCTTCACATGAGCATTGCACTTGTAGGCTTGTGATGGATTGTTGGTAAGGGATTTGTATGTTATGTTGTTATGAGCTATTGACTATGAAATGTTGGTATAACTTTATATTAAAGTTGTCTTTGGTTATGAACATGATTTATGTTATTGTTATCCTTATATTGTATATGTGCTTCAAAGTCTTTCCAAATGACTTTGCATGTTTCTAAAGAAATGGTCATGCATGTCTTCAAATGGTTTACTTGTATATACCCATACTTAGTACAAGTGGTGAACGAACCCGTATTTCTATGTTTACTAAAATTATGTAGGTTCCGGACCGTTGAGTTCTTAAGAGGTCGATTGAACAAGACTTGGACTCTTTTATCCAATTGTTTGTAGGTCTTCATGTTAAGGGATGTTAGCTTTCTGTATGCTCTAGATTTGAAGTTGTATTATTATAAATACATTGTTCATTCCTTTATCATTTGAATGTTGATGTAAGTTTATAAGGGCGTATTAACTTTCTATTGGCAATGTCCAACATTTGTACTCATTTTAGATGGTTCAATATGAGACAAAGTATTAGACTTATTCTTATGTGTAGATTATGTTGTCCAAACTAGAAGCCTATGTAAGTTTCCTACATGAGGAGTGTATGTAAACTCCATATGTATTATGCGAGATGTCTATGTAAACCTCACTATATAGATATATATGAAAAGTTTTAATTTTATGCATTTTAACTTATGATATGTTATGATGAATGCTAAGAGGCTAGTCCTAGTCCTCTCCGAGGAGGACGACGCCGGATACGTCAAGGGAGTGATCCTCCGTCGTGACAATATAACACAAGAATAAAACGTCACTTTATTTATAGTACATAGGATACTAAGTCTAATCTTTCCATCTTAGATACAACTCCAATAAAATAAAATATAATAGGGACACAACCCTTTAACAACATAAGAGAATAATCTATACTATTACATGTACTTAACTTAAACTCTTGACATGAAGGCCCTTGAATCATTAAGGACACTCTTGAACTTTGGAATAACTGTCCAAGCTCTTTATTCTAGGAAAGATCCTCTAGCCATCACCACCTACACTTTGTATAAAAAGATTAAGAAGACTGGTATTAGTACAAGAATGCACTAATGTCACGACCCAATTTCTCGAGCCATGAAGGCACCTACTATAACCCATCAGTAGGTAAGCTTTTCTAAGGAAAACCCTAGTCAAACCTAAACTAAGGCTCAACATACTTCTGACAACCAGTATTAAAACATACAAGTAATTCATATAGCAAAGAAGGTCAATATAAACATGCTCACAATTACCCGATAATTCTCAGAACAAGGCCGAAAATATAATTTTTAACACCTATGCATGATCCAATAACTACCCAACCCAAATTCCAACTAATCAACATGCATTCACATGTTCGAGTTCAGTCTAAGAAGAGAAACCATAGCCTACCTGAACGCAGATCACGCGCGCTCCAAAATTCACTCCCCGGATCTTTTACTTTCTAAAAGGCCTCGAAACGTTGATACACTATCAGAAATAGAGTCACAACGTTATTACAGTCATTTAAACACTAAAATTGCAAGAAACGGAGACGGGTCAATTTCACGGTCAAAATGGAAAAAATGGGATCCGCGTTGAGAAATCCCGAATTAACCCCAAATAAAAGTCCTAAATAACTCTCGAAACTTGTATAGCAGAATGGAGCACAATTCAGGACTCAAGACGGTCCCAACATTAACATGCAACAAAAAAAACCCAAATCCTAAGCTAAAAATCAGCAACAATGGCAGCAGCTACTTACCAGATTTTACCAAAAATGAAGCTCCAACAGCCAAAACCAATCACACCACGACGATCCTCACGAAAAACCCCACAATATAGGCTCTTGAATCACTTGATTCGGACCTAAAATGGCCAAGAAATCACCTTCTGAAATTTCCCAAAACTTGTGCTCGAAAATGAGCTATGACAGCATTTAAAACCCAAAATTTACCTCAAATCGTGTCCCCAAATCAGATTCCAAGCTCACCAATGTGTTGCCCTCGAAAAATCTCACAACTTAGCCTTTTGAATCGCCCAATTCGGAGTTGTATCGCTCAAGATATCAAGTTCCAAAGTAAAACATAAAGCTGAAAGTTGGGGTTTTTATAGGGGCTGCACCAGATTCAGCTTTGCCTACTTTCTTTAAAGTCTCCGACGGGTGCTCGGAATCCGTTCGGAACCTGATAAAAATAAAATAGATATGCTACCCTACCAAAGTCGACATTCCGGACTCAAAGGCGCAGTCGAAATTTTCATCAGAGGTCATCTCGATAAAATGTGGGTCCCACTTCCATTGGCCATTTTAAGTCAAAAACCACAAAAGGGCTCGGAAAAATATCAAAAACCTCAAAACCCGAAAGAAGGGTCAAACTAGACCAAACTCGACATTCCGGAGCTAACCGCGCTGACGGAATTCTCATCCGAGCGCGTTTACTCAGAATGTTGACTAAAGTCAAACTTAGCCTTTAAACTTAAAGTTAAAACGCCTAATCCCACCAACTCACACTGAAAACTTTGGGAGTCATGTCGACAATGCTACTGGACTAAAATGACCCTTCCGGAACTGATGGAATCGTCAGAATTGGATTCTGATGTCATCTTCTTGAACTTTTGATCGAAAATGATCGTTCAAGGTTCATAAGCTTCAAAAATACTAAAGCTCACACAATAACAAAACGAATGACCAGGTGACCGATCTGTCAGTCCCAGCAAGTCATAAATGACTTAGAATCGCTGTAGGAACGCTCTAAACGATGTACAGAAGATAAAACACTAAAAATGACAATAAGGGTCATTACAATATCCACTACTAAAAAGAACTTTCGTCCGCGAAAGTAAGGTTCAAGAAGTACCTGAAGGCTCAAACAAGACGGGATACTGCTCTCGCATCTCCTGCTCGGTCTCCCAGGTAGCCTCCTCGACTGAACGATGCCTCCAACGGACCTTAACAATAGGAATGGCTCTCGAGCGCAATTTCCTCACATCTCTGGCTAGGATGGCAACTGGCTCTTCTACAAATGTCAAATGATCATCCAACTCAATTGCATCATACTGGAGCACATGGGACTCATCAGGAATATATCGGCGTAGCATCGAGACATGGAAAACTGGATGGATGGCTGAAAATGCTGGAGGTAGGGCCAACTCATAAGCAACCTCCCCAACTGTCCGAAGTATCTCAAAAGGCCCAATATACCTGGGGCTAAGCTTACCCCGTCTCCCAAATCTCATCACACCCTTCATGGGCGACACACGGAGAAATACCCGATCACCAACAGAGAATCTCAAAGGTCGACGCCTCCGATTCGCATAACTCTGGTGCCTACTCTGAGCTGTCCTGAGTCTATCCTGAATCACTCTCACCTGCTCCAAAGCCTCCTGAATCAAATCTGTACCTCGCGGCCTAGGCTCTGTAGACTCGAACCAGCCCACTGGAGTGCGACAACGCCTACCATACAAGGCCTCAAACGGGGCCATCTGAATGCTAGAATGGTAGCTGTTGTTATATGCAAATTCCGCCAAAGGCAAGAACTGGTCCCATTGACCACCAAACTCCAAAACACAAGCCCGTAGCATGTCCTCAAGGACCTGAATAGTGCGCTCTGACTGACCATCAGTCTGCGGGTGGAAAGCTGTGCTCAGGTCAACCCGGGTGCCCAACTCATCCTGAAAGGTCCTCCAAAAGCTAGACGTGAACTGAGAACCCCGATCTGATATAATAGAAACTGGCACCCCATGAAGTCGAACCACCTCCCGAATGTAGATACGAGCCAACCTCTCGGCACTAAATGAAGATTGAACGGGAAGGAAATGTGCTGACTTGGTCAATCGATCAACGATGACCCAAATACTATTAAATCCTCTAGAAGTCCTCGGTAGACCAGCCACAAAATCCATAGTAATGCGATCCCACTTCCACTCCGGAATGGGTAATCCCTGAAATTCCCCACCAGGCCTCAAATGCTCAGCCTTTACCTGCTGGCAGCACAAGCAACGAGAAACAAAGTCAGCAATATCTCGTCTCATGCCACTCCACCAGTAATGTTGTCTCAAATCACGATACATTTTCGCTGTACCCGGATGGATAGAATATCTAGACTCATGAGCCTCCGAAAGTATCAACTGTATCAAATCTCCAACTCTCGGGACACAAATGCGACCAGCGAATCTCAACACTCCATCAGGATCTAAGGTAGCCTGATCACCATTACCCGCTAACACTCGATCTCTAAGGGACCCCAGGGCCTTATCCTCAAATTGACAACCACGGATCCTATCATACAAAGAAGACTGAACTCCCATATAAGCCAAGACGCGTCTAGAATCTGATATATCTAATCGAACCATGCTATTGGCTAAAAACTGAATGTCCAAAGCCAAGGGTCTTTCACCTGCAGATAAGAAGGCTAAACTACCCATACTCACCGCCTTTCGGCTCAAGGCGTCTGCTACCACGTTCGCCTTGCCCGGATGATAGAGAATGGAGAGATCATAATCCTTCAGGAGCTCAATCCAACGACGCTGCCTCGAATTAAGGTCCCTCTGGCTCATGATGTACTGAAGACTCTTGTGGTCAGTATAGATCTCACATCGAACTCCATACAAGTAGTGCCTCCAAATCTTAAGCGCGAAAACTACCGCTGCCAACTCCAAGTCATGGGTGGGGTAGTTGCGCTCATGGACCTTAAGCTGCCTCGACGCATACGCAATAACCCGGCCCTGCTGCATCAATACACAACCCACACCAACACCAGACGCATCACAATAAATCGTGAAACCCTCGCCCTCAATCGGAAGAGTCAATATAGGAGCGCTAGTAAGCAACTCCTTGAGCTTCAGGAAGCTCATCTCACACTCCTCCGACCACACAAAGGGAATATCCTGGCGAGTCAACCGAGTCAAAGGAGCTGCAATAGTAGAAAAGCCCTCAACAAAACGCCTGTAGTAACTCGCTAACCCGACAAAGCTACGAACCTCAGTAACAGAAGTGGGTCTGTCCCAATCACGAATAGCTTCAATCTTCGTCGGATCTACCCTAATACCCTCCTTGGACACCACGTGCCCCAAGAATGCTACAGATGCAAGCCAAAACTCGCACTTTGAGAACTTGGCATAAAGCTGCTGATCTCTCAAAGTCTGGAGCACTATCCTCAAATGCTGCTCATGCTCACTCCGGCTCCGCGAGTATACCAATATGTCATCAATGAAGATGATAACAAATGAATCAAGGTATGGCCTGAACACACGTGTCATCAAGTCCATAAAGGCGGCTGGGGCATTAGTCAACCCAAAAGACATCACAAGGAACTCATAATGGCCGTAACGAGTCCTAAATGCAGTCTTAGGGATGTCTGCTGCTCTAATCCTCAGCTGATGGTACCCGGACCTCAAATCAATCTTAGAAAATACGACGGCACCCTGAAGCTGATCAAACAAATCATCTATACGAGGCATAGGGTAACGGTTCTTCACCGTCACCTTGTTCAGCTGCCTGTAGTCAATGCACATCCTCAAAGTCCCATCCTTCTTTTTCACAAACAGAACAGGAGCACCCCAAGGCGACACACTCGGACGAATGAACCCCTTTTCTAAGAGGTCCTCTAACTGAACACTGAGCTCTCTGAGCTCTGCAGGAGCCATCCGATAAGGCGGAATAGAAATAGGACGAGTGCCAGGCTCCAAATCTATTGCAAAATCAATGTCACGCTCTGGGGGTAGGCCAGGTAGATCTGTAGGGAACACATCTGCATACTCTCTAACCACAGGAACTGAGTCAACTGAAGGCCCCTCCCTACTCACATCTCTGATGTGGGCCAAATACGCTAAACACCCAGAAGCAACCAATCGCCTAGCTCGAATAAAAGAGATTATCCCCGTCGGTGTGTGACTATAAGTAGCCTGCCACAATACCGGGGGAACACCAGGCATGGATAAGGTAACAGTCTTGGCATAGCAATCCAAGACCACATGATATGGGGATAACCAGTCCATGCCCAAAATCACATCAAAATCAATCATATCTAGCATAATAAGATCAGCTCTAGTATCATAACCCTGGATAGTCACTAAGCAAGATCGCAATACTTGATCCACTACTAAGAACTCACCTATCGGGGTCGAAACATGAATCGGCTCTGCCAAAGACTCGGACCTCATACCCAATCGGGGAGCAAAATAAATAGATACATACGAGAATGTGGACCCTGGATCAAATAATACTGTAGCAGGCTGATGGCACAAGAAGAGCGTACCTGAGATGACATCGTCAGATGCCTCAGCCGCCGCCCTTGTCGGGGCAGCGTAGAAATGGCCTTGAGCACCTCTACCTGGTGCACCCGGTCTACCACCTGACCTGCCTCCCCGAGCTCCACCACTGGTACCCTGTCGACTCTCTCGACTGTGCTGAATCTGACCACCTCCTCTAGCCGAAGAAGACACGGCTGAAACTGGTTTTGAAGTAGGTGGAGCTGGTACAATCGCCCCCCGACCTCGCCGGGGGCATTCTCTAGACCAATGGTCAAGAGCACCACACTCATAACACCCCGAAGTTGAACGCCCTGTAGTAACCCGACCGCGGCATGAAGGAACAGAATCTGATGCCCTCGAATTCTGGCCTGTACTAGGACTACTCTGCTGATATTGGCCTCCCTCAGAAACAGGTAATGCCGCCTGAACAGGGCGACTGGTCTGACCCTGCTGGAACCTCTGACGTGGCCTATCATATGAGTCCCTCCCCCTAGTCTGCGACTCGCTATAGCTGCCCTGGTAGCGTGCCCTCTTATCGCTGCCCCCTTGGGCCTCACGATGAATATGCTCCATGGATCGGGCATGATCGACCACATCAAGAAAAGAACGGCCAGCTGAAACCATATGCTCTGTGTCAACCCTCAAACGGTATCGCAACCCACGTACAAAACAACGAACTCTCTCTCCCTCTGTGGGCAGGATCATAGTAGCATGGCGAGACAACTCATGGAACCTCGCCTCATACTCGGAAACGGTCATAGATCCCTGCTCCAATCTAGAGAACTGATCACGAAGCCTGTCTCTGACGCTCCGTGGCATGAACCGGGCCAAGAAAGCCTCTGAGAACTCGCTCCAAGATATAGGAGGAGATCCAACTGGCCTAGACTCTCGATACGCGCGCCACCACTGCCTGGCTGGCCCACGGAACTGATGAGCGGTGAAGTCAGCTCCTCTCGACTCCAAAAGGCCTAATGACTGTAACTGCTCCTGGCAAGTGAGCAGGAACTCGTGAGCGTCCTCTCCAATCGCCCCTGAGAATATAGGCGGTGCCAACCTCTGAAATACCCCAAGCATCTTCTGATCCCGCAGTGGCATCTCTCTAACCTCTAAGTCTGGTGGGGCGGCCACATGAACTGGTGGCGGCTGATCTTGCAGCGCTGGTGCTGGTACTGCTGGTGCTGGTGCCTGTCTCATATCCCCAATAGCTGCTAATATCTGAGTCAAGAGGGAATGAAGATCAGGTGCTGCAACCGGTGCGGGTGGTGGCTGGGCGGGCCCCGGCCCCACTGGCTGTGGCGGTACATGCGCTGCATGAGGCTCCTCCTCCATATCCCGGGCAGGTGCTGCAGCCCTACCTCGACCTCGTGGTCGACGTCTACCCCAAACTGAGGCTCCGGGTGCATCTCCCCCGAACGCACCGCCTCGCGTGCGAGCCATCCCCTAATAGAGTGAAACAACTGAGATTTTAAGAAACAAACAAGACACACGCGGCACGAATTTGAAACAAAATGGATATTTTCCTAAATACATCCTGTAGCCTCCTGGAGATAAGTTACGGACGTCTCCGCACCGATCCGCAGGACTCTACTAGACGTTAGCTCTGTAAAAGTGAGACCGTTGAACCTAGGGCTCTGATACCAACTTGTCACGACCCAATTTCTCGAGCCATGAAGGCACCTACTATAACCCATCAGTAGGTAAGCCAAACCACAACCCAGAACCACACATAATGGGTGTGAGGGTAGAAACTAAACAAGACTAAGAAAAATTACTATAACAACATAAGCAAACCAAAACATAAATGCAATAAAGGATCCCTCCCAGAACCTGGAAGTCACTAATACAGAGCTACCAACAAAACGAGTACAAGTCCCAACAGTGGACCACCGAAACTAGACTGTCTCGAAAAGTAAAAGACAAGTCTTTATATAAACAGATGGAGACTGAAATAGTACAAAACCCTGTGTGCTCACCCCTGTCTCCAGACCAGAAATTCTCCAAACTCGATCAACGCTGACTACTGGTGCTCGGACCTGCATCACGAAAATAGATGCAGAGTGTAGCATGAGTACCAAATAACAGGTACCCAGTAGGCATCATAGGCCGACTGAACTAGAAAAGTAAAGCACTATGAAAAGACGAAATCACAAAACTAGAGGTCAAGAACGGAAGGCTAAGTAACACAATAATGCACACGAGTGTATAAAGATCTAACTAAATTAATATAAATAAGCTAACTACACCTAACTGGACCCACCATAAGCCCAGAAGGTACACTCGTGCACAAGTTTAAATAAAAACCCGAACGGACCCCCATAAGTCCGACGCGTACACAAAATAACTATAACTTAAGGAGAATAGAACTCGAGGCCAAAGAACACCGAACCAAAAAGTAGAATCTGACGGTACGGAGGTCGGGCCTTGAACCGGACACTCACCAGAATTACACAAGTAGCCAATTGCAAAATATAAGTAACTGAGGCCGGACCTCTAACCGGATGCTCTACATACTTGAGGCCGGACCTCTAACCGGATGCTCTACATAAGTATGTGGATGGTCGAGGCCGGACCTTAAATCCGGATACCCGACAAAGATGTCGATATAGCATGCTGAAAGAGTCTTTATCTATCCATAATCATATAAACCCATGGAACACCATCCAGACTTAGCTAATCAATGTAAGACCTTACAGTCGAATAGAAACTCAACTTTGAATCACGGAGCGGAATTCATTGTCACTGACGTAACTCGAGAAGCCGTAACATCTAAGAAATAAGAGTAACTATCGCTAGAGCAAGCTCATCGTCTAGCTAAATACCAAACTATCAGACTCAAGTCTGCTACATCAGTCTACAAGGATTTAAGCCGGCCGAGCGACGTCGGGGCTAAACTAAGTCCTACCGACTTTGAATCATGCATTTCTAAGGAAAACCCTAGTCAAACCTAAACTAAGGCTCAACATACTTCTGACAACCAGTATTCAAACATACAAGTAATTCATATAGCAAAGAAGGTCAATATAAACATGCTCACAGTTACCCGATAATTCTCAGAACAAGGCCGAAAATATAATTTTTAACACCTATGCATGATCCAATAACTACCCAACCCAAATTCCAACTAATCAACATGCATTCACATGTTCGAGTTCAGTCTAAGAAGAGAAACCATAGCCTACCTGAACGCAGATCACGCGCGCTCCAAAATTCACTCCCCGGATCTTTTACTTTCTAAAAGGCCTCGAAACGTTGATACACTATCAGAAATAGAGTCACAACGTTATTACAGTCATTTAAACACTAAAATTGCAAGAAACGGAGACGGGTCAATTTCACGGTCAAAATGAAAAAAATGGGATCCGCGTTGAGAAATCCCGAATTAACCCCAAATAAAAGTCCTAAATAACTCTCGAAACTTGTATAGCAGAATGGAGCACAATTCAGGACTCAAGACGGTCCCAACATTAACATGCAACAAAAAAAACCCAAATCCTAAGCTAAAAATCAGCAACAATGGCAGCAGCTACTTACCAGATTTTACCAAAAATGAAGCTCCAACAGCCAAAACCAATCACACCACGACGATCCTCACGAAAAACCCCACAATATAGGCTCTTGAATCACTTGATTCGGACCTAAAATGGCCAAGAAATCACCTTCTGAAATTTCCCAAAACTTGTGCTCGAAAATGAGCTATGACAGCATTTAAAACCCAAAATTTACCTCAAATCGTGTCCCCAAATCAGATTCCAAGCTCACCAATGTGTTGCCCTCGAAAAATCTCACAACTTAGCCTTTTGAATCGCCCAATTCGGAGTTGTATCGCTCAAGATATCAAGTTCCAAAGTAAAACATAAAGCTGAAAGTTGGGGTTTTTATAGGGGCTGCACCAGATTCAGCTTTGCCTACTTTCTTTAAAGTCTCCGACGGGTGCTCGGAATCCGTTCGGAACCTGATAAAAATAAAATAGATATGCTACCCTACCAAAGTCGACATTCCGGACTCAAAGGCGCAGTCGAAATTTTCATCAGAGGTCATCTCGATAAAATGTGGGTCCCACTTCCATTGGCCATTTTAAGTCAAAAACCACAAAAGGGCTCGGAAAAATATCAAAAACCTCAAAACCCGAAAGAAGGGTCAAACTAGACCAAACTCGACATTCCGGAGCTAACCGCGCTGACGGAATTCTCATCCGAGCGCGTTTACTCAGAATGTTGACTAAAGTCAAACTTAGCCTTTAAACTTAAAGTTAAAACGCCTAATCCCACCAACTCACACTGAAAACTTTGGGAGTCATGTCGACAATGCTACTGGACTAAAATGACCCTTCCGGAACTGATGGAATCGTCAGAATTGGATTCTGATGTCATCTTCTTGAACTTTTGATCGAAAATGATCGTTCAAGGTTCATAAGCTTCAAAAATACTAAAGCTCACACAATAACAAAACGAATGACCAGGTGACCGATCTGTCAGTCCCAGCAAGTCATAAATGACTTAGAATCGCTGTAGGAATGCTCTAAACGATGTACAGAAGATAAAACACTAAAAATGACAATAAGGGTCATTACAACTAAGTATGATAACCATGCAAAAACATTCTTTAAAGGAGGACATTTAGTTAGAAACCATGTATCATGTCTTTCAACGATACTTCACACATTGTATACAATAAGCACAATATAGTTAACATACATAATATAGACATGGATACTATTCTTAACAACACATAAAGTCATTTATCACATTTAAGACACATTCAATATCTCCATAGCATTACCTTTCCTCTATACATTAACTCCTTTACCTAAAAAAACCCTTAAGTAACACTTAATGCAATGCATGAGTAGTGTCCCATTCCACCATTCATATTTAAGTATCACCTTAAGGTCACCAAGGTGAATACTCATACAGACTTCATCAACTCAAGCTTATAAATTTATAAGGACATAGCATCTAATGAAAAACAACCTTCACAAAAGAACCATCACCTAAGACAACCATAAGTCACACTAGTGCAACTAGCATTGCATAATACTATTCACACCAAGTGTTCCTATAAAGTAATCCTAGACTAGGCACATCACATTTATTAAGTGAAAACACATGCATTTAACTTTAAACATAAGACCAACATAATTCATAGACCTCATATCATAACCCATTCATTTATCACATCATAGTCATAACCCATTCAGTCTTTAGGCACATCTCAAGACAACATGAAAAACCCTACTATTAATATCATATTGATGAAACTATAGTCAATATTGAATATTTAGAGTTAATTTCACCAATACATAATAGTAACTTACTCATAATCCTAATATAAGTCTACTAGTGCAACATATATGTGAAGCCTCATAACCTCAGACATACTAAGTATGTTACACCTAGTAAATTCAATGACTTAAGCTAGGGCTCCATGAGTAGTTTAATAAATTGATAATGGATGTTATGGGTCTTTATGTTAGTTAACATAGTTTTGTAATATTGTTTAAAAGGAAATTTAAAACGACCATGACGTCTCGTGAACTAGTAACCTACACTAATGTTGTGCTAGTTTTGGTTTGATAGTTCAAAAAGGGTGTCTAAAGGGTTGTCCATGAGAAGATGATGGGAGTTGACATAGGTTCCTTAGAGGAAGATTAAGGTTCAACACCAACGGAGGAGGGCCCACCTTGAGGGGAAATCCAAAGCCAAAAGACAAGGCTTCCCAAGAAAGCGAGGCTACTGACTCAACCTTCATGATAATGACTACGGCTCGGGGTAATGAACACAGTCATGTGGGGGGCTTGAGAAGATGCCTTGTCCATGGAATGAGGAAGGCATCATAGACTATCTACTACCGAAGGAACCACGAGCCACTTCACGACTCGTGGTTCACTGGAAGGAATAGGAGGCTTGGTCGTGGTCTTGCCTTAGGCAGTTTGGGAAAAGGATTTTTGAGGGGATACTGCCCAAAGCACCACGAGCCACTTAATGGGTCGTGGTGCATTTTCACGGGAAAGAGGGGTATTCGTGAACATCACTTAGAACCCTCTAGGATGGCACGTTGGGGGAAAGCTACTGCCCCACACTTCACGAGCACCAGCACGAGCCATTGAGCTCTTCATGGCTCGTGAAGTGGGGTGTGAAGGTTGGACGGGGGTTCCAAGTCAAGGTCAAGTTGGAATTTTATTTTAATAGTCCAACTTAGTGAGGGGTATTTTTGCATTTTGGGGATTTCCTATATATTGATTTTGGGTAATTTATCACTCAGTTCCCACTTCAAAACACAATCCCAAATTGAAACCAAATTGCACCCACTTCTCTCTAATTTTTATCTCTACCTCAACCACCTTTGAAGACACATTGAAGCTTCAAGATGAAGACCCAATCTCCAAGTTTCTTACTCCATTTAGTGGATAAAGTCTTCCTAAGATATGAAATCTTTTGCTCTTGGGATTCTTTAACCTAGAGGTCCATTCAGAGATGATTTCAAAAATTACCCAAATTCAAGGGTTTTCTCAACAGATGGGTTTCCTTCTAAAACTAAAATTGTTGGCTAATTATGATTAATTATGATTACTTAGGATTGTTTAGTTGTAAGTTGATGCTTAATTGAATAGTTTTGATCTATTTCTTGAAGAATACAAGAATCTCTCTTTTCCCCTAACCACTAACCTTGGAAACATATAAATTGGTGGCTAGCAATAATGAAATTATGGGTGTTCTTTTATAATTGGTCATTTTATGCTGAGGATAATGGGTTGAGGGGGTAAATATATGTGTAAATAATTGATTTGGAAAGGGGTTCTTGAATGTATATCATAGAAGCCATTGGTAAAACCTTCAAGGTTGCGAATTAGTATTCCTATTATGTTATTGTTGGCTTATCTTTAGTAATGTTGGTTAATTGAAATATGAATCATGAAGGTATGATCATGTTATGAATGTGATGAATTGTGAGATGATGATGATAGGTGTGTGACTATGTGGAATTGAAGGTAATTCTCATGTTCATCTTATGACTATGTTAGAAAGTAATGATCTCACATGTTGTTGGTTTTGATGAAAGGACATTCTCATCATATAACCTATGAGCTATGAACATGTTATATAAGAGGTTAATCCCCTAGGGCCTATCGTATCAATTAATGTTTAAGAAAGACTTAATTTTTCTTTAAATAGGGAATTTAGTTTAACACAGAGTGAACTTGACAATGAGAGAGCTGTCATCACGAGGAAGCTTCCCCCAATGTTCTGATGTGGTGGAAACTACAATGTTATTTATGATAAAGAGGATTTCTAGTAAAAACCTATAGTTCCTTAACTATATGCCCCCATACGAAACCTAACTAGTGATCCACTTCGATGCTACGATGATGTTGATTTCCTACCTTAGAAAGTAGGATGACCTCCTTTCGATGTGGTCGTTTACATTGAATTCCATGTTTAGTTCACATGGTCTCATGTCGGTTATGGAAATGATTCCCAAAAGTAAAATAAATGAATGTGTAATGACTGGGAGCACCCCCTAGAAGTTACACAGTGTACTTGACCTCTTGGAGTTCTTGTACAAGCCGCTTAACTATCATTCATTACATAAGTATGAAAAATAGTGAAAAATTAAAAAATTTCACAACATAACTAATAAGAAACTCTTTTTTAAAAACAAAGGGACAAGTCTCATCATCAGAAATCAACTTAGACATGTGTTAACATCATAAGGTCACGACCCTTTACATTGAAGGAAACATACTAAGTCTTGTACAATGTCTTAAAAGAAAGAAACTAAAAGAAAACATAGATTATATCCTCAAACATATGAGGGCATACCAATCTTTAGAGAATCAAATTCCCAAGTTTCACCTTCTAAGAACTTTCACTTGCCTTCCACCTATACTTATAGAAATATAGAAGAGTATGGAGTTAGTACAAACATTGAACTTAGTATGGCGTTATGCAAAAACATGCTTAAAAAGCAAATTTTAGTTTAAAGATACTTTTCATGCTATTTTGGTAAAACCTTCATGAAATCAAGTTTACAAAGTATAATACAAGTCATCATTTATCATAGAAGTAATATTTCCATGAACTTTAACATTTAGTCATATTCATCAAGTAATCCATTTATCATTTAGACCTTCCTATACAAAGTTGTCCTAAGACTAACGTAGGTAAGACATGAATAGACAATCCTTACAATCTCTTCAATACACACCTAAGTAATTCTTAAGACTACCGAAGATAAGCAAGATTTATTTAAATTTAACAAGTAAACATATATTACTAAGGATGCTAGAGGAAACATACATACATTAAGGGGCTTCATATAAAGAACATCCTCCAAGACAACCCCCAAGTTACACTAGTGCAATGTTCAAGTAGCATCCCATACTACTATTCCCACCATAGAGCTTCTTAGGAATTACCCTATGTGTCAAGACTCAAAAACACCCCCTAGAAGATAAGAAGAACCCTTGGATCATGACAAGGCGTACTTGACCCTTTGGGGTCTTGTACAAGTCCTTTAACTATAGTTCATTACATAAGACATGAAAAGTAGTGCGCAATTTAAAACTTTTCAAGACATTTAATAAAAATCTAGTCTTTAATAAATATTTAGAGAATCTCATCGTCACAAGCCAACATAAAGACACGATATAATATCTTAGGGACACTGCTCTTTACATTCAATGAAAAAGTACATAATAAGTCTTAATATTAAAACTAAGAAAAACATAAGATATGTCCTCAAATATATAAGGATATACCAAATCTTGAGAGAGTATATTTCCCAAGCTTCACCTTCAAATCTTCCAAAAGCCTTCAACCTATACTTATAGAGTATAGAAAAGTATAGGGTTAGTACAAAACAATGTACTTAGTATTGCATATGCAAAAACATGTAAAAAGGGACATTTTAGTAAAATAACCTTTCATGCCAAATAATTAAAACATTCGTGAATTTAGAAGAAAAACATCATAAAGAACATGATTTAACACATAGATAAGTATTTCAATAATTTAAAACCAAAGGAAGCAATTTACAGTAAAGTAACAAAAATTACAGTAAGTTCATTTGACCTTTACGGTGAACTAAAATGGCTCCAAGGTACTGAACTTCCAAAGTATTGCCAATGAGGAAGTGAAATCATTTCCATCGAAGTTTCCCTACCAAGGTTATCCTAAGACTCACCAAGGTAAGACATGAAGGAAGTGCGCAGATGCCTCTTTCAATGCACACCAAAGTGATCTTCAAGCTACCCTTTATCGTCTTACTCACCTCGGGAGAATAAGCCACCACTCAATCACAAGACATTAGAAGAACACGCAACAACACATCAAAGACTCCCATTTCGGAATGCCTACTTAGTGAAATGAGTAGATAGTGTCCCATACCACCACCTACCTAAGTAGTACATTCTTTTAGAAGCTTTGGCACCAAGACTTCCCTTTCGGAAGGTCCTACTTAATGCAATGGATAGATAGCGTCCCATACCACCAGCTACCCTAAGTAGTACGTTCTTTAAGAATACTTAGTTCATTCAATTCACATAAGACTCAGCAAGACTCCCCTTTCGGAATTCCTAGCTAGTGCAATGGATAAATAGCATCCCATTCCATAGACTACCCTAAGTAGCACACCCTTTTAGAAGACTTAGTGCTTTCATTACTTTTGTGGGGATTAGCTTAACCGACGTAGAACATGAGAGCTATACAAGGAATCCCGATATTAACCCCTGTAGGATGAGGGATCCTCACTTGTCTAGAGTAAGGTCATTCTTTTAGCTATTACAAGGCTTTCCCAATAGCTACACCTATGCAGGCGCATAGTTAAGGGATAAGGAGATTACTACAAAGTAACTCATTCTTTACTAACGAGGAGCACTCATCTCAAGAGGTAAATTGGAATACAACATCTCAAATCACAAAGTGTACCCACCTCTTCTTCATATCCTCTCGATGCTAGACATAACCCCCACAGATTCTAAACATTATAAACTATAGGTTAAGGATAACTAGTGAACACCACATCTCAACTCACGAAAGGTATTCATCCTCCGACATATTCTTAATAATCTCTTAGGATGTAGTGAGGTTGCTACTAAACACTTAATCTCAACTCATGAAGAGTGTCAACCTCAAAACTCCTGTATTTACTTAACTTAGCTTCTTTCATTCACTTAAGTGTTTGTGTGTGTATAAGTGAGCACACCTTTCTCATAAGCATAATTTCATTTACATTTAGCTTCTATACATGCTTTAGACCTTCACTCGTCAAACCACACACCTTAAACTCTTCACATAATCATATACTTGATTTAGGCATAATCTGAGTCAATGATGCAATTAAAGCTTCATAATACATAACAGAAGAACCATCTTCATTATCACTTCATTTCACCTACTAGGCCATCAAATACACACTCATTATACATACTAACCATAAACAAATTCAACAATTAAACACCACCACCAATAAAGTGGACCATACCACTCAAGATCATTTCATAGCTAAAGCTTGAACAACATAACTAATTTACCCTTTAATCCAAGCTTCGACCACCAATAGAATATTACTCAATAATTTATCATGAATTAGACCTTAGGGCAGTAGCTAAACAACAATATCAACTTATGGAAACCAAAGTTCAAAGACTACAAAACTAAGCTCATTAACCCATTTCTTAAGCCAACATTTCATGAAAAGCTTTAACTTGTTTTGATTGAAGTTTTAACATTAAAATCATCAACTAACATTATAAACATCATTATTAAGTCATTAGAAACACTAATCATACCTTAGATAAGATAAACCCCAATGATGTTGATGAAGAACTTGTCCACCAACAGCCTTCCTAGTTTTTTTGACTTCTAGCTTCCAAGGAGACTTGAGAGAGACTTCTACGGGAGAGGGGTTTTGGGTATTATGAAATGATGTCTAAAATCAGGTATTAGGGTTTGAAACACTTTAATATAACTAAGAAACCCTAAAATAAACTTCAATGGTTCATAAAAGACTTGGGGTGAATTTACCAAACACCCCAAGCCAAGGCAGCCCCTTAACAACTTTTGAAGGCATCACAGACGAGACCTAACCAACGGTCCGTTTGTCCATCAACGGACCGTTAGCGGGGTCTCGTGGTGGAAACATAGCTCCATTTGGAGACTGGATAACTAGCCATTCAGGTACAATCGACGCCCATGGTCGACGTACCGTTGGTTGACCAGCAGACCGTCCCTTGGGTCGTCATTTGGTCACTGTTTTGGCAGCTTCTTGCCAAGAGGAGGAGTCCTCTTCTAGGTCCCTCGTGGGTCCTAGGTGGGATCGTACCCGAATGTTAAACCCCTATACATAGTCGTCTAGGTCTTAGGAACATCCCACATCAATTTTGACTAAAACGAACACGTAATACTCACTCAAACACATCAAGAAGCACACACACTTTCTAAGACACTTCTTCCGAACGCCATGGACGTTCTTGGTCATTTGACCTCCAAACTTAACAAACTTCACACACTGCCTTAGAACACCAATATAACTCATTTTAAATTAAAATTAACTTAAGAAACACTCACTAGTCTCTAGTTCACCTTAGTTCGTTTTAGGGCGTTACATTCTCCCCTACTTAGAATAACATTCGTCCTTGAATGAGACTACAACTTCAAGAACAACAAGGACTCACTTAGCATCACATAACACATTTCATTCATAGTCAACACACTCAAAATCAAAGCATCAACTATCAAGGAGAACCATTTCACATTTTTACATACTTTGCAACATAAGTAACTTTTGCCAAACTTCACAAATTCAAAATTCATTATTATCCTTATTTTATGGAGGATCTACCCTATCCAACAATAAACATGATCATATACAACACTTTTGCACACATTAAAACTTCAGTCAAGGCAAGGCAAATTTTTTGAAAATGCAAAAACATTTACAATGAGCTACTCACGGTAACACTGTTAAACATGCAATTTTCAAAAATTTCATTCTTTGAGCAATTTATCAAGATGGCATGATCCTATGAAGTATAAAACTACATAAACTCATTTAATAACATAAAAACAACGATCACAAAGAGTCAAGACTTACCGGGACTATCAGCTTCGAATTAGTTATATTTCCTAGCTTCCACCCCCTAGAGGTGACTCTTCTTTGGATTATTGGGATCTAGACCACCTTGAAGAGCTTGTTTGACCTCCTTCCCTCTTTCTTTGATGATAGGTTAGTCCCACATTTTGTGACCCTTATTACCAAATGCAAAACAACCATCCGTACCGGCAAGACACCTACCCATATGTTGCTTTCCAGAAGAAGCACACCTAGTCCTCTCAAAAGTGTGGCCACCACCTTGGGAATGTTAGTTTTGAGCCTTATCCTTGTTTCCCATGGAAGAATCTTGGTGATAGTTACTCTTCTTAGGTTTTTTGTGACTAGAATCATCCGACCTAGGCCTCTTGCCTTATCTACCTAATTTTGTACTCCTCAATTTGTTTTGCATACACCATGAGTCTAGAGATATCCATGTCATTAAGAAGCATTGCCTCACGACACTCTTTCTCCACCAAGCTAGACACTCCCATATCAAATTTGTTCATCCTAGCCTTAGGGTTGGCTACCATGGTTGGGGCAGACTTTGAGAGTTGGGTGAATTCGAGAGAGTCCTCTTGCACACTCATTCCCCCTTGACGAAGTTTCATGAATTCAACCATCTTATTCTCCCTCCACTCTATGGGAACGAAACCTATCTAGGAATTCCTCTTTGAATTCCTCCCAATCAACCAGTCCTCTTTCTAAGGGTCTCTCATCCCTCCATTGCTCAAACCACACTTGTGCCACACAACTGAGAGAAATCTTGAGTAACTAGAGAGATTCTCCACACGAATGAACGACCCGCCAAGTTCGAACTGACATAGGTGAATTGGACCAACTCCTTGAGTTGATAAGCGGCTAACTCGGCTAACTCGGCTTTCTCCTCAGGGGTCACACCCATAGTATCTACCACTTTGAATACCTCATCTATGAAACCTTGTGGATCTTCGTCCACCTTAGTGCCATGAAAAATGGGAGGGTTCATCCTCATGAAATCCCGAATCTAGAAGCGGGAGTTCTAGCATTAGGTTGGGACCCAACTCCTTCATTAGCTTGAGCATTAAAGTGATTATTGAAGACATGAGCTTGATCTGTCATGAGTTGGGTCAAATTCATTAGAGCAACCCTGGATTCCGCATTAGTCATATCCTCCTCAACAAAAAGAGATTGAGGCATAGGATGCACTTGAGGCTATGGATGTTTCGGAGGCACTTGATATTCTTGAAGGGGAACCTCCTCATTTTCTTCCTCTAGGCCAACAATACGGACTTCGTCAACAAGGGGAGGGATCCTCCCATTAGCAACACCTCCCTCATCCCTTCTAGCGGTTGATCTCCTCGTATTCATGTCCTATTAACACAGAGAAGAGGTTGAGAAAAGATATCTTATATGTTTCAACTCTAGGGCGTGACATTAGAATAGAGAAGAAAGTGAAACTTCTATCATCCTATAGCCTCTTGTCCATGGATGTGTCGTGACTCACACCAATGACCAATTTACAACTAGATGTGTCTTGTGAGACTTTTTAGACCCTAAACTATTTCCCATAACATTATGGTTTGATACCAAGTCTATCACGACCTGAATGCACCCCCTAGAATCTAGAGAGAGCCCTTGGATCGTGGCAAATGTGTACTTGACCCTTTATGGTCTTGTACAAGCCCTTTAACTATCATTTATTACATAAGAGATTAAAAGTAGTGCGGAATTTAAAACTTTTCAAGACATTTAATAAAATTCTAGTCTTTCATAAATATTTAGAGAATCTAATCGTCACAAGCCAACTTAAAAACACGATATAATATCTTAGGGATATGGCCCTTTTACATTGAATGAAAAAATACATATTAAGTATTAATATTAAAACTAAGAAAAACATAAGCTACAAATATTGAGAGAGTAGATTTCCCAAGCATCACCTTCAAATCTTCCAAAAGCCTTCAACCTATACTTATAGAGTATAGAAAAGTATGGGGTGGTATAAAACAATGTACTTAGTATGACATATGCAAAAACATGTAAAAAGGGACATTTTAGTAAAATAACCTTTCATGCCAAATAATTAAAACATTCATTAATTTTGAAGAAAAATATCATAAGGAACATCATTTAACACTTAGATAAGGATTTTCATAAATTTAAACCAAAGGAAGCAATTTATAGTAAAGTAACAAAAATTGCAGTAAGTTCATTTGACCTTTATAGTGAACTAAAATGACTCCAAGGTAGTGAAATTCCAAAGTATTGCCAATGAGGAAGTGAACTCATTTCCATAGGATTTCCCTACCAAGGTTATCCTAAGACTCACCAAGGTAAGACATGAATAAAGGTAAATTATCCCATTGGGCAGTAGATAAACAATAATGTCAACATAAGGAAACCAAAATTCAAAGGCTACAAAACTAAGCTTATTTAACCAATTTATTAAGCCAACATTTGATGAAAAGTTTTAAAATGATATCATTGAAGTTTCAACCTTAAAATCATAAACTAACATTAGAAACATCATTATTAAGTCGTTAGAAACGTTCTCATGCAAGACCCATATTTAGAATTGAAGATAGAAGAAACTATGGTTGAAAACCCTTTTTGAAAATCCATTAGAAGGGACTCCTTGAATGGAAGAGAGTTCAAGTATGGATACCATACGTTAGATAATATAAACCCCAATTATTTTGATGAAGAACTTGGCCTCCAACAGCCTTCCTGGCTCTTCTTGACTTTTAGCTTCCAAGGAGACCTGAGAAAGAGCTCTTGGGGAGAGGGGTTTTGGGTTTTAGGTAATGAGGTATAAAATTATGTATTAGGGTTTGAAACACTTTAATATACCTTATAAACCCTAAACAAAAATTCCATGGTTCATAAAAGACATGGGGAGAATTTACCAAACACCCCAAGCCAAGGCAACCCCTTGACAGCTTTTGCAGGCTTCACAGATGAGACCTAAACAACGGACTGTTTGTCCATCAATGGATGTTGGTGGGGTCTCATGGGTGGACACTTCGATCCATTTGGAGACTGGATAACTATACATTAATGTCCAATCAAGGCCCATGGTAAATGGACCGTTGGTTGTCCAATGGACCGTCCCTTGGGTCGTCGTTTGGTCACTGTTTTGGCAGTTTCTTGCCAAGAGGTGAGGTCCTCTTCTAGGGCCCCTCATGGGTCCTAGGTGGTGTCATAATCGAACGTTAAACCCCTAAACATATTATTATAGGTCTTAGGAACATACCACATCAATTTCGACTAAAAAAAACTCATAGAACTTACTCAAACACATCAAGACGCACAAGCACTTTCTAAGACACACCTTCGGAACGCCATGGACGTTCTTTGTCGTTTGACCTCCAAACTGAACCAAACTTCACACACTGCCTTAGATAACTAATATAACTCATTTTAATTTAAAATTACCTCAAGAAACACTCACGAGTCTCTATTTCACCTTAGTTCGTTTTAGGGCGTTACACTATACTAGGCAAATCACTTTTATCATTTACATAGCTTTCACTTGCTTTAGACATAACATCAACATACTTCATTAATATTAGACACAAAGTCAACTTACTTCATTATCATCATATAGTAACACATTCATACATTTTCATATACGGACACACCAAGACTCTCTTCAAATGTCTACTTGTGCAGTAGATAGATAGCGTCCATTTCACCACCTATCTTAAGTATTACACTCTTTAGATGAATTAGTTTATTACATTAGTTTTGTGGGGCTAGCTTTATTTGACATAGACTATGAGAGCTAGAAATGGAATCCCGGTATTAACCCGTACCGGATGAGGGATCCTTACTTTCCTAAGGTATGATCATTCTCTTTTAGCCTTTACATTGATCTCCAATAGCTTTACCCATGCGGCTCATAGTTAAAAGGATATTTCTTTTAAGTAACTCATCTCAACTAGCATATAGCACTCATATCAAGAGGTACATTGGATACAACATCTCTACTCATATAGAGTATCCCCCTTCTTCAAATCCCTTCATTCCTACGCATAACTCACCCATGGAGTCTTAAACATACATTGACTATAGGTTAAGGGATAACTATTTAGTAATACATCTCAATTAAAGAAGAGTACTTATTCCTAGAGGTTACTTTTGAGTACCACATCTAAACTCACAAAGAGTATCCAACCTCCAACCTATCTTTGGAAAGCTCTTAGGGAAAGTGAGGTTGCTACTAAACACTTCATCTCAACTCACGAAGAGTGTTCACCCCAAATTCTCCTTTTCATTCTCTAGAGTACTTAGGGATAATAGGGATGGTAGTAAAAACTTCATCTCAACTCACGATCAGTGTCTACCCTTAAATCCCCCATTTTAATCCATTAGATTCATTCTTCATTCATAGTGTGTTTATTAGTACATGTGAGTACACCTTTCATATAATCACCATTATTCATAACATTGACTTCTAAACATGATCATACTACATTTATCATACTTCACACACTATCATGCTTCACATTCACATTCAAGTTCACATCACAGTTCATTTATGCATATCATCTTCAAGATACACATTCTCGACTTCATAAGTCAATAACATCACTCTACTTCAAATTCAATGACTTTAAGGCCACAATCGCAATTCACGTACATGTTCATATACATCAAGTAAACACCGCCACCATATGTGGACAACACCACTCAAAATCAAATCAATAAGAACTAAAACATGTAGATTAACTTAACCTTCATCCAAGCCTTTAACACCTTTTATCAACCCTCCAATAAAGTCATCATAATAGGGAAATATGGCAATACATAATCACAATACGACATAAAGAAATCAGAACCCGTAACATTAGCTAATCATATTAATCAAACCCAATTCATAAGTCTATATTTCAGAATTTGCATGAACATGGGTCCATTGAATTTTAGATCATAAAACCATCACATTATGTTGAAAACATGATCATTCATCTATTAAGACCTTTTCAGGCAAAGACCATGCTTAGAATTCAAAATAGAAGAATTTAAGAATTTGAAACCTTTTTGAAAAGCCTTTGGTGTCACGACCCAAAGTACACCCTAGAAGTTAGGGCACACTTAAGTCGCCACACGGCGTACTCAACCTCTAGGAGGTCTTATACAAACCTTTAGACATCATTCATCACACACACACACACACACACATATATATATATACATATATTTATATATATATGTGTGTGTGTGTGTGTGTGTGTGTATCTATCTATCTATATATA